>NC_133658.1:903659337-903963121 GCF_037893015.1 Macrotis lagotis
ATTGCAAAAGGGGATAATGATTGCACTTACCTTTTTGTGTTGTTGTAAAAATGAAATGAGATATTTGTGAAAACTGTCTGTATATAGTAAAGGCTAGAAAAATTTGAATTCCTTTTCCAGCCCTCCTCTCCACCAAACTTTTCTTAAGGACCTTCAGTGATAACCAATGTGTAACCACTCAAACTTTGATATTTTGTTCTAAGAAATGTAACCTCAATATGCCTTTCTCTGTCTTTCCCACACACATGACCACTAGATCTCCCCTTTGGGACCATTGAAAAGCAGTTAAGTTCTATTGCTAGCTTAATGTCCTCTATTTTTGAGCCAAATCAGTCTTATTATTCCTCATTTATGATCCTCCCTTGTTGTGTCATATGTATTCCAGGCTAAGAGCTATGAAGGGTTAACACAGAAATAGTTATGTGCTTTAACGAGCAAGATGTGCTTCAGAGCTTAGACAAGGGAGTAGCTGCATGTGTGAGCTAGGAGGTACATTCCCAGGCCCAGATAGATAGCACATTCTGAGATAATTACCTTCTGCACTTTGTTTATCAAGTCACTGTTTGGTTCTCAAAACAATCTTCTCTCTGTTTAGCAGAACGCTGTTTAGTTCTCAAAACAATCACCTAAGACATACACAAGGATATGCATGTGAAAAAAATGCTTGCTAAAATGCTTATGTAATTGGTTACGTAAATGTAGAGTATAAAAGTATGTATCCTGTGATCAATAAACGAACCAGCTTATGCATCATATTGATGTCGGCCTGGCTTCCCTCCTCCGGACTCGGCACTCCCTCTTGTCCCAGGGTAACTGCATTGGCTATCCCCCAAGTCAAAAATGTAATTTATCCTTCCTTTTTCCTAAAATTTGTATTAACATCATTTTCTTTTAAAATTTTTGAGTTCTGGACTCTCTACCTCACACTCTTCTACCACCCATGGAGGACACAAACAATATGATCTCAGCTCTACATGGGAAGTTACACTTTCATCTCACCTTTACTTTTTGAGTCCCTAGTTTCCTGCAGGCCTAACTTGCCTTCCAAATCCCCCTTGAGCTACTGGTGCTTTCCCTTTCAAATCAACTCATGCAACAGTGATGGAGAAAAGCATCTCCCCATGTTATGGTCACTTTCTGCAAAGGATTAGAGAGAAGAAGGAAGGAATGAGAAGGAAGGGCTCAATAAATTTTAAAGCAATCTAGAATAAACAAAATGACAAAAATGAACCCAAATAGGACACTCTCATCAATAGCTTGCTAAATTCCGTTATATCTTATATGTAAATTATCTGCATAGAAACCATAGTTTTACATTTTCTATGCATATTTTTGGTTTTCCTGACACACACTAAGATACTGAGACTTGTCATATGACTGAGAGAAATTAATGAATTGGCCAGGGTCATGAGGCTAGTATATGTCCAAAGAAGATATGTCCATCTTCCAATGTCCAAATATCACACCATAGTCACTATATCACTAAGGTTGTCCTAGTGTTGTGAACTGAAAGAAGATGCAAATGTTCCATAACCTTAAAGAGGTATAAACATGTTAACGACTAATATTATCATTATTAAGTGACTTGATAGAATATTCCAATGTCAACTTTCTGGGGCGGTTTTAAGGACTTTGAGATCCTTTAGGGGTACAAGGGACAGGACCATTGCTCTCATTTGCTGTTTCAAAGCAATGTCAATGCTAAATGGGTCCTGTAGATGAGACTTTGGGCTCAGACCAAGACTAGATAAGAATCAGTGTGACTGTCCCTAGGCCATCTATCCCTCTCATCTATGAGACAGAATCAAGTGTTAGAAATAAACTAAAAATGAAATAAGATTTGCCCTCAAAAAGCTTATATTCAAAAAAAGAAAAATGTGAGTTATGTAGATAGATTTAAACAAGCTATGGAAACATGAAATAAATTTGAAAGAGAAAGAGTGTTGAGACTGGAGAGAGCAGTAAAGGACTCATGAGGAGGGTACTGCTTTGAAGGTAGATATTAATACTTTCAAAAAAGCATTTTAAGAGAGAGACTATTTTAGCCTTGGAGTCAAACTAAAGAAGAGAATGACAACAGGATGTCAAGACAATCAAAAATATTATTCAGTACTTTACTCTGTGACAGACTCTGAGCATTGTAGATAAAAAATAAAATAAAATTAATCCCTTCCCCCAAGAAGCTTACATTTTGATAAGGGAGATACTATATAAATCAATGCTCAAAAGATATATATATATGGAGTTGATGATTAGAAAACTGAGAGTGAAATATAACAGAGTTCAGATAAACCAGGAAAAGCCTTATAAATAAGGCAACATTAGAAATTAGTCTTTAGGAAAGCTAGTATTCTAATAGAAAGAGATCATTATAATCATGGAAGATAGGTTTTGCAAGGCAAATGAGGTTAAGTGACTTGCCCAAGGACACACAGCTAGGTAATTATTAAGTGTCTGAGGCTGGATTTGAACTCAGGTACTCTTCACTCCAGGGCCAGTGCTCTATCCATTGCGCCACCTAGCCACCCCCAAGATGGGATATTTCTATGTAGAGCCAGAGTTAGGTGAGCTTTTAAGATTTGTGGGATTCATGGAACAGAGCTAGAATATTGAAAAAATAAGTTTGCCCCCCCCATGTGTTTACATATTGTCAAAATGAATTTGTATTAGATTACAGAACTAACAGTCATTTTATTCAGTAGGGAGTGACATAGTCACTGATATGACTTAGGAAAATCACTTTAGCACCCATGTAGATGTATGAGGTGAGACTTCAAGGCAGAGAGATTATGAAGCTGTTTAAAAGAACACTAGGGATAGGTAATGTAAGCCTGAACTAGCCTGGGGCTGTGTAAATTGAAGAAAAGGAGCCTATATGAGACATGTTGTGTAGGTTAAAATGAATAAATTTGATAATATTTGATTGGGCGAGAATGAAGAGTCAAGAATAACTTTGAGACGGCAAAGTTGTAAAATTAGGGAGAAAAGTATATGAAGACGAGCAAAATGAAATTATACTTGAAAGAGAGGCACATGGTAGATGGAGCATTTTGAATGTTCAGATGGAGAATTTTAATTTTATCTATAGGCTTAAGAGATCCAAGGAATAGCATCACTAATGGAATCTCTATCTTTCTTTGATATGGAATCATATCCTTCTCTGAAGAATATTCATTTGGAAACTGTTGACTGTTAATTAGGAAACTATTCCAATAGTTCAGGCAGAAAGGTATGAGGATCTAAAAGAAAATAAGGTGGAGATAGTTTGAAAGGAGAGAAGGCATAGATAAGAGATGCTAGGGAGAGAAAGTCAATAAGACCTGGAAATTGTTTGGCTATAGAGTTGAGGGACAGGAAAGAGCAATGAATGATTTCAAGATTATTAACAGAGAAAAAGGAAGAATATTTTTTTTAAAGAGTGCATCAGTTTGGAAATTTTATTAATTTTTATGGATGATATACAAATGTTTGTTAGTATCATAGTGGAAAATCTAAAATCAATCATAGGAAAATAAATAAATAAATAAATAAATGATAGGAATGAATAAACACAAAGAAGAAACAAATAAATAAATAAGTAAGTAAATGGAAAGAATAAATAAATAAATATCTTATCCTCAAAAGATATAAGGGCATTTAAAGAAAAGATGATTTGGAGGGGGAGGACCATAATCTGTTTCATTTTGGATATATTTATTTTGAGTTGCAAACTAAGTCTTGCCATAGCCAAAAGTCTTTTGGCCTATAATATTCATTGAAGCTAATTCATTGAAGCTTCTTGAACTTTGAAATCATGATTTCCAGATCTATGATAATACAAGTAAGGATTTGGGGCGGCTAGGTGGCGCAGTGGATAAAGCACCGGCCCTGGAGTCAGGAGTACCTGGGTTCAAATCCAGCCTCAGACACTTAATAATTACCTAGCTGTGTGGCCTTGGGCAAGCCACTTAAGCCCATTTGCCTTGCAAAAACCTAAAAAAAATACAAGTAAGGATTTTAATTGCCAAAAACTTGATGGAGAGAAATTGATCAATAAGAAATTGATAACTCCATGATAGAAATTGCTGGGGACATTTTTTTTTACCCTCTAACATCAATTCAGAAGATTATTATCTTCATCTAACACATTAGAGGGAATACCCCAAATAATGACTTCTAGTGATTCAGGTGTACACAGAGGATGTTGAGAAAATAAATTTAGACACTTCATTTTAAATATTGCAAAGATCAGGACATTTAAAAACTTTAAGGTTACACATTTTACCATCACCTTTTATCTATAAGTGAAAATGGCTTCAGAAGACAAAGTGAGTTTTAGCAGAGTTCTTTTTAATATGAGTTCATGAACTTATACTCACAAATATTCTAAGCAATGAAGTATAATTATGAAGACAATGATAATAGATTCAATTAGAGAAAAACTTTTAAAAAGCATAATGACAGGAATTAAAATAAAAAATCTAAAAGGCAATATCAAAAATGTAGAGTATCTATTTCATTTATTTCTGACAATTTCCTACTTAAAGTAAACAGAAACTAAAACAAAACAAAATAAAACCCCAACAACCTAAGGAATTCATAGTTTGAGGGAAAAGTTGGACTCAGGGTTCTTTCCAACCTCTGAGATTCTCCATTTCTATCATTTTTTTTCCTTTTATGTGCTGAGAACTTCGTTATCTATCCATGATGGAAATATGAATGTATACAAGAAGGGATCTTTGCCTTCATGAAGCTCACAGCATCAGGCAATGTTGAAACAAACTGTTTTATTATTGTCTCAGGATCCTGCTGCTCCCCTCTATCTTTAAAATGAGTTGGCAATTCTGAGAATGAAAACCTCTTTTGGGCACAGAACTGTAGATGTTGGGCAATTTGGGGTAATTCTATATGAATTTTATATAAATGAATACTACTTCCTGGCCACTGTATCTGTGTTCCAGGTGGCCACCCTCTGAATAATATATAGGGCCTGCAATCCAAATGAAGCATTATACTGCCTACTGTCTGGATCTCCTATTTTTCAGGTGGCGGATCAAGCTGAATATATTATGACTCATGCAAGAAGTCTGAAGTCAACAGCAGATTCACAAATCACATTAGTCTGGACAAGGAGCATGAATTCAGTACAGACCTCAAAGGATATCACTTAGGCATTACAAATGACTGAAGAAGTAATCATTTTCTAACTGCAGAAAGCAAACAAACAAAGCATGAATAATATTTTCCTACTCTTGGGAGGGAGTAAAGAGAAAAGAATAGACCAGTGAGTAGAATATTTAAGAAGGTCTACACAGTGTGGTTCCATTGAAATAATTAAACATTTTTCCCCCTCTATTGCCAGAAGCTCAGACATTTTATAGTAGTAAGTGACCACAATGGCTCTTTATTACACAACACAGAAGTAAAATACATTCCCAATATAGAATTCTTTTTTTTCCCTTTTGGCAAGGAAATGGAGCTGTGATTTGCCTAAGATCACACAGCTAAGTATTAAGAGTCTGAGATCATATTTGAACTCAGATCCTCCTGACTCCAGGGCCAGGGCTCTATTCATTGTGCCACCCAGGTGCCACTTAGCTATCAGCCCCACCCCAGTACATAATTTTGGACCCATCTTCATTGAGCCTTTATTTAGGGGGAACCCTTTGCTTCTAAGCAGCTTTGATTTCTAGATAGTTTCCCATGATCTTAAACCTCTTCCCTATGGGATCAAACGGGACACACCTAATTATGACATTACAATCCTTCTGATCCTTGATTTTATTTTACATATCTTCCTTGAATTTCCTCTTCTACACTCTAAAAGCTTCTGTTCCATCCAATGATTCATTTCTCATTTTACTATGGTGTTCTCTTTTAAAATGCCAACACCCTCAACCTTGATGCACTTGCTCATTCCATTAATACAACAATCAGGGACAATTTGGGGCTCTCTGCAATGGAGAATACCATCTGTATCCAGAGAAAGAATTGTGGACTTTGAACAAAGACCAAGGACTATTACCTTCAATTTAGAAAAATAAAACTTTATGTAATTTTGCTATCTCTTATACTGTTCATCACATTCAACTGAGACCAATGTATACCATGGAAACAATGTAAAGACTAACAGACTAGGTGAGACTAGGTGGCACAGTGGATAGAGTACCTGCCCTGGAGTCAGGAGGACCTGAGTTCAAATGTGAACTCAAGACACTTAATAATTGCCTAGCTGTGTGGCCTTGAACAAGCCACTTAATCTCGTTTGCCTTGCAAAAACCTAAAAAAAAAAAAAAAAAGACTAACAGACTGCCTTTTGTGGGGTGGGGAGGGAAGCCAGAATGGGGGGGGGGGGAAATTGTAAAACTCAAAATAAATAAAATCTTTCTAAAAGAAGAAAAAAATGAAAAGAATGCCAACACTCTCAAATGCAATTGGAGGAAGATTTGATATACATGCCTATAAAATATTGAATTCAGTTACAACTATTTCACTGTTAATGTATCAATTTTATATTTAAATCTTTTAATCATTGGTGCCTTCTTTGATATGGATTCAACATTCATTCATAAATATATATGTATGTCTATGTAGAGACATGAATGTGTGCATAGATATATTTGCTATTCCATACATTCATAGACAATCCAAGTAAAATTTATATTTTCTCTCTCCAATCCTCACACTTTTAAATCTTATTATCTGGTGGTCACTAATTGAGATGATGAGATTTTCTATACCTCACTAGGCTGGTCTAATTGATTTAAGGTCTATTTCTGAGATTATATGTGAAATATTTTATTTTGTTAGTGCTTGGCAAAGCCTAAAATCCATCACCACAGCCTTTGTTAACTCTTTGATACCTAAGTGGAGGATATTCAGGGTGACTTTATGCCCCATTGTTCCTTAGATGAAGAATTAAATGATTATCCCCCAAAGATAGAGTAAAAGTCAAAGGTCTTGAAGGTCAAGGAGATAGTGCTGAAGGCAGCATGTAGTCATAAAGAAATCTTGAAGTGCCATCACCTTTTCTGTGACCCAACACATTTTTGCTTTGAAGATACTCCAAATACCAGGGGATAGAAAGCCTAAGAGAAACAAACTGTATTCCATTACGAATTTTCCCTTGACTAATTATTATTCACTATGGATTTCAATACCAACAAACTTCAGATCAACTATAAAGAAGTTTCTTAGGGGAGGCTAGGTGGCATAGTGGACAGAGTACCGGTCCTGGAGTCAGGAGGACCTGAGCTCAAATCTGGCCTCAGACTTAATAATGACCTAGCTGTGTGACTTTGGGCAAGTCACTTAACCCCATTGCCTTGCAAAAATAATAATTAAAAAAAAAGAAGTGGCATTGGTAACATGTTTTGGACCTGATGGAGACAAGACTTAGGCTGACTTGGCTTGATGCTTTCAATGGTACCAACAATTTTTCATAAACTATGTAAGCTACCTTGTTGCAGCTAGGTAATACAGTGATAGAGCACCAGCCCTGGAGTGAGGAGGACCTGAGTTCAAATCTGCTTTCAGACCTTGGATACTTATTAGCTATGTGACCTTGAACAAGTCATTTAACCCTGGCTGCCTTGCATCCTGGGCCATCTCCAGTCATCCTGATTCATATCTGGCCTTTGGACACAGATGATTTCAGAGGAGAAAGTGAGGCTGGTGACTTAGCACAACTCTCGTCTTCCCCTTCCTCCCCCATCTCAAATCCAGGTCATTTTCTTCTCATGGCATCATCTCTCTGATGTTGTGGTCTTCTTCCAGAATGAAGAAAAAACATCATCATCTCCATAATTCATATTTATTAATGTTTCTACCATAGATGATAGATAGATAGATAGATAGATAGATGATAGATAGATGATAGATAGATAGATAGATAGATAGATAGATAGATAATAAAGAGAAGGGAAGATAATACTAAATCATATAGTATCTACCATGGGTCACACATTATGCTAAGAATTTTACAAATATCTTATTTGTGATCCTCACAATAACACTGCAAATTAAATGTTGTTGTTATTTGTATTTCACAGATGAGTAAACTGAGGCAGAGAGAAATTAAGTGACTTTCCCAGGATCATATAGTTAGTAAATGTAAGATTGGATTTGAACTCATATTTTCCTAATTTCAGGCCCAGAACTTATCCACTGAACCATCTACCTGCCTCATCATACAGATTAGTAATAGATATAGATGGTAGATATAGATCATAGATAACAGTATAGACAAATATAAATAATGATAAGTATTTATAGACACCAGTGAGGTAATAACCAAGACTTTCTGACCAGATTTGTTTTTGCAAGGCAATGGGATTAAAGTGACTTGCTGAAGGTCACACAGCTAGTTAAGTATCAAGTGTCTGAGGTCACATTTGAACTCAGATCTGCCTGACTCCAGGCCTGGTGCTCTATCCATTGCCCCACCTAGCTGCCCCCCAGATACTATATTTCAAGAAAGCCTGATTGAAAACTATCAAGATATATTATAATTAGAGCATAAAATAAATGTAAAAATAATCTATTCATTACCTCTGGGGGGAAAATGGTAAATGAAAAGTCCAACCAAAATCCATAGTCCTCAAGTCAAAGAAAAAATATTGTTTGTATCCAAAGTAGGTTTAGTACTTAAGAATTGTCATAGTGCCTCAAATTCTAGTAGCTTCCACCAAAAACTGAAGAAGAAATTAGAATAAATAATTCTTTTTTTTTAGGTTTTTTTTTGCAAGGCAAATGGGGTTAAGTGGCTTGCCCAAGGCCACAAAGCTAGGCAATTATTAAGCGTCTGAGGTTAGATTTGAACTCAGGTACTCCTGACTCCAGGGCCGGTGCTGTATCCACTGCACCACCTAGCTGCCCCAGAATAAATATTTCAAGATAAAAACATGGTGGACTTAAAAAAGAATCATCATCAAATATCGGTATAAATTTATGGACCAAAAGAAAATGGATCTTTAATAGGGACTTTCAAATATTTCTGATTAAAAGATCTGCATTGAGTTGGAGATTAAAAAATATATATAACCAAGTATCCAGAGAAACCTACAAATGTAAATGGAGTGGAGCATTGATAAGAAACTGAATGCCACTATAGAGATAACTTTTTTTAGGATTTTGCAAGGCAATGGGGTTAAGTGGCTTGCCCAAGGTCACACAGCTAGGTAATTAAGTGTCTGAGGTCAAATTTGAACTCAGGGACTCCTGACTCCAGGGCTGGTGCTCTATCCACTGTGCCACCTAGCTGCCCCTACAGCTAACATTTTAATAGGAGAGAAGAGATAAATATTTTTTCAGGGTCTTAATAGACTCAATCAGTATTAAGAGAAGTTACAGGGCAGGTAAGTGGTGCAGTGGATAGAGCACCAGCCCTGGAGTCAGGAGTCCCTGAGTCAAAATCCAGCCTCAGACACTTAATAATTACCTAGCTGTGTGGCCTTGGGCAAGTCACTTAACCCCATTGCCTTGCAAAAAAACAACTAAAAAATAAAGAAGTTACAGAAGAAAAGAAAATTCTTTTTGATGATTTTAAGAATTGAAAATGAAGAGAAAATCAAGAGGGAGATACACTAATGTAGAAAAAAAGGAATAAGGGATGGAACTCATGACTTCTCATCATAGAAAAATGTGAAAATAATACACAAACTTAGGTATATGAATATCAGGTGATTCCCTCTTTCATGTTAAATGGACTAAGAGGGTGAAAAACCACATACACAGTTTAGTGTAAAAGTGCATAAAACTCAAGAGAGATGAAGCAGGAATTAAAAGGAGATGGATGGTAACAGGAAAAAATAGTCACAAGTAAAACACACTTCCCAATAAAGGAGTAAGAGCAAGAAAAGATTTAAAGGTAGTTGCTACTATTGCTGCTGCTGCTATTTTATTTTGGGGTTTTGGGGCAAGAATTTTAAGGTGGCATCATACTCCATCTCTAAGGCAAGTAGAGATTGGCTGAACAATATATTTCTGAATGCAATTAAATAGCACTATTCAGTAGAAAAACAAAGAAAGTGGTGACAAAAGTGACATTTTCAGGAAATCCTAGATAGTATAAATTAAAACAAGTGGACAGAACCAAGATAACAATTTATATGAGGGGAGGGGAAGGAGAGCAATAAATATCTATATAGTACCTTCTCTGTGACAGATAGGGTGCTGAGCATCAGGCAAATAATAGATGTTGATACTACACTCATTCTTCAGGTCCAAAATCTGAGCCAAATAGAGGTTAACTGACTTGATCAGGCTCCACAGATATTCTCTTCAGTTAGATTTGAACTCAGGCTTCCCTTCTTCCATTTCCAATTATGCACCACTATTGTGGAACCTTAGGGAAATCCATATTTTAAAATGAGCTAAAAAGTTTGAAGGAACAAAGAATACTGATGAAAGGAATGTCAAACTATTTAGGTTCATATATGCATATATAAATGTGTGGATCTGTGTGTATGTTTAAATACATATAAACATACCTAAAATGGCATAAGTAGGTATATATATTTTATATATATATTATATATATATATATATATATAGAGAGAGAGAGAGAGAGAGAGATTATCTGTAATATGATATAGCTATAGGTATCATGATCAAAGTTCATAGCAAGGAGCCAAAGTCTGAACTAATATTCAGTGTTAGAGCACTGATCATCAGAGCTTTAGGACAGCAGAATTGTAAATGATTAGAACAGGTCATAGTGATCTCAAATTAATTTCTGCCATTGAGTATCATAGAAAATCATTCAAAAACTAAAGCAACAGAGAGAGATACTACCTTAGGAACTATTATATATCAGGTTACCAAGACAATGATATTTCTTCCTTAGAGAAAGATTCCAATGAAAGGTTTAACTAATGCTTGAAAAACATCTGCAACTAAGGCTATAGAAAAGGAAAGGTCTATAGTTTCAACACTGTACATTACCCAAATAACAACAACATTCTTTTTTTTTGCAAGGCAATGGGGTTAAGTGGCTTGCCCAAGGCCACACAGCTAGGGAATTATTAAGTGTCTGAGACTGGATTCGAACCCAGGTACTCCTGACTCCAAGGCCGGTGCTTTATCCACAGCGCCACCTAGTCACCCCAGTTCCTTTCACTAAAGATTGGATGTCCCAAACAAAATCATGAATAACGAGTAAACCTCTTTAATTAAATAAGATATAAACAGAAATTGTGGAAATTATCCAGATTAGGAAAGGTCAATACGTGCACATAAATTAGTTGGATTTTCCATGGAAAATAAAAAGAATTTTCTGAGGAGAGACTTAGCAGCCTCCAGGGTGGTATATATGTGGTTGTGAGAGTGAATAAATAAGAGTTAATAAGGAACCAGTTTTCTTCAATCTGTATCAGTGAGATTTCCCATCAGTTATGTCAGAGTTTTCGCCTCTTATTTATCTCTCTCTTGAATTCATTTTCCAGTTATACCCAAAAAGGTCACTTCTTCACTACTGCAAGAATTCAGTGGTTCCAGAGAAAAAGGCTTTTTAGCTAATCACTTATTATATTTTCCTATGAAGATGCAACACACTGTGCCAGAGAACACTACTTCAGGAAAATGTCCTACACTTGGGGTACAAGGGTTGCTACCCATGCATTGGAAATCTTTGACTAAAAGCAAGGATTTTCATGGAGAATTTTCCACGTGAAAATGTTCACCTCTGAAATGAGTATTTTCCTTGTCAATCAGATCATACATATAATCACAGATTTTTGAATTGGAAGGGACTTCAAAAAATGGCCAAACTCATACTGGGAAAAAGAAAACAAAGAAGCAAACCTGTCTCAGCTAATAAATACTTATAAAGGGGCCATCTTTCTTGAAAATCTACAATGAGGGGAGACCTACTTCTTTAATTTAGCTAGTCTAAATATCTCTTTAAAATAATACTACATAGGGCAGCTAGGTAATATAGTGCCTAGAGTATCAGTCCTAGAGTCAAGAGGACCTGAGTTCAAATTTGACCTCAGATACTTAATAATTACCTAACCACGTGACCTTGACACTTAACCCCTCTTGCCTTGCAAAAACCCCAAATAATAATGATAATATTATATTTCCCTGATTATTTGTAAAAAATAATTTTAATCTTTTTTTATAATTTTGAATTTCAAATTCCCTTTACCCTTTCTGAGATGATATGCAATCTGATATAGATTATAAGTGTGTAGTCATGTACAACATATTTTAATATGAAAATGTCATTTTGTGCAAGAAAACTTGATCAAGAAAGAAAAAAGAAAGAGGGGGAAAAAAAGGAAGAAGAAGGGAAGGAGGGAAGGGAAGGAAAAACAAAAAAAGAGAAAAATATTATGATTTGGTTTGCATTCAGACTCCATTGGGTTTTTTCCCTCAGGAAGTAGATAGCATTTTTCATCATGAGCCTTTTGGGTTTGTCTTGGATCATGGTATTGCTGAGACTAGCTAAGTCATTCACAGTTCTTCAGTGTAAAATATCACTGTTACTTTTTAAAATGTTCCATTTCAGGTGGCTGGGTGGTGTAGTGGATAGAGCACCGGCCCTGGAGTCAGGAGTACCTGGGTTCAAATCCAGTCTCAGACACTTAATAATTACCTAGCTGTGTGGCCTTGGGCAAGTCACTTAACCCCATTTGCCTTGCAAAAATGTAAAATGTTCTGTTTCTGCTCACTTTACTTTGCATCAGTTTCCTCTTTTTCTGATTATTTTTCTGAACACTAGTCATTTCTTTTTTTATTAGGTTTTTTTTGCAAGGCAAATGGGGTCAAATGACTTGCCCAAGGCCACACAGCTAGGCAATTATTAAGTGTCTGAGTCAGGATTTGAACCCAGGTCCTCCTGACTCCAGGGCTGCTGCTATATCCACCGCGCCACCTAGCCACCCCGTGATACTGCCAATATTAAAGCTGATCCACATAAAAGAGCCACTACTCCTTTTTTGATGATAACCAAGAAGTAGGAAAAATGGACTTTATTAATATAAATAGAGAGAAGACCAATTGGAACAAAGAAAATGAGCCAGAAGAAGTAATAAGAGAGTTAAGATAGCAATGAAGAAGAAAGAAAGAAGAGACTATGAATAATTTTCAAAAACAATAGGAATCAGCAGTGAAGGGGCACTACTGGAGCAACAGAGAGGGCAGAATCTGAGTGCCAAATGAGTGCCCACTTCTTGCCCCACAGAAGAGAGATTGCAGCTTCAAGCCTGCTTAGGTAGCCCTTTCTGACAAACATGACTGTTCGTGAATGAGGAAATACTAATACCTCAGGACTTGGGAGAAAAGGAAGAACTCTTTCCATCCTTTGCTATTCTACTTTTTGATCTTTGCCTCCCCTTCCCTCCATACCCAGGAGTTCCCTTATTGGAGAACCATCTTAGAGCTTTTGTCATTATATTTTAATACTTAAAAAACCACTGGTTTTTAAACCACTTGCATTTGCATTTTCTTAGAGAGGTAGAGTTTGGATCTTTGATCTCATTGCTTTTGAGCATTTGCATGAAAGGATCCTGTTGTAAACAATGTGGTCAGACAGCTTCTTACAATTCATACTTGCTTAGAACACAAATAAATTCAATGACTTGCCCAGGGTCTTGTAGCTTGCTTGGATAAAAGGCTGATTGTGAATCCAAGACTTCCTGGCTTACAAGTCAATCCTTTATCAACTCTGCCACATCAACCACTCCTTCACATCCTTCTCAACCCTATGAAACCTTCATATATACACGAGTATATTAGTAACAACAGCCTCTAATGACCAATATTCAACAAAGAACTGCATCTTTATGATTTCACAATTAACTGAAATAGAGAGACAACAGAAGATCTAATTGTGCTTATTGTTTGTGGATTATCAAAAAAAGGCAAACTACAAGGGGGAAAAGTCATCGTGAAAATGATTATAATTTTGAATGTTTCTTAAAATGTAACTTTCTAAAAAGTACCATAACTAGTTCTTCTCCCCATGGCAAATCCAATTAGGGAGTGGTGAGGATGGACTCACTCTGTCAATGAAAAACATCTAAACAGGGTCCTGTAGTGGAAGCACAGGAACAATCATACCATCTGTGGACCTGGGCCACCAAAGCCCTATGAGCCCAATTAAAAGTGACTTCAGAGAGTATGAAGCCAATCCCTTATTCTGCTACGTCTCAACACAACAGTGACAATACTGATTACAAACATTTTACTAGTTTTTAGTACTATACAGAGTCAGGGTCATTTGATACTCTAGATTAAAAATAGAGAAAAAAACATACATAAAGTTACCAATGTACTGAGTACTCTTTCTGGATTCTTAGAATGATAAAAATCACTTCGGAATCTGAGATTAACCAGAAGTGTTTCAAATTTGGCCTCAGACACTTAATAATTGCCTAGCTGTGTGACCTTGGGCAAGCCACTTAATCCCATCACTTTAAATAAACAACAAAAAAATTTAAATACAATTCCCCAACCCAATTAAGTAGAGTTTTCAGAAAGTAATGTCAGAAACCAGAATGAACCTGTGGGTTCTCATGCACAATTCCAGTTGGAAGGTTTGGGTAATAGGGAAAGGGGGAGGAAGGGGAGGATCATTGAAAGTGGTCTGAATTAGGAATTTTGATTCGAGTACTGGATCCATTACCCATTGGCTGCATGAAATTGAACAAGTTATTAAACTTATGTTTGCTCACCTAAAGAAATGAGTTTCATGGACTAATATAGGTCTTACCACCTATTTGGATGTCTTCATATAGTGAAGGATCACTATTTGGAAATACTGCCAAGAAATTGTTTTTAGATATGGTTTGGACTAATTGGTCTTGAGCATCTTTTATTAAAAATGTATTTTTCTGTATGAGCTCTACAGTCTCCTTTTCATGTCCAATAACTAATCTATGATTATTAATTGTTCAACTGTCTCATCCCCTGCTTTTTGACAGAGGAATACTGGATTTACAGAGTCTAAAAACCATCAACAAGAAAATAACTCTCCAAATGACCAGAGCTAAGCAGTGGAGAAAACTTTTTCTCCAGAGATACAGAATGTTTGCCCAATGGAAACACTGTACAACCATATTTCTGGTTTTTTCCATTTCATTAAGGAAATTTCAACCTTACACAATATCCTGAACAAAAGACTTGACTCACAGCTCCAGACTTTGGGAATTTTCTCTTTCTGTCTACAATTCCAAGAATGTAGACATCTCTGCTTTTTTGGCTTCCCTGGCCTTCTTCAAATCTCAGTTAAAAGCTGACATTCTTCTAAAAACCTTTCCTCAAGTCACCTTAATTCTCATAGTTTTTTCATTGTTGTTCTTTCCTGTTTAAAGTGTATATAGCTTGCTTTTTACATATGTTCTTTTGGACTGAAATTCTTGAAGACAAGGACTTTTGTTTGCCTTTCTTTGTATCCCTAGCATTTAACAAAGTTCCTGGGAGACCACATTGGTGGTCTACCACCATAGATTGCTAATCTGAGAAACTCTTCCAGTTGTCTTCTTGGCCTACCCTACCTTGTGGAGGTAATTCTGATCCATAAAACCAAAATAGCAAAACTGTTTATGTGTGTGTGTATTTTTTCAACACATTGCAAAAGTAAATTGTGTTTTGTATTGACCTGTTTCAAAGTAATCCAATCTGATCCTAAAATAGAAGCTATTAAAGACTGTTCTTCATGTTTTGCATCATGATAATTATTTGCTGATCTAATTCTAACCTATTTTTCATATATAGTGGACATATATGACATACACTATTGTTTTATCATTGATCCCTCTCCCTCTCTCTTTCTATTTACATATGTGTATAAATGTGTGGTATGTCCATGTGCAAATGCATGTATGTTTATGTATACATATATCTGCTGAATGATTCTCATTGTTTTTTAAATCACTGCCCCTGAGTAAGAGATTGTTTAGTCCCACTTCTGGATTCCCTCAATCATCCTCCAGGGAGCGTTGGAGGGGTGGAGAAGAGACAAGGATTACAAAGGAGACTGAGTACTCCACCAACATCTCCAAGTGCTCCATTTATTCACCAAAACACCAGTGCCTAAATACCTTTCCAGTCTCTAATCCACTCCCACTCCCATTGCACTTAGTAAAATAAGACTCTGGTGTTCAAGGACACCAGGTGAAGATAATTCACAATGTTCCCATACACAGCGGGTTCCCAACAAGAGGTGAAATGGTTCCTTAGTGTTACTCATATGGCTAGGAATATATTTTTTTCCCTCTTGATGGAAGAAATTGAGGCTACTTTGTTAATCTGTTTTCAATGAAGTTTTGTTAATCTGTTTTCAATGAAGTGGAGAGAAAACACACATAGAGAGATAGCTCCAGATGGCAGACAGTGCTAAGTGATTCAGTAGGGAACAACTGTATCCACTTTTGGCTTCTAAATCTGGTTTATGTTCAACTTAGTGTCTTCCAATGAGGAGAAAATTCCAGCTTCTATTCAAGTCTGACTGAGTCTTGTTTTTCTTGGAAGCAGGAGGGGTTCCAAAACAGCATGTGTAGAAAATGGAACCAAACACCAAGTCATGGACCACTAGGCTGTCATAACAAAACAAATCTTCCAGCAGGGAGAAGAAAAGTTTTCTTTTTCAGTTGAGTGACCAGGATTTAATCTGTTGTTGGGTCTTCAGCCTTTGAAGGCTGAAGATACCATGAAGGAACAATGATGAATTATGCTATAATCTGGACCCTAGGGGAGTTTCCTGTTTTGTTCTGTGGATTTGATACATAGGGATGACAATGAGATTTTCTCAGTTAAAAGGAAAGGATTGGAGTCTATTTTTTATATAATCAATGTATACTTGAGAATATCAGATGAAATTATTATCTATTTACTGGAGAAGCAAATTGTTTTTTCAAGTGGACAAAAATAATAGTAATGATAACTTCTATTTTATAATATTCAAGACTTTATGGGTATTATGTCAGTTGATCATTGCCACAGCCATATGAGGTAGCTACTATAATGCCCATTTTGTAGATGATAAAATTGGGATTGTGGAAATTTAAATGACTTTTCCAGGGACACATAACAAAATGATGATTGATACCAATAGTGATCATGAATAGCTCAGATTGACATCACACTTGGAGTTTTGTAGCATTTTGATATTCACAATGAATGATTTGTTAAAGTTATTTGTTAAATGTCAAAAATTCATGTCAGAGTCTGGAGGAGAAATGAAAGAACTAGAAAAATTCAGGTCTGATATTTGTAGAAAAATATTTATAGCAGCTCTTTCTGTATGACTAAGAACTGAAAATCAAAGGGATGCCCACAATTGGAAAATGATTTCAGAAGCTGTGTTATATTATTATTATTATATTATTATTATTATTATTATTATGGAATCTTGTTGTGTCAAAAGAAATGACAAAATGACAAGCAGGATGACTTTAGAAAAGTCTGAAAAGACTCACATGAACTGATGCATAGTGAAGTGAATAGAACCAGGAGAACTGTACAAAGAGTGAGCAGTATTGCTTGATGAAGAATTATAAATGACTTAAGCTAATCTCAACAATACAATGAACCAAGACAGTTCAAAAGGGCTCATGATGAAGCAAGCTACCCACCTCCAGAGAAAAAAATGGAAATTGATTAAATAATGAAAGATTTTATTTTTTTCACTTTGTTCCATTTGTTCTTTTATTTGTCTTCTTGTACAAAACAACTAATATGGAAATATTTTATATAAGTACACATATATAACAATAGCTGATTGCTTACCATATCAGAGAAGGAGAAGGAAGAGTGGGATAGAATTTATAGCTCAAAACTTTATGTAAAAATGTTAAAACATCGAAAAAAGAAAATCTGAATCTTTACCCTTAAGTTTCCCCTGCAACCTGGGCAGGGAACAAAGTGGAGCACATGTATTTTACATGTTTGATAATTTGATATTCCTGTGATGTCTACAGTGTGGTAATTCATCAGATGAGAAATATCAAAATGCAGCAATGCTTTTTTTATTATTCTGGGAATTTTTTATCCAAATTCTCCTCTGTGAGAGGAGACACATTACCTAACATGATGGAGGGAGAACTCCCATTTTCTCAAATTTGCATGGCTACTGATCATAGATTGTATGTTAAGTTAAATTCTAGATGATTCATTTAATATCCTATCAAATATCTCCTCCTCATTGCACTAATGTACACATGAAAAGAGTAAAGCAACATATATTTGTTTATTCAATACTCATCATGGGTCAGAATTGTTATTTCAAAATCCTTCTCAAGTCATAGATCTATGGAATACCTCCTCTTTTCAAAGCCTAGCTTTGCCCACATTTCCAATACAGTCACAGGTAAAATTCTCAGCCTGGCAATTATGTCTTCAACAATTTGTAAACTACATTTTTTTGTCTCATTTTCAATAGCTTGTCTTTTATACACTCAGTATAGAAAGGAATATGGGATTCTAAGAGGTGTAGAGGGTGAGAGCATTTCAAACACTAGGGGACAGACTACACAAGGGAATAGAACAAGATTTGGAATGTAACGTACAGGGTACAACAGGTAAGTCATTTGAGATGGAATATAGGGTACCCAAGTGGGAGTGATATGGGGTCAGTCTGGAAAGGTAGATTGGAACAAGATTGTGGGGTACTTTCAATAGCACAATAAAGGAGTTTGTATTGTTCCTAAAAACAAGCCCCTTGAGCTTCTTGAGCACAGAGATGACATGTTCCAATGTCTATCTTAGGAATATCTCTTTGACAGCTGTGTGGGGTCTAGATTGTAGACAAGAAGGGAGATAAAATAGAGGCTTGTTGTATTAAGTAACAGGTCAGGTAGGTGGCACAGCCCTGGAATAAGAATGACCTGAGTTCAAATTTGACCTCAGATACTTAGGAGCTGTGCCATCTGCACAAATCACTTAACTTTGTTTATTGCCTTTTTTTTCATGTGTAAAATGTTATGGAGAAGGAAATGGCAAACCACTTCAGTATCTTTGCCAAGAATGCCCTAAATGGGGTCATGAAGAGTTGGACATAACTGAAAAATTATTTAATAGCCATAACAACAATAGCAGCAACAATGAAGAACTCAACAACCACAGATATGGTGGGTTCTCATGAACCAGGGACCCGAGGATATTTCAGGGGAACCTTCTGGGTGCAAGGTACTCTATAACTGTATGCAAGGAAAGTGATCAGATTATAAGAATCTTGGGAGCAGGGATTGTCTTTTGCCTCAGTTGAAAAAAAAATATCTTCATCACTTAGCATAGCATCTGGGACCTGGGACTTAAACTTATTGATGTAGATACCCTTCATACATTCAAAGATCCTACAAACCAGTCCACTTTCTATTCCCAGTCTTGATGAACTAGATCCTTGATTCCATGGCATTCTTTATATAGACTGTTCCCTAAACTTGATAAGCTTTCTTAGTGCCTCTTAATTCTAGCACCTGCCCCCTCTGAGGTTACCCAAAATATATCTTCTGGTCCTCTCCAAATTAAATATTCCCAATTAACAAAAAGTGGAGGCCCCAAGACAAAATGACCACCAGAAGAATTAATGTTAAGAAATTGGTTTTCAGGGGCAGCTAGGTGGGACAGTGGATAGAGCACAGGCCCTGGAGTCAGGAGTACCTGAGTTCAAATCCAGCCTCAGACACTTAATAATTACCTAGCTGTGTGGCCTGGGCAAGCCACTTAACTCTACTTGCCTTGCAAAAAAACCAAAAACCTAAAAAAATCAAAAAGAAAAAGAAATTAAGCACCCCCCCCCCCCATGCCTTCTTCCTGGTTTGGGGAGGAGGGGGTTAGGACAATGATCATGGTTTTCTTAGGCTATTGATTGGGAAGCTTTGTGGTCAATTAGTCAAGAAAAAAGGGGAAGAAGACTTTTTTCTGGGATTGAGACATTTAGATTTTATCTTTTGAATGAAGCCTATGCCTGTGGTTAACATTTCTGTAATAGAACAGCTAACTGAGTTTTGTGAAGTTACTCAAAAATGCATTCAATTTATTTGATTGGTTATTTTAAGATTTTCATAAATATATATGAGTTTCCTGAAGAAATTCCGATTGATCCCAAAAGTTATTTTTCTTTACTAATCTTAGTTGGTGCAATATATGTGTATGCATATTTAACCATCAATAGGATGTTTTCACATCTCTCTACTAGCCTGGAGAGGTGGGAAAGTTTCTATATTCTGAGATCTGGTACTGGCCAGGGTATCAATCTCAGCTTCGTAAATGTGTTTCAAGAGAGTTGTTTCTGTTGTGTGTGTGTGTGTGTGTGTGTGTGTGTGTGTGTGTAATTCAAAAGGAAATTATATTGGGATAAATTGTATTTCTAGGATTTGGGGAATATTGGATCATATAATTTACTGATTTCTTTTGGGAAAGAGCTGATCGGTTTTGACGTTAAATTGATATAATTGTCAAACAGTTACTAATGTTAAATGTTACTCCTTCTGGTTTTGGTTTTGAATTTAATTGATTTGGGGAATAATAGCAAGTGAAACTGATAATATTCAATACAAGATTTCTCTCCTGATCATGCTGAGTCTGAAAATATTCTGCCCTCTTGCAGATGGCTAACAGGAAATTCAGCTCAAAAACAAAAAGGGGGATTTGTAAGGGACTGTTGAGTGTTGTAAACTTTTTAACACCTGCTGTCTGAGGGGTGTTGTTTGACTTGTAATTAGAGAATGAACTGCAAATTGGGAGTGAAAGGGGGTATTTAAGCACTTGCTTGGGATTGAATAAACAGAAAACTTTTCATCTTTGTCTCCCACCTCTTCAACATTTGTCTGAGTAAAGGATAAGCTAGGCAGCAGGAACACAACAGCTGGCAACAGTGGGCTTTCAGAGATCTGGTGTACAGCACTGCCTTTGCTCATCTGGAGCAGAACATTAGTAAACATAGAGACTGATTTGATGAAAATGATGTTGAAATTCAGAAGCTGCTAAATGCAAAAACCAAACAAACAAACAAGAACTCTACAGGGCTTACCAGCAGGATAGTTCATCCATCCATCTTTAAGAAGGTGGCATTTTATTCCATCAAAAGTAAAGAGCAAGTACAACATGGAGAGTTATAGGATTTTTGGCTCAGTAATAAAGCAGGAAAACTTTAGTTTTATGCTGATAATAACAACCCAATGTGCTTTTATCATGACCTGGAGGTTATTTATGGGCCAAAGATGTGTGGTGCATATCAATTACTCGGTGCTGATGGAACCACATTGATTAGAGATAGGGACATGATCTTAGAGAGATGGGCTGAACACTTCTATAGTATCCTCAACAGACCATATTCAATTAATGTTGAAGCTATTGACTACTACCTCAGGTTGAAATCAATCACTCTCTAGCTGAAATTCCAACTGAAAAAGAGATTTTTAATGGCATTAGGCCATGAGGCATGTCTTCATCAGAAAAGGTACCATGGATTATGATTGAAGTAGAGTTATAGTCGTTCAGAAGAAATTCAAGATACAAAAATTTAGAGAATTCACCCCCAAAATTCACAAGACCTATTTGTGTCCATCCTATGGCAGAACATTTAAAGCTTTGATCAGACATAGCTGAACACTCTATAACTTGATTCTAACATAGTTAGGTCCTTTTGGTCTTCTTTGAAAATGAAGAGCAACAACCCACATCAAATATAGCCAGTCTAACTCTTGTTTGTACATAGTCGTTTGCATATTTCCCCTTTTTGAGGGCAAGGACTGATGTTTGGTGGTGTTGGCCTTCAGATCCCCAGCACTTCACACTATGTCTGGTACATGCTTATAAATACTTGACTTACCTACTTACCTCCCATCCACATTTGAGAGTTACTTATTGCCCTTGAGGACTAACCCAAGAGATCCTTCCTCAAGCTCCCCTCATACTACATTGGACCTTTAACTAGTACCTGATCTGATCCTGAAAGGGAACAAAGGACATCTAATCCAATTCTCTCATTTTACAGCTGAGGAAATTAAGGCAGTTAACAAGACTTACCCAATGTCATTCAGATGCTGCATTAGAAATAGGACTTTAAACTCAAGTCCTTAGATTCTAAAGCCATTGAGTGTACCCCTCCATACTATTTCCCTAGTGAAAATATCATTCCCCAAAGATTCAACATTATCTCTATATAAATGATTCTCAGGTCAATTTTTTCCAGCCCTAACTTCTCTGCCATTCTCCAGTCCAACATCTTTAACTGCCTATTAGTTATCTGGAACTAGAAGTCCTATAGACAATCTTAAACTCAACCTGTCCAAACCTGTTATTGTCAAGGGCAACACCATTCTCCCAGTCACCTGTTTGTAGTCTTTACTTCCTGAATTCTCTATCTCCATAGTTAATCAGTTGTCAAGTCTTGTTTCTACCTGTGCTACAACTCTTGAATAGCCAGCCCCCATCTCTCCTCTGACATTGCCACCCCTTGTTATAGGATCTTATCACCTGTCACATGGATTATAGCAATAGTGACTGAAGCTTCTACTTGCCTCAAGGCTCTCCCCAGTTCCATCCTCCATTCCGCCACCAGAGTGATTTTCCTAAGGCCCAGCTCTGATCACGTCACCCTAACCAATAAGCTCCAGGGACTCCATATTACCTTTAGGATTCAATACAAAACCCTCTGGCTTCTCCCCATCAGTCTTGAGCACATGACCTACACAAAGGCCACATGGTTACTAGGACTAATTGGCTTCCTATTCCTCTTAGTTCTGCTCTTCTTGACCAGTAGAACAAGTTCAAGCCTTCTTTCCAGTAGGGAGCAGAGAAACCCTCCTAGTGCCTTTTCTGAGAGTCTAGCAAGGATGGAATGGGATGGCACTAGAGATAAAGAAGTACAATTAATTTGGGATTCTTGACATTGAAACTCCTCCTTCAGGGATCTTATTATGTAGTAAATCCATATGAATCCTTTTGTAGACCAGAGTCCTTGGACACAACCTCTTGCTAGGCATCCTTTGGAAGGTGCTGACATTCTAAGAGAATCACCAAACTCATTGGTAATGTTTGGTTTTGACACCATTGCAAATTATGAGTCCTATTTACTCATGAAATGTTGGATACACCATCTGAAGGTAGAATAATTGTTATTAAAAACACTAACTAGGGAGTGACTATGTGGTGCAATGGATAGAGTCAGGAGTACCTGAGTTCAAATCCGGTCTCAGACACTTAATGATTACCTAGCTGTGAGGCCTTGGGCAACCCCATTGCCTTGCAAAAAAAACCTAAAAAAAAACAAAAACAAAACAAAACACTAACTAACCTTTATCCCTCCACTCTTCCCCCGAAACTTCTAGTCCTTGTTTGGCCTGGCTATGGTGGAGGTTAAAGAAGGGCAAGGAGTTCTGTGATATCTCATGTCTACATGGAGAAATCACTCCTCTGATATCCTTCCAGATCTTTTAGAAATCTAGGATTCCTGTGTAATGTTTACTTGTGAGGATATAGGAGTCTTAACACATGAGACCTGAGAGTAAAGTGTATGTGGTGGGGGAGGGGGCACTGTGGGATCAAGAGACCTGAGGGGAATGAAAAGTTGGGAGAACCACAGAGAAAATGGTCAAATCCCATACACCAGTGGACTGAATGCCCTTCATAACATTTGGCTCTGGGCCACAGGGTGAACAGTGATTAATAAGGGAGAAGTACTAGAACGAACATGCCCTGTTTACTAGGAAAGAAATCAGAAATCCAAAGTGTGAGAAAATTCTCTTGAATAATAAACTTCAGAAGACACTATAACAAAAGTGGAATGGTATGTCTCCTCCACTCTTGGCCACCAATGACTAGTGATCCAGTTATTTTTAACCAGTTAATATTTCATTTATAGAAGGATATTTACTTCAAAGGTATAACAAGAGCAAAAATAAGACATTTGTCCTCATCCACTTGGCTTACATTCTCTTTTATGCCACCTTGGTCTCTAGGAAATGTGGAATGACATATCTTTTTCTTTGATCTCTTTGGTAAACAGACCAAATTTTGATAATCAAAATATTGCTGAATCAAAAGGTATGGGATGGCTTTTTGTTTGTGTGTTTTGGTATTTTAAAAATTGCATTTTATTTTGTGGGTAGAGGGAAGATTCATGGAAATCCTTGTTTTTCAGACTTTTAACAGTATAATGATGATGATGTTTGTCCTTAATTTTCTAAGAAGACCATGACAACCGGGAGGTGATCCCATGACAATCACATAAATTGGATTTGAGTGATAGGGGGCTGTGCTAGGTTCCCAACCTCACAAATGCAAAGGATCTAACTATATTATAAAGCAGCAGTCATCAAAACTGTTTGGCACTGGCTGAGAAATAGAATGGTGGATCAGTGGAATAGATGAGTTACAAGAGACATAGTAGCAAATGACTATAATAATCTACTGTTTCATAATTTCAAAAACTCCAATTTCTGGGATAAGAACTCACTATTTGACAGACTTTGGGGAAAACTGAAAAATAGTATAGCAGAAGCTAAATATAGACTAACATCTAACATCTTATTCCAAGATAAAGTCAAAATGGGTACAGGATTTAGACATAAAGGGTGATACCATAAGTCAATTAAGAGAACAAGGAATAACTTATCTGTCAGATCTATGAAGATAGGGAGAATTTAAGATCAAACAAGAAATAGAAAATATTATAAAGCATAAAGTGGATAATTTTGATTACATTAAAATGAAAAGGTTTCACACAAACAAAATCAATGCAGCCAAGATTAAAAGGAAGCAGAAAGTTGGGAAATATTTTTACAATCAGTATTTCTGTTAAAGGCTCATTTCTAAAATATAGAGAGAACTGAATCAAATTTATAAGAATACAAGGCATTCTCTAATCGATAAATAGTCAAAGGAATACGAACTGACAATTTTCAGATGAAGAAATTAAAGTTCTTTATAGTCATAAAAATGCTCTAAATCACTGTTGATTAGAGAAATTAAATTATAACAGCTCTGAGGTATCATCTCACACAATTGGTTAATCCGACAGAAAAAGGAATTGATAAATATTGAAGGGGATAAGGGAAAACTGGGACACTAATATGCTGGTGGTAGGGTTGAAAATTGATCCAACCCTTTGGAGAATAATTTGGAGCTATGTCCAAAGCACAATCAAACTATGCCCTTTAGTCCAGCAATACAGCTATTAGATCTACATTCCAAAGTCATAAAAAATAAAAAGGACCTCTATCTACAAAAATATTTTATAGTAGTTCTTTTTTTGTGACAAGGAATTGTAAATTGCTCAACAAATTACAGTATATGAATGAGATGGAGTTTTGTAAGAAATCTTGAACAGGTAGATTTCAGAAAAACCTAGAAAGACTTATTTGAATTGAAACTGAGTAAAATACACAGAACCAAGAGAATATAGTATACACTAACAGTCAGAGTGTGTGATGAACAGTTATTGATACAATGATCAAAGACAATTCTAAAAGATTTTTGATGGAAAATGTCATCTACATTCAAAGAAAGAACTGTGGAGTCTAATGTAGACCAAAGCCAACTATTTTCACTTTTTAAAATTTGACTTATGTTTTTTCTCTCTCCTAATTTTCCTTTTTGCTCTGATTCTTCTTTCACAGCATGACTAATATGGTCATATGTATAACATGATTGTACCTGTACAACCTACGTCAGATTATTTCCTATCTTGGGAAGGGGGTGGGGGAGAAAAGGAGAGAGGGAGAAAATGTGGAATTAAAAATCTTACAAAAATAAATTTTGAAAACTATGTTGATATGTAATTAGGAAAAAAATGAAATACCAACAAAAATTGCTGTGTCATTTCCAAGGACATGCCCTTCAGCAAGGGGCCAGAGGACATTTTTTAAAGAAAGGTACCAGAATGATCCCTTCCTCCAATGTCAGCTTCATGGAAGGTGCATCTGACCAGTATCATTGCATTTTACTTTTAATATAATTTCCATTTCCAAGGAAATGCTCTCCCAAAGTGGGGAGGGGGGAAGGGAGAGAAGGAGGAGGAGGAATGGAAGAATTTCATTTCATTTTCAACCTATAATCACTTCCTATGTTCACTTTTGGGAAACGCTTGATACTCACCTGCCTTTTTGTTTCAATAATATTTTAGTCCTTAGTCTCCACCCTCTTATCCCAATACTTGAATTTCTACAGACTCTATTTCCACACCTCTGATTTCTGATAAGTGTGCCTCTAACAAGTTATGTGAGTTCAGATTCCACTGTCTTATTGAGTTGTCACTTACCTGAGGATCCAGAGCTAAAGAAGGACTCCAGTGATACTTCAGGCACAAAGTATTTCTTCTGCATCTGAAATTCTTGCTGACTGGTATTGAATGGAGCTGCACAAGGTGGGTCATGATAGGAGGGCAAAGATGAGGAAAAGATAAAAAGGTCTGGTCTGCTAACAGATGAGGTGTCAGTGCCTTCCTCCCTTTTCTCCATACTCCCCCAATTTTTTTTTTAGGATTTTGCAAGGCAAACGGGGTTAAGTGGCTTGCCCAAGGCCACACAGCTAGATAATTATTAAGTGTCTGAGATAGGATTTGAACCCAGGTACTCCTGACTCCAGGGCCAGTGCTTTATCCAGTGTTCCACCTAGTCGCACCTCACCAAACTTTTCTAAACTGAACTTGGCTCATCCCTCAATCCAGGATGACTTCATGGCCAGTCCTGACCCCTTGGGTTTCCTCCCCTCTCTGAGCTCGTTCAAATATCTTTCAGAATGAGCCCCATCCAGGAACAATGAAATTTTCAAAGGCCTGGAAGGGGCTCACAGAGTTTTCTTGGAAGGAAACTTATCTCGCCAGTTCTAATCATAGACCTAGCCCAGTCTCCCCCACTGTCTGGTCAGCTGATAGCTAGGCCTTAAGGGAAGAGATATCAAAGGCACTTGATGATAAATCTGTTTCTTCATTGATTAAATGGGAATCAGGAAGAATAAGCACTTACCTTTCAGAGTTATTGTGAGGATAAAATGAGATATTTGTAAAGTGTTTGTAAAGTGTTCTGCAAACTGAAGTGTTATCTAAATGATAGTTAATGATGATGGTGACTCTATCTTCCTTCAGGTGCCACATCTAGCATTATATGAGTGACAAAGCCTCGAAATTTGGAATGGAATCAGAATCACTAATTAAGAGTGAGTATGGTGGTGGAGGATGATAGTTCCAGATTATTTGAATTTTCCAAACAAGGGGTTGTGTCCAAGGACTATGACCATTTCAGAAGGGCCCTTTGGGTAGAATTCTGCATGATCTCCCCCATACCTGTCCCCATCCCTCCGTTCTTGTTTGGGAATCTCTTGGGCTAGGACTTGGTCTGGTGATGGAGACTGGAAAATATGCTGTGTGGGATAAGTGAAAAGAAATGGAGTTTTGAGACTGGAGAAGAGAAAATTTGGTGGAGGGGACTTGATGGTTGTCTTCAATAGTCAAAGTCAGTGAGGGGAAAGAGGAATGAGAATTGTGCTTGACTGCTGGGAGCAAGAGAAAGATGAAGTTGCAGCGATGCAGATTTTTAAAAACTATATTAATTTTATTTTCATAAAGTTCAACTTCCTATCCTTTCCTTCCTCCTTTCACTGAGAAATTAAGAAAATCAAAATCCCCATTTACAAATATGCATTATTAATGAAAAGGGATTCCCACATTGACCATGTCCAAAATAATTTTATCTCAGTCTGCCCTTGGAGTCCATCAGCTCCATCTGGAGTTGGGTCCCATGTTTTTTTTCCCTTCTTTTTGAGACAATGGAGTAAGTGATTTGCTCAAGGTCATACAACTAGTAAGCATCAAGTGTCTGAGACTGGGTTTGAACTTAGTTGAGGAGGACCTGACTACAGAGCTGGTCCTCTATTCACTGTGCCACCTAGTTGTCCCAGGTCCTGTGTTTTTTCTTAAATTCTTTGGAATTGTGACTGGTCATTGTGATCAGAATTTCTTAGTCTTTTAAAGCCATTTGCCTTTCTAGCATTGTCTTTGAATAAATTGTTCTCCCAGATCAATTCAGGTGACTTTGCTTCTGTCTTCCCAGGTTTCCCTGGTGATCCTTTTCATTATTTCTTACAGCATGAATGTATTCCATTCCATTCAAATTCACCACTGCCTCAGTTTTCAATTCTTTGCCACCACAAAGAGAATTATTATAAATATTGTTGCATATATAGGTCCTGTTTCTCTTTCTATGAAGAGGTGCAGATTTAGACTGATTTGATGAGCCTTTGTCAGACTTGCTTTAGAAAAGGGACTTTCAAATGGGCATTTATGGATGTGTTTTTTTAAAAATGTCTTAACTGTATTTAAATATAATGAATTTTTCTTTGAATGCAATGTGTTTTATTTTCTACTTTTAAAGACATTATTCTAAGAAAGGGTCCCTAGGTTTCAGCAAGCTTACAAGGAGTTTGGGGCACAAACATGGTAATGAACACCCTCTATAGGGTATTTCTGTACTAGTAAGGTATAGAGTAGGTGCCTTATGAGCAACTTCCAGCCCTAAGATTTTGTGAGTCTATAAATGTTGTGGATCTTTTCTCTGACAGAAGTCATTTCTTTCATAGGTTCAGGGATGGAGCCAAGTTCCCCCATTTCAGAAACCAGCTTCAACAGCATGAATAATAAAGGTGAGTTGTTCTTATAGGGTCAAGTTGGCTTTTTGTATATGTCATTATCTCAGTTCATCCAATCCAATTAAAAAGTGAGGCATCTCAGAGCCAGATGGACCCAGTCCAAAGAGGACAAACTGGTTCTTCCATCTTGGGCTTCATGTCTGTGACAGTTTCTTGGGTCAGAGGAGCCTAATTCCCAAGGAATTTTTGTATTTCAGTTTCCTTAATGAATGCAACCTCCTGGCTATCTCTTTGACAGATTTCAGGTGTAGGGTCAGGGTGAAGGAAGCAGCATATAGTGGAGACAATTCTAGGGCTACTGCCAGCAAAGTTGGTGGTCTTTCTTTCACTGTTTAATAGCTATGTAACTTTGGTGTAGTGAGTAAAATTGCAACAAAAGCATGCTGAGACAAAGTTTTTCTCTAGGACAAGATAATATTTTATTAACAATAATGAGTAAATTTTAGTATAACCCAACAAAGGACATAAAACTAAGAGACTTGTCATGGGTACTACAGAGCAAAATCTAGAAGGTCCCATTCCCTAGTTTATAATTGTTATGAAATCATGAGCAGGAATTTGGAAAGACAATAAGTAAGACCAAATCTATAAAAATAAAGGAGAGTAGAGTTACTCACTGATTTCCCTTAGATCAGCAAGAGGAAAGAAGTCAAATCAAATCAATAAGTTTTTATTAAGCACCAATTATCTGCCTCATTCTGTCCGAAGTGCTTTAAAAATACTATTCATTTGATACTCAGAACAACCCTGGGAAGCAGGGGCTGTTGTTTTTCCCATTCTATAGTTGGAAAAACAGAGGTTGCTAGAGATTAACTGACTTGTCCAGGATCATACAATTAGCTACATGCAAGCAACTGTACCAAAAAGCTATATTGAGGATAAATTGGAGATGATTAACAGGCTTATGGGGGAACCCTTCTGAGTTCATGTGGTCAGGTAGGGGCAGGGAAACATCCAGCCCTCAGACTATAAACCCATGGTCTGGCACTGCCACAGCAACTGCAGGCAGGACTCAAAATTCAATAAATCTAGGATTTTTTTTAGGGGTGAATTAATTAAATTAGGTAATTCTGTCCTTTTTCCCTTCAGGAGTAAAATTTGGTCTAAATAAAACTGTATCTGAACTTAAGAACAAAAACCAAAAATCAATATTTTCTTCTCTTCTTTATATGTACTTGGTGAACTACAGTTCATAAACTACTTTTTGGGCCCTAGGAAAATTGTTCTATATTTCAAGGTAAAGCTAGTTTCAAAAGCTGCCTATAGATTTTTATCTCAAATCTTTTTTCCCTACTGTAAATTTAATTTACTAATTGATTTCTAAAGAAAAGTTTATCTTTTTGCAGTTTTTGACTGAAGTCATGTCAATATACTATTTTAAAACAGCTGTTTTAGATGCTCTAACATGGAACTAGGTTCAGAAATCTTAAAAATGATGAAAACCTAAATTAGATGATAATCTGCTCTGTTTATTAATTTTAATTTAGCCTTTTAAACAAATTAAATCAAAGCCCAAATGAATAAAAAGGGTAATTCATATTTTCAAACTTTTATTTCTTCTAGACTAAGACTAGAAATGAATTCAGTTGTCTATGTATCTTATTTCAAATGTTGTCAAATGGAGCCTTAGCATTCTAAGTTTTATTTTTAAACAGCTAATATCAGAAAAGGATTTTCAATTTCCATCTTTTCTTCTTAAACCAAGTCTTGATTATTTCTTGAGAATTCTTCAAATTGGAGCCATATTTATTTTTATGATCTTAAGATTTTAATTTACCTCAAATATGAACACATTTTAAATTTTTTTCAATTCTGGTTTCCATGTTCCTAGGAAAATTCCGTAACTTATCTTCATATATGAGTGTGTGTGTGCTTCTGTGTGTATTTATACACACACATATATTTTAATTTAACTTAAAAATCAAATTACAAAAACTGATAAATTATTCCAGTTTTATTCAAATTCTGATCAATTTTTCAAAAAGTAGCAACACAATATTATCAAGTTACTTCCTGTCTTGTATGGTGAGGAACAAGATAATTTCCACAACTTAAAATACAATATTTAGAGTAGATAGAAGTCTCATGTATAATTTGTAGGAAAATTTTCAAATATCTACAATATACCTTTAAATTCAACAATACATTTTATCTTAATTTAACTGATATGTAACCTTTAAAATACCCAATCATGATCCAAATACTCTTCTATAATTCAATTATCTTTACATTTACAGAAAGTTAGAGATGAGGGAATTAGAATAACCTCCAGTGTGCTCATTCCAGAAGTTACCAGAGCAAAGAATTTTTATAAAAAAATGAACGGACCATGAGGCAATTAAAGCTGAAAATAGAGAAAAAGAGATTTTTCCTCCTCCAAAATTGCATTATCTAGATTAAAATTTTCCATGATTACCTAATTGCAAATTTTGAAAGAAGAATTTCAACCTTTCCCCATTTTCTAGTTGGAAAAAAAAAAACAGTCAAGTCGAGAAATGATTGGTGGCTAGAAGCTATTTCCTGGGCAGGGGAGGGAAAAGAAAAAGGGGAATGGATTTGGCCAAATCAGGACAGAGGAAATACAATAGACAGCTAACAACTAAGCAAAGCACAGAGAAAATAAATAACTCAGACAGTTTTAAGAGAACTAAAAGAATTTTTAAAATTTCATCATCCATCAGCTACCACAGAGAAAGGGCAGGGATGCTGGCAGACTTCCTAGGAGTGCTCCACTTTATAGGTTGCAAGTTATGCTAAGAGGAAGGGAAGGCTAGTGACTGGAGCAATTGCACTTGAAGAAATTCCATCACTATACTCTTGTTCTAAAATCCCAAAGTAGTACGGTTAGATAATCCATACCCCCCCCAAATCCAAACAAAAACACCAAAAAAACCTATTGATCTTTACTAGTTAACATTAAAAATACCAGTATTAAGAAAAGCAACTAATAAACATTCAACACAACCAGAGGACAGCAGAACCAATTCTCACTCCAAAGGGTGCCAGTAACAGGTCACACAAACAATGAATGGGCACCCAAAACAGACTCTCACATCAGAAGGTGCCAGACATGAAAATATAGTACAGAAAACACAACCAGAGAGTACTCAAAAAATGTCTTACCTAGCCTTAAACATTGAATGAGTGTTGCCTCAGACAAATGGAGAACTTTCTTTTTAGGGTTTTTGTTTTTTTGCAAGGCAAACAGGGTTAAGTGGCTTGCCCAAGGCCGCACGGCTAGGTAATTATTAAGTGTCTGAGGCCGGATTTGAACTCAGGTCCCCTGACTCCAGATCTGGTGCTCTATCCACTGCGCCACCTAGCTGCCCCTCAATGGAGAACTTTTAAAGAACCTTAACTTAAAAAGGTCAAGATCTCCCTCTGCATCCAGACCCATTGCCAATTATCTTGACCTGCTAAACCCAGATGCTCTGGAGGAGAGACTGAGTGTGGTGACTTTGCTCAGTGCTGTCTCACTATCCAATTCACTTGCAAGTTATGATATCACTTTCTGACGCCATCGGTCCTCTTTGCGAACAAAGGACAAACAAGAACAATCCTGACTCCAGGTGGAGCAGAGGAAATAGTAGGCATAAGTTGCTCTCTATTATTTTGGTGAATTTGCTTTTGAGAAGAGGTTCAAACTGAATAATGGAGAGAGAGCCAGAGGCTCTCAGAAAATATCAAATGAGCACAAATTATAGCTCCTTAATATTATAGGAGAGGCTAGATAATTATCTCTCCTTCAACAAATATCTCTACTTTCTTAAGGAATTCCTGTAATTTCTTTAAAAGAAATGAATCTGTATTGTTGCTCAATTTCCTTGTTAGGTAATTATGCAAAAATAAATATCTTTTGTCCCTAAATATCTCTAGGTCAAGAGTCCTCCATTAACTGAATTCATTCTCATTTTTGAAGCCTAGACTAGACAACCCTAAAACATTTCTCCACCATCATAGGTATAGAATTCTATTCATGGTGCTATCTAATTGAATAATGGATATCGATATAAAATGCTGAAATAAAAGTGGGATTGATTGAATTAACTTTTACTGCTTTATCAGGTAAGGATTTCTTTTCAATGAGTCATATTATCACTCTGCAGATTTCTAGTCCTCAGTCCATTAATCATATCAAGGATTTCATCCTGACAAGTCTCAACCTTGGATCACTCCCACTATTCATTGCCTCAAATTTATCCCACTAGATCTAGAATCTCAAATGGGCCCTCACTGCTGCCAGGCAATGCTGTTAAATCTCCTTTAACCCTCTCACTATCCCACTCTCCACAGTGGTTCTTCCAAAACTTTCATCCATTTCTCCAAACTCCCACACCTTCTACCCCTCCCATCTAAAATATTTGCTTCCCATTTTACAGAAAAAAAGTGGCTTAAGCTCTACCTTTCTCTTCTCTTTCTTAACTCCTGTCACTGAGATGCATTGGGCTAACTGCTGCTCCTTTGTTCCATCTCACATGAAGAAGTAATTTTCCTTCTTACCTTGACTATACCTTCTACCTGCAGAAGTGATTGTATTCTAGCCCATTCTCAAACAATCTGGAAACCTTTGGACAAAATGAAGTATACCAGAAGAACCTAGCAATATCCTGTGGAGCTTGGTTGAATAGAAAGTGAATTTAGAATCCAACATTTGAGGGACATAGTAGTGGAACCCCAAGGGGGTTTCCCTTAAAGAAGGCAGTGAGGCTGGATCACTGGAAATTACTTATTACAAGACAGAAGAGGAAAGATGGATAGTCTGCAATTACCAAATGTGATGTTGTGACACCTTATAACAAAATGTGTGAGACAGTAACTGAATATTGGTAGTGGTAAAAACATTTAAAATATAACTGAATAAGCAGTTTAGATTCACAAGAGAGTGGATATACATTTCTTTAAATAATATTCATACAGTGGAATTTCCATTCTTTAAGGTTAAGGTTGTTCTTTAGTGTTTCAAAGATTTCACAAGTCAGTGGTAGTATTGAAACTCCAATGCACCTATTCTTTCATTCTGTTTCTCCAGAACCTTTGCATGATGAGGTGTACTGTAAGAAAATTGGGAAGATTCTGCATTATGTGAAGACACCTGTGACTGTGGGACTTTATGGGCCATGTAGGCATCGTCTGAATAGGATCATGGTGGGGATTCAAAGTAGGTACTTGAGCCTTCATCCCTCTTGGATTATGGAACATGGCCTCTGCCTTCCCTGACATAGGCAAGCCCTTTTTTTCAACGATATCTTCAGCTCCTCAGTTCTCTCCCTTCAAACTCATTTCAGTTTCCAGGTATTGAGTGATACCAATCCCTTCCAAGTCAAGTTCACTCTAGTCTATTTTCTCCTATTCTGAATATCCAGAAAGCATACACCTTCCTGGGATATGGAAAAAATGCACTATTGATGTATTGTTGATGGACTGTTGGCGAAACTGTGAACTGGTCCAACCATTCGGAAAACAATTTGGAACTGTGCCCTTAGGCTTATAAAGTTGTGTATGCTTTTTGATCCAGAAATAGCACCACTATGTGTTACCCACACCCCTTTATCCTTCCCTAGTACTGCCCTAACTTCTCCCCAGTTTCCCCACATCAGACACCAGGTTGAGCTTGCAATGACAATCAAATATAAAAGATTTAAATACCATGATTAAGATAATGATCCAAGACAATTCCAAAGGGAGAAAAGAAATGAGAGTCATTCAGGAGAATTATGAAAAATTAACAGAAGAAAACAGTAATTTTAAAAGAAAAATTGATCAGCTGGAAAATAAAATTAACCAACTGGAAAAAGAAACAAAAAAAAAACTTACTGAAGAAAATAGGCAACTTAACAAACATGATGAAAAATGTTAGGCACCTCCAAAGTGCCCATTGAAGAAAACTTGTTTCACTTTCTTTATCCTTCATGTTTTTCATTGTTTCATTTTCTCCATCCAGAAAAATCGTGTTCCAGGTCCTCCAATCCCTTAATATTGAAGCAGATAAATCCTGTGCAATTGTAACTATGGTTACTTGATATTTAAATTGCTTCTTTTTACCTGCTTGCAGTAGCTTCTGCTTTGGCTGAGAATTCTAAAATTTGGTGACAATACTCCTTGAAGTTTTTATTTAGATCTTTTTTGGGGGGTGATGGATGAATTCTTTCAAGGATCATTTTATCTTCTCATTCTAGGATATTAGGACAGTTTTCCATGATAACTTCCTGCATGATATTATCTAGGCTCTTTTTCTGATCATGGCATTCAGATAGACCAAGAATTTATAAATTATCTCTACTAGATCTATTTTTCCAGGCAGTTTGTATTTCCTAAGAAATACTTTACCTTTTCTTCTATTTATTTTAGCCTTTTGATTTTGTTGTTGGAATCTTGCTGTCTCACAGTCATTCATTTCCATTTGTCCAATTCTAGTTTTTAAGGTTTTATTTTCTTCAGTAAATTTTATTTTGTTTCCTTTTCCAGTTAGTTAATTTTGTTTTCCAGCTGGTCAATTTTTCTTTGAAAATGGTTTTCTTCTGTTAATTTTTCATAATTCTCCTGTATGACTCTCATTTCTTTCCTCAGTTTTTCTTATTCTTCTTTTCTTTGGTTTTTACAATAGTTTTTGAGCTCCTCCAAGAGTTCCTTTTGGAACTGAGACCATTTCATCACCTACATGGGACCTACATGTAGATGCTTGCCTCTTCTGAGATGGCATTTTGTTTTTTATCACCCCTATCAGAATAGCAGCTATCAATGGTTAGTGCATTTTTTTCGTCATTTTATCAACAGTTGAGCTCTGTTCTCATGGTATAGGGTGTATAATCCCAAGGTTTTTTTGCCAGAGTTCAGGTCTCCAACTTTCCACTCCAGTGTTTCCTATGTTCCCTGTTTGTTCCCTGTGCTAGGATTACCCAACACTGCACCAGCTTCCCAAGACTTGGAATCTTGCTCTCTGAGTTGGGATGGGAACTCTCACTGCTGATAGAGCTGCACTGAAGTCTTACTACTCTGTGACTAAAAGCCTCTGGCTAGTTTTCCAGTTTTCCTGCCTACATTGGGCTATACTCACCCTTTACCCATGTGACAAATCTTTTCCTGAAGTTCCTCTAAGAAATTTCTTCCCAGCAGTTTTTGTCAAATAGTGTGTTCTGTTTGTCCTTCCTTCTTGAAGAGGATCATGATATCAGAGAGGTGATGCCATTACATGCAAAGGAATTGGATTTGAGTGAGGCAGGGATGTGTGAAGTCACCAACTTCTCTTCCCTCTGGAGTCATCTGGGTCCAGTGGCAAGATATTGACCACCATGACTAGAGATAGCCCTGGTTGCAATGGGAGACCCTCAGTCTTATTAAGCTAAGGTTTTTAACAGGTCTCAGTCTGACTTCAATGATTAAGGCTAGGTAAGAAATGAAGTAGAGGATAGCTTCTTTTACTTAATGAAAAAAATCAATCTAGAAGGAGGAGACAGGCCCTCAGGTCAAAACAGAAATGATTGCTATTTACTTTCAGTTTGAGTCAGAGTCCAAACAATGACCAAATGAGGGTTGACCTGAGACCTATCAGCAAGAGCCAGAGTGATTTGGGTTTAACCTATGCATCTTAAGAAAGAAAACAACCATAAACCCAAAGTTATTTTTGCAAAATTTCATAAATTTAAATTTATCTTTCTTTGGGCAAAGCACCAGCAGGTAAGGGTGTGAGGGAGAAGAGGACCTAGGACAGAGCCCTATGGGACACCCACAGTTAGTTGGCATGATCTGGATGAAGAATCACCAAAGAAGACAGAAATAGTCAGACGGATAGGAGAACCAGGAGAGATAATTGTAACAAAAACCTAGAAGGAGAAAAGAATATCAAGGAGAAGAAGGTGATTGAGAATGTCACAGGTCAAAAAGGATGAGACTTGAGAAAAGACTATTAGAATTAGAAACTAAGAGATCATCAGTAACTTTGGTGAAAGCAGTTTCAGAATTTTTTTATTGCTTGCTCATTATCCAGTCTATTTCTTGACTTTTAACTCTATGTTAAAGTTAGATTCTGCTCCTGAGGTGGAGGGAACACTGTCCTGTTTCAGGTTTCAGCTTTTAGGTTTTTTAGGCAGCTGTTTTCAGAACCAGTTCTGGCAGTTTATTAGTTTTAAGTTCTCTCATGATCTATAGGAGAACTGTGATCACTGCTCTCCTGGCCTGTGCTCTGGTCTGTGAGTGACCACAAGCACTCTTCTCTGCCCTTAAATTGGAATCAGTCCCTATTCTAGTGGGTCTATGACCTGGAGTCATGAATAGGCAGTGTAACAGAGTCCTGAAGCCAGTGTCATTAAAGGGTGCCCTGCAATTTCCTTCTGCTCATTTGTCTGATCCCATTACTATCTGTGCACTGAGACTAGCAGAAGTTGCTATGGATTCAGTCACCAATACTTGTGCTAGATTGCACTCCACCCTGGACTTTTCCTGCTGACCTTCCAAGTTGCCTTTTGCAAAATTTTTTCATTCCATCCTTTTTATTGGTCCTGCTGCTCCAGAATTCATTTGGAGGTATTATTTTTAAATAATTGTTCAGGGGAATTTAGAAGAGTCAGATGATTCCTTGTTTTGATCCACCATCTTACCCAATCTGAATGTTCTTACTTGGTAATCTAAAGAGAATCTCTAAATCATTTACTCATTCAATTGTAATTTCCTTGATGAGTTTTGCTTATATTGAAAGAATGTATATTAATATGATTTATTTCTTCCAGTTATTTTTCCCATCTAGAGTGTTAATAGCTGCTTTTAGAAGGTCTTACATAGGGATTCTTTAACCTTGGGTTCATGAACACATTTTTGAAATTTTTTGATAATGATTTCAATACACTGTCTCCTTTTAAGTGAATGTATTTTGTTTCATGCATTTTAAAACATGATTCAGAGAAGGAAACCTTAGGTTTCATCAGACTACCACAGGGGTCCTAGATATAGAAATGGTTAAGAAACCTTCATTTAACATCTATGTGATTCTTGGCACACTCTACCTCATTTCTGCTATTCTGCTTTGATCTTTGCAGAATTGGAAGGAATCTCATTGAATGAGGGTCATTTACTATATTGGCCAAAGAATTAACACAGGTCAGCCTACTGATGATGAACCCCTTGTCTGCATCTCAGAGAGTAGACTCAAATTGCAGTCAGATTACTATTCATAACCTTGACAACATGAGAGTCCTTGCCAAAGATTTCATTCCACTTGCAAAGCTTTATAAACCTACTGAAAGAGAACCCCATAATGAAAATTCCACAATGAGTATCAGAGAAGGATTTCATGAAGCATCCATATATCAAAAATATAATATCAGAAGATCATCACTTTGAGGTGACTACATTCTTCTTTAGCACAGCTTCTGGTTCACTTTTGCTTTTATAAGCTTAGTTGAAGACATTAGAAGTTTCATAAATGTTCCATAGATTGCTTATGATATCTTTTTGAAAATGACTCAGCCCTGACCTGGGTTCAAAAAATAAAAGAAGGCTGAATACAGAAACCAGGAATGAATAGATCTAGAAATTTTGTTCTGAGGCTTCTTTGGGCAAGCACATGTCAGCCATTTCCTTCTGTTTTGGCTGTTAGTTGGTTGCTTGAGGAATGAAAGGGAACAAGAGAAAGGAATCCTCCCCTCAACTTTGCTGTAGGTCCAAGGGAGAGAAATATTGAGAAAAAAGACCAGGAAGGATGAAGCCACACTTAAGAGACCCAAGAGCAGGTAGATTCTCCTGCCAAGTCAATCCCTTTGAACCACAGAAAACCAGTCACAGGGAGGCAATGGCATCTGTTCCCAAACTCCCTGACAGGTTTCATGACCTCACTAAGGAGCCAGTGGGCATGTTTAGATGCATGGGAAGTTCCTTTTGTCATTGCATCACTTGCCTAGAAGTGCTTCAGTAAATAGAGGAGGGGTTCTCCTTATCACTCCCACTATACTTCGAAGCTCTGCTCAAAACCTTCCTTGAATCTGTTCTCCTTGACTGCTAGTACACTCCATGTTACTGTGCATATATCATTTATGTAGCTGACATGTATTATATGTCTGTTGTTTCCCAAATAGAATGTAAGCTCTTTGAGGGCAGATACTATCTTGGGGATTTTTTCCCTATATCCCCAGCTTCTACCATAGTATAAAGTAGGCATTTAATACCTGCTGAATGATTAAATTCTCCCCCCCCATAGATATCATGATTGAAGCAAAGACAAAGGAAGAGAGTTTCAACTCCCAGTGTGTTAATCAGAAGTTGAAACAGTTCTTCAATCTGATGCTTCTTCTCTTTAAAATTTCCATGTGTGTGCCTAAGGAAGCAGACAAGACCAAGACTAAGACAGAATATATATTTGTTCCCTTCAAAGCTTGGGAATTTGTTGGAAGTGATTTCCTCTGGGCTGGGCTAGTTACCAACCTCTATGGCACCATCAAGAAGAAATATTGGCTACCACTCATTTTTTACAAACTTTTTGGGATTCCTGTCCAGGATCCCAAAGAAGTCTCAAAAAAGTCAAGTTGGGGAGTGATGAGGTGTCATCTTAAGCAAAAAGTTTTTCTTGTCTTGGTGATAATTCTCATTTTTATCGGCTTGTGTTCCTTTGTTTTTGATTTGGACACCTCAGACACCATGAAAACTCTCTCAATTCCTGCAGTTCCAATAAGTATAATGACAATGTGGAGTCTTGGACGTGTGACATATAAATTTTACCAGAACTCCCAAAAAAGCATCAACAAACTCATGAACAATACCAAGTGCTCTAACCAACTTGGCTTTATGCATTCTGTGAAGGTGGAGATCGAAGTCCTCACCAAGTTCCTCCATGTCTTGGGGGTGTACAACAAAGAGCAGATCAAAGTGGTGCTGCAGATCACCCATCTGGATGCCTGCCCCCCTGAGAAGGTGCTAGATGCCCTAGAAGCCCTCCGCATTCTCCTCTCAGATCCTGAAGCTCCATTCATCTCCATCCTGGCTGTTGATTCGAAGGTTCTTGCTGAGAGCGTGGAGAAGTCTCAGAAGGTGGGCAGTCTGCCAGGAAGTGGCTACCAGTACCTCAGTCAACTCATCACACTTCCCTTTTCTTTGCCCCACATGAACAAGGAAGACAAGAAGAATCTCCTGGATGAGATCAAACTCTCAAAAGAAGATCTTGAGGCTGATTTCACTCATGATTTCAAAGCTATCATCACCATTCTTAAAGAAGACAAGTTTGCTGAATTTCTCCCAAATAACCAAGCCCACATGGAGCAAGTAGTTTATACCAGCTGGATCACCCTGGAACTCATAAAACAGAAATCAAAAGACTCACAGCAGACACTACACATAGAGGAGGTTCAGTCCAAAAATGAAGAACAGAAAGCAAAGTGGCAGAAGAAAAAAGAGGAGGTAAGGGAAGACCACCTCCCAGATAGAAACTTCAGGGAGGTGATAGCTTGGGTCCTCCTGGCCAATGAATGGCCATTCCAGGTGAACTGGCTTCTCCAATGTGCTGAAGATACCAACCAGTGGAGAAAGATATGTAACACTAGCAAGGAACAGAATGACCCAGAGCCCAGTGGCACCAAGCTGCAATCCCCAATGGGGTTCCAAGGCTGTCCTAGGATGGACAATGCCAAAAGAACCTGTTGCCTAGAAGCCCAGGACTCTATCAAACTACAGGACACCCTAGAAGAGGCATATAGCAAGTCTGTTACTGAGCTGAAGACTGTAAAAAAGGAACTGAAAAAGCTGATGGAACTTGATGGGGACCCTGAGATCTTCCTCCAAATGCTCCAGTTCCTAAACAAGGAGTTCAATTTCACTGTGAATAAGGCCCTAGAGTATTGGGAAATCACAGCCAACCTGGACACATCCCTGAAGAGACACATGGAGCTGATCCGGAGCAGCCAGACACTGGTGCTGAACAGCCAGGAGTCTATTGGTTCCTCCCATTGCCTCTATTGAAGATGTCCACAGAAGGAGTGTGTCAGGTGGTAAGAAACTGGGATGTGGGAGGTGGCAGTCTGGTCTAGTCTCCTCCCTTCATCACATTCTTCCTTTCCCTTTCCAGCACTTTTCTCTTCTCTTTTCCTTCCCTTCCCAAAGAAGGAGCTGTACCGTTATAAGCAAAGCATAATTTCAGTAGCTCAAAAGAAGAAAGAGATGTGCACATTTAGAATTACCTACACCCCAAATGTCCGTGTGAACTTTTTTGTGCCTAACCTATGACAGAGTCTTCTAAGCTCTTATTGGTCTGATCAGTCATATCTGAATACTCTTTGACTCTGACATAGTGATGTCATTTTGGTCCTTTTCAAGCATGAGGGACAACTGCCACCCTCATTTCTCCCCTTTGCAGACCTGGGATTGGGAAGAGTTGAGCTTCTATTTAGCACAAGAAATGGGACCCTCTCTAACTCAAGGTCATTCTCCTTCTCTCATAGCTGAAAAAAGAATGCTAACCAACTGGGCATCTCTTATATCAACATGAACTGGTACATTAAGAAGATCAATAAGGAGAACCTGAATGGAAGAGCCCTGGTCTACAGCCTCAACTCTGAGATTAGGAAGACCCTGGGCATGACCCTGGTCGACTGGGTCAACTTCAGTGTCAGTTTCTTCAATGTCCTACCCAACATCACCTCCCCCTCAGCAACCACCCTGAGAGAGCTTGGGTATGGGGGAGAGTAACAAGTGAATCATGATGTACAGAGGTACAGTTGAATGTGCAGGATTAATTAGTTAGAACTTATTAAGCTTGAACTTAGACTAATATTCAAAGCCTCCTTCCTCTACTCATCCCTTTCATTCTAATAACCATGGCACCCTCCCTACTTATGTATTTGCCAGTGTTGATGCCAATATTGCTCAGGTTGTCTCCTCCCCTGTTCTACTCCACACCTTTATCCCTGTCCTCTCCACCCTTCTCATTTCTCCCCTTCCTTTAGGACACTCCTCAGGTCCCTTACACTTCAAGGAAGTTCTCCCAGTCCAATCTTCTTTAGCTTTATTCATGTGGGTCCCTTTCTGGGTGCTTAAAGTAGTAATAGAACCTCCTATGTGGGAAGTCTCTTAGTTTACCAAGTGCTCTCCTCTCAACATTCACAAGATGTAGGTAGTACCTACATACCCCTTTTTTATACTTCAGGTTAAGAAAGGTGAAAGGATTTTCCTGAGGTCACACAGCAAGAAAAAGGATACTAGGAGCACTGGACTCTTGGTCCATGGAACTTTCACCTATATGACACTGCCTTTACTAAGCAGAGTTTACCTATTGTCAATGTTCCTTTCTTTTAATTCAGAATTAATGTTTTAAAAAATAGGGGGCAGCTAGGTGGTGCACTGTATAGAGCACTGGCCCTGGAGTCAGGAGTACTTGAGTCCAAATCTGACTTCTGACACTTAATAATTACCTAGCTATGTGACCTTAGGCATGTCACTTAACCCCATTACCTTAAATAAAAAAATAAAAAATAATATAAAAATAGGAATTACAGAGTTGAGAGGGACCTTAGAAGCAGAGTTCTTTTTAAAAAAATTCAATTTAAATCAATCAAATGTTCAACTTCAAATCATTTCTCTCCTACTAGTAATTAATTAAGAAATATGGTACATATTATACATATGAAGTCATGGAAAACAAATTTGTGGATTACTTATGTTACAAAAAAAAAGAAGTTAGAAAAAGAAACAAATATGCCTCAATAATCATTTTCATTCCATCTGTTCCTTATTTGGTTTTGAATAGCATTTTTAATCATGGGTCCTTTGAAATTGTATTGGATCATTGTATTGATCAGAGTAGCCAAGTCTTTCACAGTTGGTTGTTCTTACAAAGTAATTTAGAATTTGATAAACCCAAAGATCCAAGCTTTTAGAATAAGAACTCACAATTTGACAAAAACTACTGGAAAACTGGAAAGAAACCAGGTATAGCCCAACAACTCACACTGGGCACCAAGCTAATGTCACAAAATGGGTCCATGATTTAAACATAATTGGTGGGCAAATTAAGGCAGAATGAAATAATTTAACTATCAGATCTATGACTAAGGGAAGAATTTAAGTATGAAAAGAAAACATCAGATAAAAATGGATAATTTTGATTATATTGAAATAAAATAGTTTTGTACAAACAAAATTATTTTTCCTTTTCCTTGACTTCTATGAGTATATTTCTAAAGTTATTATTGCTGAATCAAAAAATATGCAGTTTTCAACATTTTAGACATAGTTCTAAATGACTCTCTTGTATAGTTTTAAAGTAGTTCATCTCTCCACCAATACTGCATCACAGTACCTATTTTCCCACATCCCTTCCAGCATTTGTTATAATTCTTTTCTGTCATTTTAACCAATCTGATGGTCATGAATTGGTGCCTGAGAGTTGCTTTAATTTTCTTTCTCTTATTATTAGAGATTTAAAAATTTTTATGTGACATTGATAGCTTTGCTTTCTTCCTCTAAAAACTACATTTTTTATATTCTTTGACCATTTATCAACTAGGGAATAACTCTCATTCTTATAAATTTTATTCAGTTCCATTTACATATTTTTTTCAAAAAAATGAAAACTTTATAAAGGAAATGGTGTAAAATCACACACACACACACACCCCCCTCCCAATGTTCTACTGTTATTCTAATTTTGACTGTACTGGGGTTTTTGTGCAAAAATTTAAAAATTTTATGTAATCAAAATTATTCATTTTTACCACCTATGAATCTCTTTACCTTTTCTCTGGTCATAAACTCTTCTTCTATCCTCATCTCTGATAGATAATTCCATCTATGCTCCCCTAATTTTATTATATTATCTTTTATGTCAAAATCATGAACCTATTTTGAGCTAATCTTGGTATACAATGAGAGATATTAGTCTATGACTAGTTTCTGCCAAGCAACTTTTGAGTTTTTTCAGCAGTTTCAATCAAATCATGATTTCTTGCCCCAGTAGCAGAAATCTTCGGATTTGTCAAACACTTTGTTACTATACTTATTTGCTTCTGAATATTGTGCATCTATTCTGTACTAATTTCTTATTCAGTACCAATTTGTTTTAAGGACTACAATTCTAGAGTATAGCTTAAAATTTCATGCCTTCATTTTTTCATTGATTTGCTTGATATTTTTGACTTTATGTCCCAGCAGATGAATTTTGTTTTTAATTTCTTGCTCTATAAAATAATTCTTGAGTAGTTCGGTATGGCACTGATTAAGTAAATTAATTTAAGTAGAATTATCATTTTTTATTATTTGACTTAGTCCACCCATGAGCAATTAATTTTTTTCAATCATTTAGATCTATCTTTATTCATGTGGCAAGTGTTTTGCAATTGTGTTAATATAGTTCCTGTGTTTCTTTACAGATAGAATCCCAAGTAGTGACCATAATTATTTAAAATTGAATTTCTCTTTCTTTTTGCTGGGTTTTGTGATTAATATATAGAAATGTTAATGATTTGTGTGGGTCTATTTTTTTAATCCTACAAGTTTGCTAATTGTTTCAATAGGTTTTTTAGTTAGTCCTCTAGTATTCTTTAAAAATACCATTATCTACAAAAAAGCAATAACTTTGTTTCCTCATTGCCTGTCCTTCCATATCTTTTTTTCAAATTAATATAGCAATATTGTCTAGTTCAATGATGTAGGGGATGGCTAGGTAGAGCACTGGCCCTGGAGTCAGGAGTACCTGAGTTAAAATCCGGCCTCAGACACTTAATAATTCCCTAGCTGTGTGGCCTTGGGTAAGCCACTTAACCCCACTGCCTTGCAAAAAACCTAAAACCTAAAAACAAAAAAAACCAAACCATTGAATAATATGATAATGGACATCCTTGCTGCACTCCAGATCTTAACTGGAAAAGCTTTGATTTTAGCTCCTTTATAGATAATGCTTGCTTTTCATTTTAGATAGATTCTACTTATTAAGAAAAGTTCTATTTACTCTTAGGCTATCTAGTGTTTTAAATAGAAATGAATGGTTTATTTTGTCAAAAGTTTTTTTCCTTCATCTATTAATATAATCATATAATTTTCATTGCTTTTATTATTAACATGGCCAATTATGCAGAAAGTTTTCCTAATATTGAGCCAGTCCTGAATTCCTGGTATAACCTCATCTTTTCATAATGTATGGTCTTTGTAATATATTGCTAAAATTTTTTTGCCACATGAATAAAAATAGATCTAAATGATTGAAAAACTATTAATTGCTCATGAGTGGACTAAGTAAAATAATAAAAAGTGATAATTCTACTTAAATTAATTTGCTTAGTCAGTGCCATACAAAACTACTCAAGAATTTTTTTTTGCTGGACTATAGTTATCTTTCTCTATTTTTGCTCTCTCTGACTTAGGTATCAAAACCATATTTGTGTCATAGGATAAAATTTAGTGAAACTCCTTTAACTATTTTTTCAAATACTTTATACAGTGTTAGAATTAATTTTTCTTTAAATATTTATTAGAAATTATTTGTAGGGGCGGCTAAGTGGTGCAGTGGATAGAGCACCAGCCCTAGAGTCAGGAGTACCTGAGTTCAAATTCGGCCTCAGACACTTAATAATTACCTAGCTGTGTGGCCTTGGGCAAACCAATTAACCCCATTTGCCTTGAAAAATCCTAAAAAACAAAACAACAAAAAAAAAAACACAGAAATTATTTGTAAATCTAACTAGTTCTGCGGATTTTTTCTTAGTGAGTTTATTTATAGTTTATTGAACTTTTTTTCTAAGAAGGGGTCATTAAAGTACTCTATTTCCTTTCAGTTAATCTAGTCAATTTGAATTTTTGTAAAATATTCATCCATTTAAATTAGAGCATTATTTTTATTGGCATATACATGGGCAAAATAACTTAATAACTGCTTTTATTTCATTTTTATTGGCTGTGCATTCACCCTTTTCATTTTTGATTATTATTAATTTGGGTTTTTAAATTCAGCAATATTTACTTATTTTATTTTGTTTAATAAAATCATCTCCTAGTTTTATTAGTATTCTATTTTTACTTTTAAGTTTATTAATCTCTCCTTTTCTATTTTTAGTTTATAATTCAAATGAATATAATTTTAATTGTACTTGATCAAAAAAGTACATTTAATATTTCTGCATTCGTAAAATGTGGCCCATGGGCCACATATGGCCTTCAGTGTGATTTTATGCAGCCTACCTGTGAATCTACTAAATGCTTTAGTAAACAAAGTCAAGCTATCACAGAGATCTCACTAAAATGGCAAATCAAAATATATTGTCTATTGTTTCAATATAAACTTATAAAATTAAGATTGGACAGTTCAGTCCTAATATGTGGTCAGTTTTGATGAAAGTGTTATATGCATTTGAGAAATAAGTATAGGTCTTTGTATTCCCATTCAATATTCTCCAGAGATTTATCATATCTAACTTTCCGAATTTCTATGAGACTCTTTAACGTATTTATTGTTTATCTTATGATTAAGTTTATCTCGTTTTGAGAGGGGTGAATTGAAGTTTTCTACTAGTATAGTTTTACTGTCTATGCCATTTGGTGCATATATGTTCAGTATTACTATTAATTCATTATTGATTTCACCTTTTAGCAAAATAGTGTCCCTTATTATTTCTTTTAACCAGCTATAATTTTGCTTTTACTTCATGATCATGATTGCTGCCCCTGTCTATATTTACTTTAATTGAAGCATAATGATTCTTCTGTAGCTTTTTATTTTCAAATATATATGTATCTTTCTGTTAAAAGTGTGTTTCTTATAAGCAATATGTTATTGAATTCTGGTTGCTAATCTGTTCTATCCTCTTCTGTTCTGTAGGTGAGTCCATATAATTACTATGCATTTACCTCCATTCTGTTGACTTATATGTATTTTTCTTTTTTTTACCCTGTCCCCTCCTCAAGAGTCTATTTAACTTTCTTCCATTGTTTCCCATAATCTGGTCTCCTTCTTCCACTTTTTTCTCTTATCCCTTTCTCCTCCAACTTTCCTTCTGAATAAGAAGAATTTCTGTACCCAAATATGTGTATGTATATTCCTCCTTCCTTGACCAATTTCAGATGAAAATTAGACTCTATGGTTACCCTCCCCTATTTCTCCAATTTCCAGTCCATCAAATAAATTCTTCTTTTTATGTCTCATTGATATGTGATAATTTGTCCCATTCTTCTTCCCTTTTCTCCCTTCCCCAGGTTCATCACTCTTTCCTGTCTTTCCAATCTTCTTTTGATATTATCTTAACATAATGAACTTATATCCATACCCTCTACTTACATAAACTCCTTCTAACTGCCCTAGTGATAATGAATTGCAAATAGCATCTACTCAGGTAGGGACAAAAGCAGTGGAGAAGGGAAAGGAATAAGGAGAGATTGGGAAAAAAGGGAATAAATTAATAGAAAACATAGAAATAAATGAAGCTTTCTCTGAAATAATAAATAGTATCTATCAAAAACCAAAAGTTAGCATTATCTGTCAAATGGATAAACTGAAAGCCTTTGCAATAAGGTTAGGAGAAAAGCAAGGATGTTTCTTACCATCATTATGATTCAGTGTAGAGCTAGAAGTGCAAGTTTAATAATAAGACAGAAAAAAGAAATTAAAAGATTAAGCATAGGCAAGAGGAAACAAAATTATCATATTTTGCACCTTTATGATGCTTTACTTACAGTACCCTCAAGAGTCAAACAAAAATTAATTTTAACAATAGCTTCATCCAAGTTGTAGGATATAAAAATAAAGTTACACAAATCATCAGCATTTCTATTACCAACAAAACCAAGCTGGAAGAGACAAAGAGAAATTCCATTTAAAACAGCTACAAATAATATAAAAATACTTAAATCTATCTGGCAAGACACACCTAGGAACTTCATGAACATAATTATGAAGTATTTTATGCAAATAAAGACAGATCTAAATAGTTGGAGAAATATTCATTGTTCATGAGTAGGCAGAGTCAATGTAATAAAAATGACAATGCTCCCTAATTGGACTTATTTTTCAGTGCAATACCAAGAAAATTACCAAAGGATTACTTGATAGAGCTAGAAACTAATAACAAAATTCATCAGGAGGAACATAAGGTAAATAATATCAAGAAAAATCAATGAAAAGATGAGAAAAAAGGGGGGAGACTGGTAGAACCAGATCCTAGACTCTACTACAAAGCGATAATCATCCATACAATGTTACCAAATAAGAAATAGAGAAATCGATCAGTAGAACAGATTAGGCTCAATATATAGAAGAAAAAGATGCTCTTGAGAAACCCCAAAGATCCCAGCTATTGAGGCAACAATTCACTAAAAAAATCTGTTGGGAAAACTGGAAAGCGTTTTCATAGAATCCAGTTACATACCAACATCTCACTCTGTATACCAAGATGAGCTTGAGTTAGATACATTTAGATATAAAGTGATGTCACAAACAAATTAGGGGAACATGGAAGAGATAATCTGTCAGGTCTTTGGAAAGAGAAAGAGCTCATGACCTACAAAAGATAGAGAAGTTCAGAGGATGTCCAATAGAAAATTTTGATTATATAAAATTAAAAGGATTTTGCATAAACACACTTAAGGCTATTAAAATTAGAAGAGAAGTAGGAAATTGTGAGGCAGGAAATGGATCTTTGCAGTAAATTACTCTTATAAATGCCTGAATGTTTGCCCTTTGTTTTCAAAGATCACACCATCAGGGAGGTGATGCCATAACAAGCACCTGAATTGGATTTGAGTGAGGGGGTGCTGTGCTAAGTCACCAGCCTCACTTTCTCCTCCAGAGTCACCTGGGTCCAATGACCAAGATTTGAATCAGGATAAGTGAAGATAGCTCTGGATTAGAAGCAATCAGGATTAAGTGACTTGCCCAAGGTCACACAGCTAGTAAGAGTCAAGTGTCTGAGGCTGGATTCAAATTCCTGTCTTCCTGACTCCAGGGCCAGTGTTCTATTTTTCCACTAAGCTGCCCTGATATTTCTTTTTGTTTGGTTGGTTTTGGTTTTGGTTTTTGGGGGTTTTTTGCAAGGCAATGGGGTTAAGTAACTTGCCCGAGGTCATACATCTAGGTAATTATTAAATGTCTGAGTTCAAATTTGAACTCAGGTCCTCCTGACTCCAGAACTGGTGTTCTATCCTCAGTGCCACCTAGCTGCCTTGATATTTCTAAGATGTATGGGGAATTGATTCAATTCCTTCCCCAATACCACTCTCCAAATGAAAATAGTCAAAAGATAGCAATAGAAAGTTTTCAAAGGAAGAAATCCAAGCCACCAATAACGGTGTGAAAAAAGTTCTAAATCACTAATAGGAAAAAATTGCAGTCCCATAGAATCTAGTTAGAGATACTATATTTATGAATATATATATATATATATGTATATATATACATATATATATATATACCAACATTACTCTCAGGTTCATTAAATTGGAAAAATTAACAAAAGTGGAAAATGATTGAAGGGGTAATCTCTTTTTTTAGCAAGATTTTATTTATTTTGAGTTTAACAATTTTCCCCCCATTCTGGCTTCCCTCCCCTCACCCCCCACAGTCTTTTCCATTCCAAACATTTAGGTCCACCCACAAAACTTTCATGATTTCTATTTGAATCTGGAAAAGTAAAAAAAAAATTTTTTTAGGTTTTTGCAAGGCAAATGGGGTTAAGTGGCTTGCCCAAGGCCACACATCTAGGTAATTATTAAGTGTCTGAGACCGGATTTGAACCCAGGTACTCCTGACTCCAAGGCTGGTGCTTTATCCACTACACCCAAGAAAATCCTTTTTGATACCTATCAGAAACTAGTATAAAAATAATAAAGAACCTATTTTTTTTCATAATTTCACTTTTTCAAAAAATAACTTAAGAGAAGCAAGAAGTTCCGACCATCTACTTTATAAAGAATATTATAGAATAACTATAGTTTCTTAAACCACCATAGTTAAGGGTACCTCAATCATTGTTCTTAATGTTGGAAATGTCTCTGATACTGATGGAAGATTCTTGTCTTGTTAGCTCATCCAACTTTTTGTTAGTTTGCTAAAGGTCTCTGATTCAGGAGCCATCATGGCTTCAAAGTCAACTAAATTTCCTTTGGTAATTTTTCTGGCTACTTCCTTTCCACTAACCATCAGTGTGCCCACAATCACAGAATATGCCAGTTCTAAATATGAAAAGGGCAAATTCATAACCAATGAAGATGTAATTAGAGCAATTATTAGAAAATCTTATATCAATTTTATATCAATAATGTCAATCTAAAAGAAGTATATGAATATTTATAAAAATTAACATACACAGGATCCTCTGGAGAGTGGCAATAAGTTACAGAAGTAATAAACTAAGGATAAAATTAGGTTGCAGTCAGCATCAGCCTCCCTAAGTACTGATGAGAGAATCACTACTTTTCCTTTAGTTGTGAGATCTTTATACAGTGTGTCTATTTCAGCATGCTATAACCATGTTCTTTCTTCTGTAGTTTGACTTTCCACAGAAAATAAAATATAGTCACCTTTGCCTCCTGTTACAGTAATTATGAGTACATCATATTCCTTCCCTTGATCTTTGAGGCTGGGAACTTTTGTACTCACAGTGAATCTCTTGTTTAATTATTAAATTGATTCTTAATTGTAAGAAAATCTGCTTTGTGTACCTTTTCAAGAGCTTGTCTGACTTCTAACAGTCCTTTGGAATTATTAGCACCATGACAGACAAGAATCCTGTCTTTGGGGAAATGAAGTATTTACTCAAAGTATTCCAGTTATCTCATGTCAATGACTTGACTCCTGATTAGATTTATGTGATTTTTAAAGCCATACTAAGACTTCAAGTGGCATTTGAGCTAACCATTATACAAGCTGGTCTGAACCATGATCCTTTACCATTTTATTGCAAAATTGAACATATCTCTACATTGCAGCTTCAATTTATTCCATTCATTCCTACTTTGAATTGGCCCATGTCCTTTGCATCATTTGCATGACTTCTAATGCAGCCAAACCCATTGCTCTGTCCAGTCTCTTATTTGGCAGGAAAGCAGAAGTTAAATATTTCATCAGCAACTCCAAATGATTAGCTACACAAATCAGCTCCTGTTCATCAGGTTTGTAACTCTCAAAATTCTGAGGCAGCACATTTTTGATATGGGGTTGTAATCTTGGCTGCTCTTCATAAGCTCTATGAGAAAGGGCAAATTTTTAGCCCTTTTTAGATCTTTGAAACTCCCAGGGAAATGGAAATGTACAACAATATTATACACTCTAAGAGGGGTATCGAGGTGTGTATGAAGATATCCAGAGTACTCCCAGAGGTATTTCACTTTCAGATACTCTGGGCTAGCCTCCTAGCCAGGGAGAACGGCATTTAGCATAACTTCAGTTTGTGCTTTTATTCCTTCATACAAGTGCCACATGACTGAGTCCTTTCATCTATTGGCATACTTCACTGTATGGCTCTAGTTGTCTTTTGAAATTATTTAGGGTTTCCTGTAAGCTGCCATGGAGATAAAGTATCAACTCTCAGAGCTGAAGGGTCTGTACAGATTCTGGTTGAGCAGCAGGGTCCTTTGAAAGCTCTCATGGCTGCTCCAAACATTGTCCACATCCCTGTAGGTCTAACCAAGACTTTTATATACATCAATAAAATCAGTTTTCTGTTTCAAGGTTTCTTTGAAAGACTCAATAGTTCCTTCAAAAGGTCAATATGGGGGCAGCTAGGTGTGCAGTGGATAGAGCACCGGCCCTGGAGTCAGGAGGACCTGAGTTCAAATCCAGCCTCAGACACTTAATAATTACCCAGCTGTGTGGCCTTGGGCAAGTCACTTAACCCGATTGCCTTGCAAAAAAAAAAAAAAAGGTCAATGTGGAAAATTAAACCTTTGAACATGTAGCAGAGCTATAGGCTGATTTTTGTTCACTTCTAAAGAATGTTGAAAGTCTTCATGGGCCATTGGATAGTTCTCTAATATGAAGTGCAAGATCTCTCTATGTTGGTAGAGTCATGCTGATGGCTGCAATTGGATAGCTTCACTGATTCGTCCCAGAGGGGACAATATCTTGGCCCACTGTTCAAATACTTCTGGACCATCTGGTTCCAGGGATGACTCAGTTCAAACAAAGTAAGTTCAACATTCTTAATATAGCCTTTAGTCCCTTCTTTCTATAGGCTATTCTTCCGCCATAAATTGCACTAACAAGCTGTGGCTCCTCCTGAAGCAAGGATAAAAAAATGTCTTATTGCTTCATCCTATAGACTCCTGCCATTATTCTTTATTTGCATTGTTATTATCATTGTTCTGCAAGGGATTTTGCCTGTCAGAATCTTTTCAGCATTAAGGGAAAGCAAGAAATCACAGGGCGATCATCCTTTTGGCTCACAGTCAAAAGAATCATTGAAGTTCAAAAAAGATGCCTCACTGCACTTCACGGAAGATTGATCCCCCCAATCCCCAGAATGAGGTTTACCAGTTCAGCACATAGGGCCCTCAAGTGCAGCAGTGCCAGGAGACCCCAGCTGCAGACACGACACTAAATGAACTCATATCAGACCATAATGAAGGTCTTTGAAGTATAGACTACAAATTAATAGATAATGAAATAATGTAATCCTAAAGAATTAGTGGGCCAAAGAACAAATCATAGAAACAATAATTTCATTAAAGAGAATGACAACAATGTGATAAGATAATGTACCAAAATTTAGGAGATTTAACCAAAGCAATACTTTTTGGGGAAATGTATGACTCTAAATGCTTATATCAATAAATGACGGAGAAAGCACATAAACAAATTGGGTATGCAACTTTAAAAAAAAATCTTTAAAAAATTAAAAATTCCCAAATAAACACCAGAATGTAACTCCTTAAAAAATGAGATATTAGTAAAAATGGAAGTTTCCAAAAAAATTCAATCCATTAGACAAATAAATAAAAACTAAGAGTTGACTTTATGAGGGAGGGGGTATAGAGAAACCACTAATATAATTTTTTTTGAAAAGGAAGAAAACCATATATATATGTTTATATATATATATATGTTTATATATATATATATATATATATATATGTTGGTCAGTTGTTTTTCAGTCATGTTTGACTCTTTGTGACCCCATTTGGGGTTTTCTTGGCAGAGAAATTCTAGTGGATTGCCATTTCCTTCTCCAACACATTTTAAGATTTTTTAAATTCAATTTATTTAAGGCAATGGAGTTAAACTTGCTCAAGGTCACACAACTAGGGAATTATTAAGTATCTGATGCTGGATTTGAACTCAGGTCCTCCTGACTCCAGGGCTGGTGCTCTATACACTGCACCACCTAGTTGGCCCCTCCAATTCATTTTACAGAAAAGAAAAACTCAGGGAAACACAGTTGAATGACCTGCACAGTCACAGCTAGTGACTGAGGATAGGTAGAAACTCAGGAAGATGAGGCTTCCTGACTCCATGTTCAGTGTTCTATCCACTAAATATGAAAAGGGTGAGTTCCTAATCAATGAAGATGTAACTAAAACAATTATTAGAAACTATTTTGCCCAATTATGTACCAGTAAAACTTCCAATCTAAAGGAAATGAATGAATATTCACAAAAAGGATATAGACTTCTTAAATAACCCTATCTTAGAATAAGAAATTCAATAAACTATAAATGAGCTCCTCAAGGGAAAAAAAAACAAGACAAAATGGATTTACAAGTAAATTTTTATCAAATATTTAAGGAACAATTAAGCAAAATGTTTGAAAAAATAGATTAAAAGATAGTTCTACCAGAGCCTTTCTATGACACAAATTTTAATACCTAAATCAGACCAGTCCTCCCATGGACTTCAAATCCAAAGAGGAGTGGAACCTTCCACTCGCTGATTAACATTCATGACTACATCATAGTAACTGTACATTCCAATGACTCTGATCTCCAGGAGATCATAATCCAAACATTCCATAACCCAACTCTTTGTTTTCATTGCCTTCAACCCTCCCGCCCAAAAGTTTCAACTTCATTCTAACCAGCCCTTCCATTGTGTCTCTGGAATGCCTGCTGTATAGACAAGAGTCAAAAACACAGCCATTGTTTATATATAGGTGGGCAATAAAAGTAATCTGGAACCTATGGGAATAGTAAAACCTTATCAACATCCATGGTTTTGCCAGGAAAATGGCCTCAGTAAATCATTTTGTATTAGCAAAGGTAGGAGATTGTCTTCATGTGTTCTCAAAAATGTCCCAAATTCAACAAGGCAGAAACTGAACCATCACAGAGGGTGGTAAAGGAAGATATTGTAAAGTATGATCAGGAGCCTGTTGAAAAAACTATTAACCCTCCTAGAAGCTCTATGAGTGCAATTCAGTGAACACTGAATTTTTTTGTAATGATCATTTGGGCAGGCTGCACATCTCTCACATGCATGGGTTCAAGAATTTTTGTTTAGCTGTAGCCATCTCTGTAGTACAAAAAGCAAAAACCAAACCATCAATTTGTATTGCAAAGCAACAAGAAGTTTCTTGAATTATCAAGAATTCAGCCTTTGGACCACACACTTTGGAACCAAAATTGAGAGTTATTCTTTGAAAAGATTTTGTTTCTTTGGATATAGCGATGTCTATGCTCTTTAAGGATGCTTGCATCTCTTTAATCAATGCTACCATAAATTAGATGCTACACAGTCTGATTATGTGGTCTAAACTCACATGGAACAAAGTGAAATCCAGATGCTATTTTGTGGTTGTTGCTGCATTTTTAAATTTGGTTTATCTCTTCTTTGACTGAGTGTTTGTACTTTGTTAGGAGTTTTTTATTTTTGCTCTTGTACAAGTCTTTTTTTAATTACATGATAAAATCCCTTATTTGTTCTTTTTCTCTTTTGTTGATATATATATATATTCATATATGTATAGTATGTAGTATATCAAATATATATATATAAGTATATACATACATGCATTTATAAGAAATTTCCTCTTAGGACAGCTTTTACTGAATTCCTTTAGTTCTGGCATGTTGTCCCATTAATGTAATTTTATTTGATGAAATTTTCTATTGTTGCTATATAATTTCTTTTTTTTGGACTATTCTTTCTTCAATGGTTCTTTACTAAACATAATTTTCATTGAATTTGTTTTATTTCTTACACCCAACTTTGTGTATGTATTTATTCTTCTTTTCCCTATTTCGGATAAGCATAGAGTTCATTGGATGCATCCACTCCCAGTTTTTTTCTTCACATTTGTTTAGTTTTCTCATATGTTCCAGTTAGGAGAATGAGCAGGTTCTATTTCTTTCTTCCTCCCTTATATACTAGCATATTCTTTTTTTACCCTCCCTTTTCTTTTCCTTCTTAACAGCTCAGAACAGACCCAATGCACTCCCTCCCAAGTCCTCTGTTTTTCTTATAAAATGTTAGCATTATATCATCATACAGTTTATCTCAACTGCTAAGACAGATTTTTTTTTAAATCATGGTTTTTCAAAAAGTTCAAGGATTAATTCTTAATTTGTCTCTCCTTGTTTTGAGTCAGGTCTTTTTTTTTTGCTAGCTTGAGTCATTGGTTTGTTTGATATATTCTAATTTTCAAGGAGCCTATTTTGGGAATGGGTAAGATTTGCCACTTTCTCTTCTAAGCTGCTCTGCAGTCATCTCATCGTGAAAAGTCCTTCACTCTGGAACATTCTTTCACCATATCAATCCTATTCTCCCACTGATGAGTTCCTGCCTGGGCCTCCATTTTGGAAAGGGGTGCAGGCTGACCAGTCTTCCTTTTTTTGTTTGTTTTGTTGGGGTTTTTTTAAAGTTTTTTTGGCAAGACAAATGGGGTTAAGTGGCTTGCCCAAGGCCACACGGCTAAGTAATTATTAAGTGTCTGAGACCGGATTTGAACCCAGGTACTCCTGACTCCAGGCCGGTGCTTTATCCACTGCGCCACCTAGCCGCCCCCTGACCAGTCTTCTTTACTCTTTACCAAATAAGCTTTATATTTTTGCTCTCCAACACCATATCGCAGAGTGAATACTTTCCATCCTTGCCCCTATCTCCACTTTTCATTTCCCTCTTGCTATTGTTTCCCCTCCATTCAAATGTAAGCTCTTTGAGGGCAGAGATTATCTTTCTTTATGTTTATATTTTTATGTCTAATGTCTTCAAAGTACCTGGAATCGTAAGCACTTAATGTTTGTTGCCTTGCCTAGTCAATTTTTTCCTCCAGAACATTTTTTTATTTTTTATTTCCAATTCATTTCTTCCAATCATATAATCTGTGTGGAAAATCCATTTTTTTCATTGAATCTCTGCTTACCACTGGTATGGACTTATTCTTTCCTACTTTGGATTTACAATAATTTTGTATCTGATTTCTTTCTTACTCTAGTTTTAATTTTTTAATTGCAGCTTTATGTCAGAGGCAGATTATGCCACTGATATGCTTCTGGGTGGCTAGTCATTCCTATATATCCCTCTTTCTTTTTTCTTTTCTTTTTTTTTAAGGTTTTCGCAAGGCAAATGGGGTTAAGTGGCTTGCCCAAGGCCACACAGCTAGGGAATTAAGTGTCTGAGGCCGGATTTGAACTCAGGTCCTCCAGACTCCAGGGCTGGTGCTCTATCCACTATGCCACCTAGCCACCCCTTTTTTCTTTTAAACAGAGAATAAAAAGGAGTTTGTATTTAGAAGGTTGGAGGATATGCATTGGATTTCCCAAACATTTCTAAAACTATAAAACATCAAAGCTATCATATTATCTAAAAACAAAAATTAAACTCCAAAGCTTTTCCACATGGAGTGTCTAGAGTTGCTATATTTCAACGCAGGAAGGGGGTAACTGTCAAAGATCGGGCTCAAACAGTGGGTCCGCTTAATTGACTAGATCCAAGCACAATCTCTGTATCCACATGGACCAACCCAAAACTTCATCTCTGTAAATAACTATAACTATCAATTCTGACAATTAATATTTTTCCATTTTGTTTCCTGAAATCCAAGTACTGAAGTGAGAGGAATTTCCTCATCCACATATCATAAAAAAAAATGTCTTTTTTTTAGGTTTGGTTTTTTTTTTGCAAGGCTATGGGGTTAAGTGGCTTGTCCAAGGCCACACAGCTAGGTAATTATTAAATGTCTGAGGTCGAATTTGAACCCAGGTCCTCCTGACTCCAGGACCAGTGCTCTAGCCGCTGCGCCACCTAGCTGCCCCAAAACATGTCTTAAGAATTCTCAGCAATTGTAATTGATTAATTAATTGGACCTGTTAGTTGCACCAGATTTTAAGTCACTGCCTTGGTTGAGCTATTGATAGGGAATCCCCCACCCAAGGGCCAGATTTGTTTATTGGATAAGAATTTTCTATCATGGATAGGCATTCTTTATTCTTTTGCTTTTGCTCCTTGTGCTTCTGAGTAAGGCATTTCTTCTTCACATTAAGGAGTTCATCGGCAATCCTCTCAATCTCATACAGGTACTTCTAACTTTGTGACTAATACATATTCAAGTTATTTGATTTCTCTCTTAACCTGCACCTGTAGAGTCACAATTGCTCAGCCAGATGTAATTGCCTCATACTGGTTAAATCTCTACTGGGATTTTAATGTGCCTAATATAAATTGCCAAAGGAGGAAAGACAAATTTATGGCAATTTTGGAAATACATTCAATTGAATTTTGTTTCCAGATTAGTAATAGGTTTGTTTCATTTCTCAAATCCATAACGTTGTTTATGTTATTGATATGTTTCTAAATTTTCTTACATTGATTAAACTATTATTTCAGATATACTGTTAGAAAAGTCACTTCTCAGAACTGGAGGTGGAGCCAAGATGGTGGAAAGAGAAGCCCGGGGAAGGTGCCTGAGCTTTCTTCAGGTTCCCTGAAAAACAATTTCAGAACAAATTGCTCAGCAGATTCTGGAGTGACCTAACCCATAAAGAGAGAGTGGAGCAATTCTCCAGCTTAAGAGATCTTGGAAGGACTTCAAGAAAGACTTGTCCTACATGAGAGGAGGGGGAGGGTGTGGAGAAGCCAGTGGGAGGCTCCTAGCTCTAGCAGAGATTAGCACCCAAGGTCTCTGTCCCAGTTCAGTAGGCCAGAGGTACAACAGACCAGCTGTGAGGACTTCAGTCCCAGCACAGAAAGCAAATTGTGAGCCCTGGAATCCCAGAGCAGAGGGGTGCGACTAGATGGGACGACCCCAGGCCAGTGGGCAAACTGGCAGCATCAGAAAGTCACTGATCAGACCCCTGACTTGCAGCACAAGAAGTTTGAAACTGTTGTCCCTGTGGTCCAGGAACAGAGTTCAATTTTATAATTGAAAAAAAAAAACACAAAAAAAAAATCCCTGAAAACAGTGACATGTGAAACCTCAAAGGGAAATAGGAATTGAAACGAAAAAATTCTATTGGAAGAACTCAAAAAGAATTTTAAAAATCAAGTAAGAGGTGGTACAGTGGATAAAGCACCGGCCCTGGAGTCAGGAGGACCTGAGTTCAAATCCAATCTCAGACGCTTAATGATTACCTAGCTGTGTGGCCTTGGGCAAGCCACTTAACTCCATTTGCCTTACAAAAAGCTAAAAAAAATTGATTAAGTCATCAATGAACTCCCTAAAAGAAAAAATCTCCAGGGCTAAATGGATTTACAAGTGAATTCTACCAAACATTTAAAGAACAATTAATTCCAATTCTATAGGAGCTATTTTAAAAAAATAGATGAAGGAGCTCTGCCAAATTCATTCTATAACACCAATATGCAGCTGATAACTAAACCAAAAAGAGCCAAAACAGAGAAAGAAAATTATAGACCAATTTTCCTAATTAATATTTATACAAATATTAAAAATAAAATAATAGCATAGAGATTACAACAAGTTATCACTAGCATGATCAGGTAGGAATACAGAAATACAGGGTTAGGGGCAGCTAGGTGGCACAATGGCTAGAGCACCAGCCCTGGAGTCAGGAATACCTGAGTTCAAGTCCCACCTCAGACACTTAATCATTACCTAGCTGTGTGGCCTTGGGCAAGCCACTTAACCCCATTGCCTTGCAAAAAAAAAAAAACCTAAAAAAAAAAGGAATACAGGGTTGGTTGACCATATTTGACCATATCAATAACAAAACTAACAGAAATCAGATGATCATCTCAATGGATACTGAAAAAGCTTTTAATAAAATGCAACACCCATTCCTACTAAAAACACTAGAGAACAGAGGAATAAATGGAGTTTTTCCTAAAATGTTAAGCAATAGCTATTTAAAACCATCAGCAAGCATTACATGCAATGGAGATAAAGCTGGAAGCATTCCCAATAAGATCAAGGGGTTTAACCTAGATGTCCTTTATCACCCCTATTATTCAGAATTGCAATGGAAATGTTAGCTTTAGCAATAAAAGAAGAAAAATAAATTAAAGGAATTAAAATAGGCAATAAAGGAAACAAAAATTCCACTCTTCATTGATGAAAATGATGGTATACTTAGAGAATCCTAGAAAAATCAACCTAAAAATTACTTGAAACAATTAGTAACTTTAGCAAAGTTGCAGGATATAAATTAAACACACATAAAACCTTAGCATTCTACATATTAACCAAAAAAGCCCAGCGGCAAAGGAAAGAAAAATTCAATTTAAAGTAATTGTGAGCAACATAAAATAATTGGGAGCCTACCTGCAAAGACAAAACAGGAACTATATAAACATAATTATTTATTTTTAGATTTTTGCAAAGCAAATGGGGTTAAGTGGCTTGTCCAAGGCCACACAGCTAGGTAATGATTAAGTGTCTGAGGCCTAATTTGAACCCAGGTACTCCTGACTCCAGGGCCAGCGCTCTATCCACTGCACCACCTAGCCACCCCTATGAACATAATTATAAAACAACTCTTCACACAAATAAAGTCAGATCTAAATAATAAAGCAATGTCAATCACTTTTGGGTAGGTCAAGCTAATATAATAAATATGACAATTTTACCTAAATTAAATAGCTCATTCAGTGTCATAACAATAAAACTACCAAAAAATTATTTTTACTTATATTCTATTAAAAAATAGAAACAAAATTCATCTGGAAGAGCAAAAGGTCAAGAATATCATGGGATTTAATGAGAAAAAAAAATCCAAAGGAAGATAGCCTAGCTGTACTACAGTTAAAATTATAGTATTAAGTAGCAGTCATCAAAACTGATACTGGCTGAAAAACAGAGTAGTGGTAGATCAGCGAAATAGATTAGGTACAAAAGAAACTATAGTAAATGACTATAAAACCTTCTATTTGATAAATCCAAAGATTTTAGCTTCTGAGATAAGAACTCACTATTTGACAAAAATTGCTGGGAAAGTTGGAAAATAGTAGAAATTAGGCTAGGCCAAAATCTCATGCCCTATACCAAGATGAAATGGGTACAAGATTTAGACATAAAGAGTTATACTATAAGCTAGTAAAGAGAACAGGAAATAGTTTACTCAGATCTGTGGACGGAAAGGAGTTAATGATCAAACCAGAGACAGAGAACATTATAAAAATGATGATTATTCAGTCAAAAAGGTTTTGCAAAAATAAAACCAAAGAAAAAGATTAAAAGGAATTCAGTAAGTTGAGAAACAATTTTCGCAGCTAGTATTTCTGATAAAGGACTCATTCCCCAATTGATAAATAGTCAAAGAATATGAACAGGCAGTTTTCAAACAGAGGAAATAATGCTATCTATAGTCCAATTAAAAAGTGCTCTAAATCATTATTGGTTAGCAAAACACAAATGAAAACAACTCTGAGGTATCATTTCTGCACATATCAGATTGTCCAATATGATAAAAAAGGAAAATGATCATTATTAGAGGGAAGTAACAAATCTAGGTCCTATGGTTTTCCACATGAGCAAGATGACTTAATGATGCTTACAATACCTTGTGCAAATTGTTGGAAATGTCATATTATTCCATGGGAACACTCCAGTGTCTATTTACTTGGTGTCTAGTCAAATATATACAAAAGCTCTAATCAAAGCTATAGCCCCATCTAGTGGATGTGAAAGCCAATGGCTAAACAACAGATGTTAGAATAAATGATTGCAGAATATTGATCTGGCTAAATAAACAGTGACTGGTCAGTCCCATCATCCAATCAATACCAAATTAGAAGGAATTCTCTATCACTTTCACTCTTTGTTCTCTGTCTTTGCTCTTACCTCTCACTTCATTCTCCTCATTTTCCTCATATTTTCTATCAGACAGGTTACCTTATGATCCTTTCACCCCCTATCACTATCATCCTGATAGTCCCATCAGGAATCAGATATTGGGATAGCTACTTCCCCAGGGGGTGGGGTATCTTGTCCCTGACTTAGCCAAGCTATCCCCAAACTATCCTCAAACCTTTGGGCTAGATTCCAAATTCTCAATTTCTTTTCATCTGTGCTGTAAGCATCAATTAGAATGGTTACCAAAAAAGAGATCACATTTCAGGGCTATCTGCTTAAATCTGTTAATAACTTTAGTAGGATCTTCAGAGTAACAGCCAAATTTTTTTTTTTTTTGATCTGTAAAAGGTCAGTAGGAACATGGACCTTAGTTGTTCCTGCTTGGGGATCCAGCACCTCTGGTAGGGGACAAATCTTTACAGGGGTTGTGGAATGTGAGCTTTCAGAAGATTGAATGGAAAGAAGAAAAAAGGTTCCTACTCCTTGTCCAAGAAGGGCTAAGAGACAGGAGTAACTGGGAGACTATGGAACAAAACTCACATATTACTTGTGCAGGTCCAGGAAGCCAATAGGAAGAGGTGGATAAAGGGGAGGATTTCCCAAGAAACTGAAACTTTCCAGTAAGGAATGGCCATTCCTGGGGAAGTGGGAGCAGTAGGTTCCAGAGAGCTAACTGAAGGGAATTAGTCCCAAATGCCCCTGAGCTTATCCTAGGTTTCGAGGTAGGTTGACCCATATACAACACAGTCTTACCACAAATTCAGGCCTTCTGGAGTCAGAAATGATGCTCCTTCCTGACCAATGCACCAAAAATGATGACATTGAGAAAAATGAAGTCAAGAAATAATGATCCTAGGGAAAAATAAGGGACATTTCTTTCCTTAAAAGGAATGAACCAAATTCCTTAATGGTGATATCCCCTCTGGAGCAAAAGGGAGATGACTTAGAAAGGGCAGAACCTAGGTCATTATGACCAAGTGCCTTAATTGGGAAATAGGACATGAACAAAGATTCTTAAATTCATCAGTTTAACTTTTTGTTAACATAAGATTTTTCCTTCATCGCTAAGATCAGCAAAAGAACTTTGCCTTCTTTTCTGGGTCCTGTCCATTGCTTGTTTTGATACTGAACAGAGCTTGTCTTTCCACATGCATTTTGAAATTTGGACAATAAGCATTCTTCATCCATTTGCTCTTCCCTGTATAAATGAACAGACCAAATGCCTTTGAATGATTATAGGTAGGGCACCTAAGTGGTGCACTGGCCCTGGAGTCAGGAGTACCTGAGTTCAAATCTGACCTCAGACACTTAATAATTACCTAGCTGCGTGGCCTTGGGCAAGCCACTTAACCCCATTGCCTTGCCCCCCCCCCCCAAAAAAAAACCCAAGAATGATTAAAAGTATCTTCCTGGAGAGTCCTCCATGTCTTGGGGCCTGATCATCTGACACAAGGTCAGCCACAAATAGGAGTTTTATAGCAGACTTCACCATTCCCAGGGCATCTCTCTAGCACATGAACTCTAATCTGGATCTCTTTTATGAGATTAGTGAATGTTTTTGTACAATCTTACTATTTATTTACTTGACATTTATTACAAGAGGGTCATTGAATAGCATTATTTCTCTAATCACATCTTCCAAGAAGTCTTGATATATGGATGGGAGGCAGATGGCAATTGTTCATATGTAAATTGGAATCTTTTATTCTCTATATCTTTCAATAAATTGTGAGAAGTCAGTTTGTCAGCTAACTAGCATACATTAAACATCAACCTATTTACCATACATTATGCTAAGTCCTTGTAAAGATGTGATCAACTGATGAATATCACTTATGGAAAACCTGCTTGTTCCCTACAAATAATGCCCACTTCAAAGATGTTCTCCATTCCTGTATAGAAGACCCTTAAAGATATTATAGAAATAGGAGGTTAAGTATAAAGTGTTTAGTGATAGATGTTCTCATTTTTGGAGGGGGGGGGGGATTATCCAGGTCTAGCACCAACCAATTGGTTTTTTGTTTTTGTTTTTGTATAAAAGGGTTGATGATGCAGAGGCATGAAGCTTTTATATAATCTACAACTTGTGTTCTCCAGTGTTTTTTCCAAACCATCCTTTCCTATATATTGGCTCCTATTCTCTGCATTCTCTATCACTGTGATGAAGTCACTATCAGAGTCAACATTGTGTTTATAGAAAGTTTTTTCAATGGTCTTATAGACTATCTCTATCACTTTACCACCAGAAACTAATGTTGGTGCATGAACTGTAATTTTTACAAAATATTTTTTTTAGTGAAAATCTACTTTCTCTTTCTCCTGACTCCCCTTGTGAAAAAGAAAGATGATCAAAATCTTTATACTATATGGGTATAGTCAAACAAAACAAATTCCCTCATTGACCATATATTAAAAAAAAAAAATTCTCATTCCGACCTCAGACACTTAATAATTACCTAGCTGTGTGTCCTTGGGCAAGCCACTTAACCCCATTTGCCTTGCAAAAAAAACAAAACAAAACAAAACAAAACAAAAAATAGATTAGGATCGGGCAGTTAAGTGGTACAGTGGATAGAGCACTGACAAGTCTGGCCTCAGACGCTTAATAATTACCTAGCTGTGTGGCCTTGGCCAAGCCACTTAACCTCATTTGCCTTTCAAAAACCTAAAAAAAAAAAGTTCTCTGTCTCCGAATTTTATTACCTCTCTTTCCAGGATGGCTAGCACCTTCATCATGGCTCCTGTGGAATCTTGGTACATCATTGCATTGTTCAGTTTGTTAAAGATTTTTGTTATTACAACATTATTTTATTGTATAAATTGGTCCTCTGGTTCTGTTCACTTTGTTTGGTATCAATTCCTACAATGTCTCCCAGGTTTCTTTGAACACTTCACAAATTTGCATGCCATCCTTTTTTTTTTTTTAGGTTTTTTGCAAGGCAAATGGAGTTAAGTGGCTTGTCCAAGGCCACACAGCTGGGTAATTATTAAGTGTCTGAGACCAGATTTGAACCCAGGTACTCCTGACTCCAGGGCTGGTGCTTTATCCAGTGTGCCACCTAGCCGCCCCTTCATCATTTCTAACAGAAATATCATATACCATAACTTGTTCAGCCATTCCTCAATTAATGGACACCCTTAATTCTCAGTTTCTACATCTTTGACATTGCAAATAGAGGTGCTGCTAGAAATAATTTTGTAGCTATGGGTCTTTTTCCTCTTTCTTTTTTTTGTAGTATAGATATAGTAGTGATATCACTGAGTCAAAGACATATGCACAGTTAATTGCTTTGGGACCATGGATCCTAATTATTTTCCAGAATAGCTGGACTAATTCATAGTTTCACCAACAATGCATTAGCATTTAACACCTGGTTGCCTACAGCTCCTTCAACATTTTTCATTTCCCTTTTTGTATTATTTGCCAGTCTGATGGATGTGGAGTACAACCTCAAACTTAATTTTCCTAATTTTTTATATTTTTATCATTATTAATGCTTTGGAGCCTTTTCTCTATGATTTCTTTTTGTTTCTTTTTGCAAAGCAATGGGGTGAAGTGACTTGTCCAAGGTCACACAGCTAGGTAATTATTAAGTGTCTGAGTCTGGATTTGAACTCAGGTCCTCCTGACTCCAGGGCTGGTGCTCTAGCCATTGCACCACCTAGCTGCCTCGCTACGATTATTAATAGCTTCATTTCCTTCCTTGAAAACTGCCCATTGATATATTTTGAACATTTATCTATTATAGAATTGTTCTAGACTATAAATTTGACCTAGATCTCTTGGAAATGGTTTAACCACTTCCCTTCTAATTTTTATTTCCATTTTGCAAGGCAATGGGGTTAAATGACTTGCCCAAGGTCATGCAGCTAAGACAGTGTTGTATCTGAAGTTGAATTCCAACTCATTTCCTCCTTACTAGGGTCAGTACTCTATTCACTGCGCTATCCCCTTCTGGGGTGGCTAGTTGGCGCAATGGATAGAGCACCGGGCCTGGAGTCAGGAGGTCCTGAGTTCAAATGCATACTCAGACACTTAATAATTACGTAGCTGTGTGGCCTTGGGCAAGCCACTTTGAGATCTGGCACTGATTGGCCTTCTTCTTTCCCAATTTTTCCCCTTTAACATCTAAAACTTTGTGCCTCCAGATAAATTGTTATTTTTTTTTCCAGCTCTATATAGTAATTCTTTGGAGAAATACTAATTGTTCATGGTTGATGTCATTATAATAAAAATGGTAATATTACCTAAATGATTTTACTTATTCATTGTCAAATTATCAATTATGGAGATGTCTTTATTTGTTTTAAAGATTGTTTTGTATTAATAATCATATAATTCCTATGCTTATGTTAGCATATAAACTGAAATGTGTTTTATGCATTCTGAGGTAGTTTTAAATGGAATTTCTCCTTCTATCTCTTCCTGCTGGGCTTTAATGGTAATATATGTGTAATATATATGTATATATATTACACATATGTATATATATAGAGAGAAATGCTGAAGACTTCTATGAATTTATTCAACTTCCTGCAATGTTGCAAAGATATTAACTGTTGCAATTAATTTTTAGTTGCTTCTCAAGGGTCTTCTAATTAAACTATCATATAATCTGCAAAAAAAGGAATAATTTTGTTTCTACTTTGCCTGTGCTTATTTCCTTCATTTCTTTGTCTTGTCCTAATAGCAGTGATTTTACCCCTTCTCTTATTGGATAATTACTGATTTATCATCATCATCTATATTGCTGGCATTTTGTTTTAGATAAATGCTACCTGTTATATTATGGAAAGATCCAGTTATTCTTCTGCTCCCTAGTGTTTTTGTTGTTAATTTTAACATGAAAAAAACAGTTGTAATGGACATTTAAAAGATAAACACATCAGTGGGGGCTCATGAGATACAGTTTTACAGAGTAATTATAGAATGCTTGACCTGTGGGGAAAGTAACCCGTAGTGTGAATTGTCTGTGAGCTAGATGTGGGGGGGGTGAACAGAGTTTAGAGGGATGCAACATATAAAAATAATATCATAATTATGTACAAAGCAATTAATGAGAGAATTGGTGGGAGAACCAAGGAAGATTTAACATATGATGTTGCACTTCAGACTAGAAGGGAACTAGGAATTCTGAGAGATGTAGATGAGTTGAGAGCATTCCGGTTATCAGGGGACACCCAACACAAGAGAACCGAGCGAGATTTGGAATGTAGTATACAGGGTACAGGTAAGCCTTTGGAGATGACTAGGATGACTAGGTGGGAGTGATATGAGATCAGCCTGGAAAGATAGACTGGAACCAGATTGCTTTCAATAACACAATAGAGGAGTTTATTTGATCCTAGAAACAAACCCCTGGAGATTCTTGGGCAGAATGGTGACATGTTCCAATGTGTATCTTGGGAATATCACTTTAGCAGCTGTGTGGGGTATAGCTCAGAGAGGGAAGAGAGATAAAATAGAAGTTTGTTGCATTTATACCAAGTAGAAGGGCAGGTGGGTGGCACAGAGCATAGCGCACTAGCCCTGGAGTCAGGAGTCAGTCAAGTTTAGGGAACAGCTTGTATAAAGAATGCCTTGGAGTCAGGATCTGAAATGTCTTGACTGGGAAATAGAAAGTGGGCTGGTTTGGTGGGACCTTTGAGTGTGTGATGGGTAGTTACAACAATCTATAAATAAACAAATATTTAAATACCTTCAAATCTGGTCTCAAATATCTAGCTGCTATGTCATCCTGGGCAAGTCACTTAACCCTGTTGGCTTCAGTTTCTTCTAAATGGAATGGAGATGGAGAAGAAAATAGTAAACCACTTCAGTATCTTTGCCAAGAAAATCCTTGGATCATGAAGAGTTGGACACAACTAAAAAAATGACTTTATAGCAATAACAACAACCACTAGGGACTACAATGATTGAACAACACATGTGGATAGTTTTCATGAACCAGAGGTGCAGAAATGTATCAAGGGAGCCTTCTGGGTTCAAGACCTTATATGATTTTATGAATATAAATTTAAGGAATATGATTAGTTTTATAGGTATTTTAGGTGCCTTGAACTAGGTTCTTTGCCTTTGTTTTTACTTTTTTTTTTATTTATTTAAGGCAATGGGGTTAAGTGACTTGCCCAAAAATCAAAAAACTAGGCAATTAAGTGTCTGAGGCTAGATTTGAACTCCAGTCCTCCTGACTCCAGGGCAGGTGCTCTATCCACTGTGCCACTTAGCTGCCCTCTTTGCCTTAGTTTTGAAAAAAATATCTTTATGTCTGGGACATAAAAAGTACTTTAAGGCTTATTTATTTATGGATTGATACCCTTCACACACTCAAAGGTCCTACCCAAACCTATTCCTCAGCCAAGACATTCCAGATGCTCACTTCATGGAATTCTTTATATAGGTTGCTCCCTAAACTTGGCAGTCTTTCCTAGGATCCCTCAATTCTAGAGTCTTTCCTCCAAGGTTACCACAAATATATTCTCTTATCCTCTCTGAACTCAATAATCCCAGTAAACAAAAGTGGCAGCCCCAAGACAAAATGAGTACCAGAAGGATTAAAGTCAAGAGATTTGACTTTGTTGCTAAATTTGAAAAAAGTTGAACCAATGCACTGTTGACCACAGTGGAGCAGAAAACAAAAAACAATAGAGAGATTTGGTGTGCATCACTGTATTTGTTCCTCTGGCTCAGAACACTTGCAAACATCAAGACTGGGTTGGTAAAAAATGATGGCAGAATTCAGAAGCTGTGATATGACAAAAAGGAGAACTCCACTGAGTTTATCAGCAGACTAGTTCATTCATCTCTAAGAAGGAAATATTTCATTCCATCAGAAGTAAAGTGCAGGGACGGCTAGGTGGCGCAGTGGATAGAGCACTGGCCCTGGATTCAGGAGTTCAAATCCCATCTCAGACACTTAATAATGACCTAGCTGTGTGGCCTTGGGCAAGCCACTTAACCCCAACTGCCTTGCAAAAAAAACTAAAAAAAAAAAAAGAAGAAGTAAAGTACAAGTGAAGCTTGGAAAGATACAGGATTCCTGGTTCACTAAGAAGACAGATGAAATTCACTTTTTTTTGCTGATAAAAATAATACAAAGCCCTTTTATCGTACCTTGAAGGCTAATTATGGACCAAAGACCTATGATGTATCTCAATTACTTAGTGCTGACGGAACCACATTGATCAATGACAGTAAGATAATCCTAGAGAGATAGGCTAAAAACTTTCATAGTGTTTTCAACAGTCTATTATGTTGAAGCTGTCCACCATTACCTCAGGTTGAAATCAATCACTGCAACTGAAGTTCCAATTGAAAAAGAAATTTTAAATACCATTAGACCATGAGGCATGCCTTCATGTAATAGTTCAGAATAGTTCAGAATACTTAGATATAGATTCAGAGAATCCATTGCAAATGTTCACAAGACCTAATAGCAAAGCAGTTATTTTACAGTATTATTTATATAGTATTCCATTAGATAGTATTTGAGATAATAAACTTAGCAAGATATATGCCATCACTTTATTTTTTTTTAGGTTTTTTTTGCAAGGCAAACTGGGTTAAGTGGCTTGCCCAAGGCCACACAGCTAGGTCATTATTAAGTGTCTGAGATCGGATATGAACCCAGGTACTCCTGAATCCAGGGCCGGTGCTCTATCCACTACGCCACCTAGCTGCCCCTTAAACTATCACTTTAAAGACTACTTAAATGGAGAGATTCACTGTTTTCTTCATACTCAATAGGATGACTAACTCCTCTATAGAGACAAGACAATAGTCTATTTTGTAAACAGTCGAGTTGCATGCTCTCTCTAATTGGTATGGGGTGACTTTTCATCCCGTCTTCTCTCTTGATGGCTCTGATGCAGAAGCCTTTCTACTGTTCCACCTTCTGCTGTGTTCTTAACAATTGCATGCCTTCTAGGGAATCAAAATTTCTTCTTAGTTTAGAGCACTTCTTCATCAAAACCATCAAGGTCTCTGAGCAAGACTCTATCAACCTTGACAAAATTCTTAATATGCAAGCAAATTAAGGTTTTAATCATATATTCTTAACATATTAATTTAATTTTCTCTAATATAGAGAATCTTTAGAAAAAAACACCCATTATTAAATGCTTTCTTTCCTTTCTCCTAAGTCTAATCACTTTATCCTAGGAAATTGTGCAGAAGGTACAAATGAATTCTTGAGTGTTCTGGAAAATGGAATAAGGGTGGTAAACTGTTAGAATAGAAAATACCTTAAACTGGTTAAACTTATTGCCCTCCTCTACTCTTGACCACATAGAATAGTTTAGGAAATGATTCTTTAAGATATGACAACATTTATTCAGTGGGGTGGCTAGGTGGCATAGTGGATAAAGCACCGGCCCTGGAGTCAGGAGTACCTGAGTTCAAATCCAGCCTCAGACACTTAATAATGACCTAGCTGTGTGGCCTTGGGCAAGCCACTTAATCCCGTTTGCCTTACAAAAAAACCTAAAAAAAAAAAAAGATATGACAACATTTACTCAGAAACAAAATACTGGGGAATACGGGTAAAGGGAGGGGAAAGGGGGGGGGAATACAAACAGAGGGAAGATAGAATGGAGGGCAATAAAGAATAAGTTATCATAGCTTTGAATGTGAATGGGATGAACTCTCCCTTAGAATGTAAGTGAATAGCAGAGTGGATTAAAAACCACAACCCTACAATATGATTTCTCTCTCAACACACTCAATTTGGATCAATGCACAACATGGAAACAAAATAAAGACTGACAGATTGCTTTTCGTGGGGAGGGGGGAGGTAAGATTGGGAGAAAAATTGTAAAACTCAAATAAAAATCTTAAAAAAAAAGATATGCCAACATTTTAAAGGCTATCATTCTGATTGATGAAACAATATGTTAACTGTTACCTAAACTCTGGGCCTAGCTCAACTTTTTTGTTAAAAAAAAATTATACTTTATATATGTTGAGATTCATTTTCTTCATTCTTTCATTTTTCAGTTTTATATATATATTTTTTTTTTAAATTTTAATAGCATTTTATATTCTTCCAATTACATGTAAAAAATTGTTTTCAACTTTGATTTTTGTAAAATTTTCCGGGAGCCAAGATGGCGACATGAAGGGATCAAGTCCTAGGAGCTCTCTGATAAAAACTCATAAACTAAGGACTCTAACTAAACTTTCGAGAGACAGAACCCACAAAGGGACCCAGTGAGGCAGTTCTCCTACTCAAGGTAACCTGGAAAAGAGCAGAAAGGCTCTGCTTCCCAGGGCCAGAGGGGCGGCCCGCCAGAGCCAAAGAACTTCAGCCCCCTGGAGACAGTCCCAGGGCACTGGGAGCCTCGGCTCACAGCAGCTGGGGAGTCACCTGAGCTGCACCCCAAGGAGCACTGGCACAAAGTGGGGGAACAGCAGGGGACCTCTGCCAGAGGAAGCACATGGAGCCCAGCCCTCAGGGCACACAGGGAGCAGCTTGATCTTTTGGCAGCCTAGACCGGGAAACAGAAGCAGGTGGAGCCAGTAAGCAGGAGCCCCCAGGGCATGAGCCCATTGAGCTGAGGGAGGAGAGTGAAGAGAGAGAGAGACTGCAGAGCTCTGTCCTCTGCCTCTGGAACAGGACTCTGGGGCTCTGACCACATTCAGATCCTGATCGCAGTCTAGGCCCCCCCATAGAACAGCAGGGCCCCCCCACCTCAGCCCTGTGGCAGAGGGGGGTGCTTATGGTCATTCACAGACCAGGAGGGAGGACAGAACCTCACACACTGAGACCCCTGTGGGAGTCTCCCAAAAGCTCAGGAAGCACCCCCCAAAACAGGCTTAGGCTGGGAAAATGAACAAACAAAGAAACAAGAGGAAGACCATTGAGAAATATTTTGCAAATGAGCCCAAGAAGGATCAAAATACTCAGTCTGAAGATGAGGAAGCACAAGCTCCTGCATCTAAAGACTCCAAGAAAAACAGAAATTGGGCTCAGGCTATGATAGAGCTCAAAAAAGACTTTGAAAATCAAATGAGGGAGTTGGAAGAAAAACTGGGAAAAGAAAGGAGAGAGATGCAGGAAAAACATGAAAATGAAGTCAGCAGCTTAGTCAAGGAAATCCAAAAAAATGCTGAAGAAAATAGCATGCTAAAAAACAGCTTAGGTCAAATGGATAAAACAGTTCAAAAAGTTATTGAGGAGAAGAATGCTTTAAAAAGCAAAATTGGCCAGATGGAAAAAGAGATAAGAAAACTCTCTGAGGAGAATAAATCCTTCAGACAAAGAATAGAATTCAGGGAGATTGGTGAATTTACCAGAAATCAGGAATCAATACTTCAAAACCAAAAAAATGAAAAATTAGAAGAAAATGTGAAATATCTCATTGAAAAAACAACTGATATGGAAAACAGACTTAGGAAAGATAATTTGAAAATTATTAGAATACCTGAAAGTCATGATCAGGAAAAGAGCCTTGACATCATTTTCAAAGAATTACTACAGGAAAATTGCCCTGATATTCTAGAAGCAGAGGGCAAAATAGAAATGGAGAGAATCCACAGATCCCCCCGAGAAAGAGATCCCAAAAAAACAACCCCCAGGAATATTATAGCCAAGTTCCAGAACTCCCAAGTCAAAGAGAAAATATTACAAGCAGCCAGAAGGACACAGTTCAAATATCGTGGAGCTGCAGTCAGGATCACACAGGACTTAGCAACAACTACATTGGAAGCTGTAGGGCTTGGAATACAATATACCAGAAGGCAAAAGAGCTTAGAATGCAGCCAAGAATGAACTACCCAGCAAGGCTGAATGTCCTCTTCCAGGGAAAAAGATGGACTTTCAATGAACCAGGGGAATTTCAAAGGTTCCTTTTGGAATGGCCAGAGCTGAACAGAAGGTTTGATCTTCAGATGCAGGACTCAGGTGAAGCACGGAGATTGGAGGAGAGGGGGGAAATATGAGGGACTTTATGAGGATGAACTGCATGTATAGAAAAATGATACTGATAATATTCATATGAACCATCTCAGTTAATAAAGCAAGTAGAGGGAGCTTTTATAGTTGAAGCACAGGAGAAAGCTGAATTTGAAGATAAAATATGGTGTAAAAATGGAGTCAATAAGAAAAAAAGGGAAATGGAATGGGAGAAAGAAAAAAGGAGAGGGGGAATAGTCCAAGCTATTTCACATAATAAGATTTTTTTTTATTACAATGAACTATTGCAATGATATGGAAGGGGGCAGGCAAGGGGCAATGAGGGAACCTTTGCTCTCATCAGAGGTGGCTAGGAGAGGAAACAGCAAATATACTCAATGGGGTATAGACAACTGGAGTAAGAAGGAGGGGGGAGCAGGGGGAAGGGGTGGGAATGTGAATAAAGGAGGAGAAGATGGACCATGGGGGGAGAGTGGTCAGATATAACACATTTTCTTTTTTACTTCTTGCAAGGGGCTGGGATTGGATGGCCTGCCCAGGACCATAGGGCCAGGTGGATGCTGGGCCTCAGGGGTGGTATGGGGGCTCAGGGCTTCTTGGCCCCAGGACCAGGGATCTGTCTGCTGTGCCACTCAGTGACCCTACAGCAGAGTCAGAGTTAAAGGAGAGAGAAAATATAGTACATGGTAGTGGAGAAATAAGAAAGGAGGGAGTTGCGATCAGCAATGGCAACGTTGGAAAAATATGGAAGTAACTTTTGTGATGGACTTATCATAAGGAATGTGATCCACACACGACAGAGTTGATGGTGTTGGAACAAAGACTGAAACACATTTTTTGTTCGGACCCAGGTGCTCCTGGCTCAAGGGCCAATGCTCTGTCTGCCACCCAGCCACCCCTACTATTATTACTATTTTATTTTATTTTGTGTCCTTTTTTTTCTTCTTTTTGGTTTTTGCAGGGCAGTGGGGATCGGGGAGCTTGCATGTCACATGGCTGGGTGATTATTGGGTTTACGAGGCTGGATATGGACTCGGGTGCTTGTGGCTCCAGGGCTGGTACTTCGTTCATTGCGCCACCTGGCCATACCTACAATTATTACTATTATTATTTTTAATTTTAATTTTTTTCTCTCCCCTTTACTTTTTTGCCCAAGCAAGTCTATCTATATTCATGGGGGAGGGGTATTTTGTTTACTTGTAAACAAGTATATTTTATTAATGTAAAGAAAAACATTTGTACAAAATGAGAATAAAAAATAAATTAAAAAAAAAATTCCTACCCTCTTCTCTTCCATTCCCCCCTCTCCATGATGGTAAACTATACTCTGATATTGATTATACATGCACAATCATGTTAAACATATTTCCATATTAGTCATATTGTGAAAGAAGAATCAGAACAAAAGAGAAAAAAAAGCATGAGAAAGAAAAAGCAAAAAACAGATTTTTAAAAAGTGAAAATAGAATAGTTTGATCTGTATTCAGACTCCATAGATCTTTCTCTGGATGTGGGTGACATTTTCCATCTCAAGACTTTTGGAATTGTCTTTGGTCATTATATTGTTGAGAAAACTTAAGACTATCATAGTTGATCATCACACAATGTTGCTGTTAATGTGTACAACATTTTTCTGGTTCTACACACTTCACTCAGCATAAATTCATGTTAAGTATTTCCAAGTTTTTGCCTGTTCATCATTCCTTAGAGAACAATAATATTCCATTACATTCATATGCCACAACTTGTTCAGTCATTCCCATTTTATGGATATTCCCTCAATTTCCAATTCTGTTCCCAAAAAGATCCATAAATATTTTTGTACATATAGATCCTTTTACTTTTTGATTTCTTTACAATACAGAACCAAAGGTATTGCTGGGTCAACGTTTTATAGCCCTTTCTGCAGGGTTCCAGATTATTCTCATTGAGGGATGGCTCTTATTTTTATAAATTTGACTTATTTCCCTACATATTTGAGGAAAAATGGCCTTTATCAGGGACATTTGCTCTAATTTCTTTTTTGAATCTTACTTCATTGTCCATGATACCTTTTAGCAAAATGCAGTTCCCCTGATTTTCTATTTTTTTCAATTAGGTCTAATTTTACTTTTGCTTTGTTTTATTGAATGATTGCCACCCCTGCCCTCTTCATTTCAACTAAAGCATAATAGATTCTGTCCTAGTCCTTCATTTCAATTCTGCATGTGGCTTTCTGTCCTGAATGTGTCTCTTGTGCATAACATATTGTTGGATTGTGGTTTCCAATCTGTTCTGTTAAGCACTTCTGTCCTACAGATTAACTCATCCTATCCCCATTCACAGCTATGATCACTAAGTGCCCATTTGCTCTATCCCCTTTTCCTCTTTATCCTTTTCTCTTTTAATCCTCTCCCTCCTCAAAAGTCTGTTTTGCTTTTGACCACTGCCTCCCAAAAGTCTCCTTCCCCTTTTTACCCTGCCAATATCTCTTAGTCCTTTTATCTCCTATCTCCCTACGGAGTAAAATAGATTTCTAAAACCTACTGAATATACATGTATAAACACGCACATATATTCTTCCCTCTTTGAACCAATTTCAATGAAAGTGAAATTCAAGTATTGCCTTCTTTCACTTCCTCATTTTTCCCTTCACTGTAAAAGTTTGCTTGTCCATGTCTTTTTTGTTTTTGATTTGTTTTTTGAAGTCAATGGAGTTAAGTGACTTGCCCAAGGTCTCACAGCTAAGTAATTATTAAGTGTCTGAGGTCAAATTTGAACTCAGGTCCTCCTGACATCAGGGCTGGTGCTCTATCCACTTTGCCACCCTTTGTCCATGACCTTTACGTGAGAAAATTTGCCCCACTCTACCTCTCTTCCCTTTTTTCCAGTGTACCCCTCTTTCAGCCCTACATTCTTATTAGAGATTGACTTTTTATTAGAAATTGACTTATACCTAAACCCTCTTTATGTAAGCACATTTTTATAATAATAATAAATTATAACCATAATCATAAAGATCTTAGGAGTAAAATATGTCTTCTCATATAGGAATAAAACAGTTTAATTCCATTGAATCCCTTCTGATTAACTTTCATGTTTACCTTTTTGTACTTCTCTTGAGTCCTTTGTTTGAATATCAGATTTTTCTATTCAGTTCCCATCTTTTCATCAGGAAGACTTGCAAATCCTCCGTGTCTTCAAATATCCATTCCCCCCCACACCCCGATTTCTGATGCTTAGCTTTCCAGTTTCTTTTATTTTCAGTTGTAATCCTAACTTCTTCACCCTCCAAGCTCCTTTAATATGGAAGCTGTTAAATCTTGTGTGATCCTAATTTTTACTCTTTTCTGACTACTTGCAACATGTTCCCCTTGACCTGGGAGCTCTCCAATTTGGTTAAAATATACCTGGGAAAGGGGCAGCTAGGCGATGTAGTGGATAAAGCACTGGCCCTGGAGTCAGGAGTACCTGGGTTCAAATCCGGTCTCAGACACTTAATAATTAGGGTTAGGGTTACCTAGTTGTGTGGCCTTGGGCAAGCCACTTAACCCCATTTGCCTTGCAAAAACCTAAAAAAGTAATAATAATAATAATATACCTGGGAATTGTCATATTAGGAACTCTTTTAGGTAGTGTTTGGTGGATTCTTTCAGCTTCTATTTTACCCACCTGAAACTAAGATGTTGGTGCAATTGAACATTTTAATTTCTTAAAGTAGGATGTCTAGGCTCTTTCTTTGATCTTGACTTTCTGTTTGTCCAATAATACTTATACTCGCCTTGATCTCTTTTCCAGTCCATTTGTTTTTCCCAATTAGATATTTTACATTTTCTTCTATTTTTTCATTCATTTTATTTTATTGAGTTTTTTTTTGATGTCTCCTGAAGTTCTTAACTTCTATTTGCCTAATTCTCATTTTTAAGGAATTATTTTCTCCAGTGAGCTTTTGTACTTTTTTTCCTATTTGATCAATTCTGCTTTTTAAAACATTCTTTTCTTTAGTGAATTTTTATACCTCCTTTACCATTTGACCTATTTTGTTTTCAAAGGAATTAATCTCTTCAATTAGTTTTTGTGTCTCTTTTATCATTAATCCAATTCTGTTTTTTAAGGTGTTATTTTAATTTTTTTAAATTTCCATAAAAATTCATTTTATAGAATTTTTATATAATTAATTATAAAAAATTAATTTTTAAAAATTTCTGTAAAAGAATTGGAGAAAAAGGAAAAAATCAAAAGAAAGAAAAAACAAAAACAAAATAGTGTAAATATGTTTTGAGATTCATTCAGACTCTATAGTTCTTTCTCTGAATGTGAATGGCATTTTCCATCACAAGCCCTTTACAATTGTCTTTGATCACTGTAGAACTACATCTATCATAAGTGATTATTACACAATATTTCTGTAACTGTGTTCAATGCTCTCCTGGTTCTGCTCACTTTAAAGTGTTATTTTCTTTCTTTTTCTTTTTTTTTTTTTTTTTTTTTTAGGTTTTTGCAAGGCAAATGGGGTTAAGTGGCTTGCCCAAGGCCACACAGCTAGATAACTATTAAGCGTCTGAGACCGGATTTGAACCCAGGTACTCCTGACTCCAAGGCTGGTGCTTTATCCACTACATCACCTAGCTGTCCCTTAAAGTGTTATTTTCTTTGGTATTTTTTGTGCCAGTTTTATCAAGCTATTAATTTTCACTTCATAATTTTCTTGCAACACTTTCTTTTTTTTTTAGGTGTTTTTTTTTTTTTGCAAGGCAAATGGGGTTAAGTGGCTTGCCCAAGGCCACACAGCTAGGTAATGATTAAGTGTCTGAGACCGGATTTGAACCCAGGTCCTCCTGACTCCAAGGCCGGTGCTTTATCCACTATGCCACGTAGCTGCCCCAACACTTTCATTTCTTTTCCCAATTTTTCCCTCTCTCCTTTGAACTCATATAGGAATTCTTGTTGGCCATGGGTCTAGTTAGTATTTTTTCTTTTAGCCTTTCCTTTTAGCTGTTTCTACTTCTAAGTTTCTATCTTTTAAGTTTATGTTTTGGTCTTCCCTGACCCCATAGTAGCTTTTAATGGTTGTTCTTTTTTGCCACTATTATTGTTTTCTCATTTTCCCAGTTAATACCTTCATTTTTTAAGTTTATGTTAAAGTTCAGGGAGGGGAAGCACTGTGCCAAGCTTCAGGTTTGTGTGTGTGTGTGTGTGTGTGTGTGTATGCTGCATTTTTCAGAGCTCATTATAGAGGTCTGCAAGTTTTTTGAGCTTTCAGGTGTTATCTTGGGAGAGGTGCTCTCCTGGTCTGCCCTCTTGTCTTTTTGCCGAAAGAACCTTAGTCTCCTGTAGTCACGAGTATTAGTACTTCACTTAACCATGGAATGGTAACCAGGATCTCTGCTACACTCAGTGCCAGCAAATCATCCCCTGTAATCTCTTTCAAACCAGTTATTTGTCTCTGGACAGAGAATTCCCAAAGCTGTGTTGCTGTTACTATTTCAATCACTTTCAATGTCTACTGTTGGTACTTTTGTCACTCTCTGCACTTACTTTAGTCTTCTAGTCCTCTTTGGCTGGACAGCAGTCTTTCTCTGAACTTTTATTGTTTCTGTAGCTCCAAAATTTTATTTGAGGCATTATTGTAAAGGTTATTTTTGAAAGAAATGTTAGACATGGGTCCCTACTCCAATATCGTGGCTTCTCTTAATGGAAAATTAAAATAGTCAGGAAGATTCTTTGCAAAGATGATAAAATAAGTCATTCTAGACTTCTTGATTTCTACCAAAGCTAACATTTTCCAGGTTAGTTGACAATCAAAGTCTCTACTTTGAACAGAGTTCACCCTGGAGAGGAATCCATATTCAGGGAAATACTTATCCAATAGTATTTTAGCAAACTAAGAGGTCTTTTTGGATGTGCCTAGACAAACTAGCTAGAATAGTCAGTCACCATCAGGATGTGGCAGCTATCACTTTCCAAAGAAAAAGGGAAATAAAGGGGAATTTCAGCAGCACTACAAAGTTATTCCTTTTCTTATAGTCAACCAGCAACATCAGTAGAATGTTATTATGTTTTTTAAAAAAGGCTTTAGGGCGGCTAGGTGGCACAGTGGACGGAGCACTGGCCTTGGAGTCAGGAATACCTGAGTTCAAATCCGGCCTCAGACACTTAATAATTATCTAGCTATGTGGCCTTGGGCAAGTCACTTAATCCCATTGCCTTGCAACAAAAACCTAAAATAAAAGAAAAAAAAAGGCTTTAGCTTTGGAGTAACCCTTGGGGTCATTTGTGATTTTCAGTAAACAACTGAGTCCCTTCTTCCCCCAGCCCCTTTTTTAACTCTAAACCAATTTAATTGTCTACATGCATTATTTTCCCCTAGATATACAGACTTAAAAATTAGGCTTACCTTCAAACTTATCTGTTGTTTTACCTATAAAAGAAAAGATATTAAAAGAAAAAGAGAAGGCAGGTAGGTGGCTCAGTGGATAGAGTGCCAGCCCTGGAGTCAGGAGTTCAAATCTGGCCTCAGACACTTAATAATTACCTAGCTGTGTGGCCTTGGACAAGCCATTTAACCCCATTGCTTGCAAAAACTTAAAAAAAAGGAATCTATTTAAACTGCCTTTTTGACAACTGGAAATGTTCAAACAAGTTGGGATATTTGAAGTTTTATCAAGTACTTTTACTACTCATATTCTTTCAGAGTAAGGCAATCCACATCACACCTCCAGGGCTCTAGGAGCACCCTTGAGGGATGGGTTATCTCGTCTTTAATGCCATTAATATAAGCCCATTCTGGGTGTGGTCCCTACACTCTTGGCCACCAATGACTAATACTCCAATTATATTTGTATTTATATTTAACTAAAACCCCAGTTAAATATAACCCCAGTTATATTTAATATTTCTTTTATAGAGGAATATTTACTTCAAAGGTATAACAAAGCGAAAATACAGACTTTTGCCCTCAACAACTTGGTAGCCATTCTCTTTTATGCCGCCTCGATCTCCAGGGAGAGTGGGATCGCACATGTTTTTCTTTGATCTCTTTGGAATACAGACTTAGTAGTGGTATTGCTGTATCAAAGGGTATGGCGATTTTTTGTTGTTGTTCAAAGAATTTGTGTTTTATTTTTATTTTGTGGAGTGGAAAGAAGAATCATTGTTTTTCAATCTACTTACAGTTTTTATTTCTCTATATACTCTATAGTCCATTGACTCTGACCTACCTTATATTTCTTTTTTTATTTAAATTTTATTTATTTCCCAATGACTTTTGAAGATAACCTTTTTTTAGGGTTTTTTTTTTTGCAAGGCAGTGAGGTTAAGTGGTTTGCCCAAGGCCACACAGCTAGGTAATTATTAAGTGTCTGAGGTCGGATTTGAACTCAGGTACTCCTGACTCCAGGGCTGGTGCTCTATCTACTGCGCCACCTAGCCACCCCTGAAGATAACTTTTAACATTCATTTTTGTAAGATTTTGAGTTCCACATTTTTCTACTTCCTTTCTTTCCCTCACCCTTCCCCAAAAGAGCAAGCAATTTGATATGTTATATATGCTTAACATATTTCCATTTTAGTCACACAATGAAAGAAAAAACAGAGCAAAAGGGGAAAAAAACCATGAGAAAGCAGAAGAACCATAAAACAAATTTTTAAAAGGGAATATACTATGCTTGGGTCTTTATTCAGAGTCCATGGCTCATTCTTTTGATTTTGATGGCATTTTCCATCACAACTTTTTTAGCATTATGTTTGATCTTTGAATTGCTCAGAGTAGCTAAGTCCATCAGAGTTGATCATCACTCAGTATTGCTGTTAATGTGTGTAGTTTTCTCCTGATTCTGCCCATTTCATTCAACATCAGTGTCATGTAAATCTTTCCAAGTTTTTCTAAAATCTACCTGCTCATTATTTCTTTTTTTATTTTTTCTCCTTGAATGCTATTTTATTTCAATTTTTTCAATTAAATGCAAAGATAGTTTTCATCACTCATCTATTTGTAAGTTTTTGAGTTCCACATTTTTCTAACTCCCTACCTTCCTCCCCATTTCCTATGGCAATGAGTGATCTGATATAGATTATACATGTAGAATCATGTTTAACATATTTCCATATTAGTCAATGTTGGGAAAGAAAATCAGAACTAAAGAGGGGGGAAAACCATGAGAAAGAAAAAAAAACATAAATTAAGCTTTAAAAAAAAGTGTTTTCTCTGGGTTCTGCTCACTTCACATCAATTCATGCAAGTTTTCCCAGAATTTTCTGAAGTGTTACCATGCATGATTTCTGAGAGAAGGATGATATTCTATGGCATGGCTTTATAGCTCTTTGAGCACAAGTCCAGATTGTTCTCTAAAATGGCATTCATAACTCCACCAACAACTCATTGGTGTACCAATTTTTCCATTTCCCCTCCAGTATTTGTCATGTTCCTTTTCTGTTGTTAGTCAACCTGATAAGAATGAGATGGAACCTCAGAGTGATTTTTAATTTGCATTTTTCTAATCAGTAGAAGTTTAGAGAAAATTTTAATGTTGCTATTAAAGTAGCATGTTCTTATTCTGAAAATGGCCTGTTCACATTCTTTCACCAGTCATCAACTGGGGAAGATTGCCATTTTATCACTCATCTTATCACTACCCTTCCTATCATTAGTAACCATGGGAGTCTTCTCTCTCCTAGGGATTTGAGGCTGGGCAGCCAACACTGATTCAGGAACCCAGGACTCTCAGACTCATGAGGGAGTTGACAAAGATAGAAATGTTTGTCCTTCCAGGATCATTGTTCAGTGACTAGAGTAACTGTCAGATTGCTTGCCCTCATGGGGAAAGGGAAGGGAAAGAAAGGAGGTAGAAAAATGTGGAACTCAACTCCTTACAATAAATTAATGTTAAAAATTATCTTCAAAAGTCACTGGGAAATAAATACAATTTAAATTAAAACAAGAAATATAAGATAGGTCAGTGTCAATGGAATGCAGAGTGTATAGGAAAATTTAAGCTGTAAGTAGCTTGAAAAACAATGAATCAGGGGCAGCTAGGTGGCGCAGTGGATAGAGCACTGGCCTTGGAATCAGGAGCGCCTGAGTTCAAATACAGCCTCAGACACTTAATAATGACCTAGCTGTGTGGCCTTGGGCAAGCCACTTAACCCCATTGCTTTGAAAAATCTAAAACAAAACAAAACAAAACAAAAAAACCAATGAATCTCATTTCCACTCTACAAAATAAAATACAAATTCTTTAAACAACATCAAAAAACTCTCCCCCTACCCTTTGATACAGCAATACTACTACAACTAAGTCTGTATATCAAAGAGATTTAAAAAAAAAAACAGATGACCAGAGGAAAGAAATAACAAACAAAAGAAGCAGTTAGAGATGTGAGACTCAATTGTGGGTTCAATTGACAAGTACATGTTTTTATTGCAATATGCTTTTAGTTGCAAGAAACTATTGTTTCTGAGAGTAGGTAGTGATGGGAAGAAAAAGTCCCTCCCTGCCTTACTGGGAGTTCCAATGAGAGCTGGTAGAATCCTCAAACCTTAGACTCAAGGAGAATATATGGATTCCTTGTTGTTAATGAACACATTAGTGAATTCTTGACTCAGACAGCAATCATTTTACAAAAACACATACATCTTCCTCCCCACCAATCACAAAGAACTATTCATTAAGATTTGCTAGAAAAAGAACGAATTAAAAATTCCCAGTTAAATACCAAATTAGAAATGCTGAAAATCACAGGAGAGATAAATAAAAGTGAAACAAAGAAAAATATTGATTTTTATTTTAAAAAAAAACAATATAAAAGATAAACCTTGGTTATTCGATTAAAAAGAAAGAAGAAAACCAACTTATCAGTATCAAAGGATAAATTCACCATCAATGAAGAGGAAATTAAAGTAGTAAACTGGAAATATTTTGCCCAAATGTATACCTATAAATCTGACAATCTTGAAGAAATGAATGAATAATTGCAAAAATATTCATTGTCCAAATTAATAGAAGAGGAAATAAAATTCTTTTGAAGAACCCGTTTTAGAAAAAAAAAAGCTGAAGATATTATTGATGAATTCCCTAAGAAAAAAATTTCCAGAGTCAAATGAATTTACAAGTGAATTCTACCAAGCATTTAAAGAACATATATTCTAATTCTATATAAATGATTTGGGGGGGAAAAAAGGTGGAGTCTTGCCAAATTCCTTTTATGACACAAATATGCTGCTAAAACCTAAATCAGGAAGAGCCAAACCAGAGAATATTATCGACCAATTTTCCTAATAAATAATGATGAAAATTTTTACATAAAATATTTTTTAAATTTTACATAAAAATATTAGCAAAGAGATTATAGTAATTTATCATAACTCAGTGTCAAAGAGGATCACACCAACCAACCAAGGGATGGGAGAGGTGAGTTGCCCAATTATGCTTATTATAGTAAAGGGTACGCTATGCAAGATATCCTTCTAACTTATCTTTACCAGAATTGGTCCATCTGACTTAAAGGAAATGAAACTATTGGAGTTATTCTGGGTACTGCAGGAGTCTTGGCCTTAAATGGATTTTGATTCCTCTCTTATCAGCAAGGCACCACAGCATCATCAACACCAGAGAAGCACTAATTTGTATAATTTGGTGACAGAAAATGACTACCAGGTACATCCTTACCTATCTCTCAACATGATCTTTTCTCTCAAACCTTCCATCTTTGAATTTGTGAGGTACTCATCAGTATTATGGAATTAGTAATAGCTTTAACATTAGGACAATGTCAGCTTGCCATTCATAAGGGTTAGTAAACTTCCTAGAGTACAATCTCTATCTGCCAAAATAAACCCAGAAAGTACATGAACACAGTTACAAAACATTTTTCACTCAAATAAAGTTAGTTCTAAATAACTGATAAAATATCCATTGTTCATGGGTAGGCTGAGTTAATAAAAGAAAATTGACAATTTTACCTAATTTACTCTATTTATTCAGTGCCATACCAATCAAATTACCAAAAATGTTTAAGAGCTAGAAAAACAGCAAGAAAATTCATCTGGAGGAAGAAAAAAATCAAAAATTCCAAGAGAATTATTGGAAAGTAAGATGTCTACTTCTACCATATCTAAAACTATATATAAGTGGCAGATATCATAGCTGTTTGGTACCGGCTAAGAAAAAGAATGATGGATCAATTAAGATTAAGTACAAAAGACACAGTAGTAAATGACTATAGTTATCTTCTATTTGATAACAGTGGGTGCCAGCTTCTGGGATAAGAACTCTTTATATGATAAAAGAACAACACCTCACACCCTGTACCAAGATAAGATTGAAATGAGTACAGGATTCAGACAAAAAGAGTGGCACCATAAGCCAATTAGGAAAGCAAGGAATAGTTTATCTGTCAGATCTATGGAGAGGAAAAGAATTTATGATCAAACAAGGGATATAAGACTTTATAAAATCCAAAATGAATAATTTTGATTACATTAAATTAAAAAAAGTTCTGCATAAACAAAACCAATACAACTAAGACTGGAAGGAAAATAGAAATCTGAGACACAATTTTTATAGACAACGTTTCTGATAAAGGCATTATTTCCAAAATATATTGAGAACTGTCTCAAATTTATAACAATACAAGTCATTATCAAAACTATTAATGGTCAAAGGATATGAACAGTTTTCAGATGAAGAAATTAAAATTATCCATAGTCACATAAAAATATGCTATTAAATCCCTATTGATTGGGGCAGCTAGATGAGCAGTGGCTGGAGCACCGGCCCTGGAGTCAGGAGGACCTGAGTTCAAATCCGGCCTCAGACACTTAATAATTACCTAGCTGTGTGGCCTTGGGCAAGCCACTTAACCCCATTTGCCTTGCAAAAAATAAACTAAAAAAAATCCCTATTGATTAAAGAAATACTAATTAAAACAACTCTGCGATCTCACCTCAAACTTATCAGATTGGCTAATACGACAATGATCAAAAACAATTCTAAAAGATTTGTGATGGAAAGTACTAAACAAATCTAGAGAAAGAACTATGGAGTATGAATACAGATGGAAGCATAATATTTTCACTTTCTTATTTATTTGTTTATTCTTTCTCATGATGTTTTCTGATTTTTTTGCTTTGATTCTTCTTTTATAACATCACTTTATATGAAATTATATCTAAAATAATTGTACATGTTTAACCTATACCAAATTAATTGCTGTCTTGGGGTGGAGGAAAGAAGGGAAGGAGGGAGAAAATGTGGAATTTAAAATTTTACAAATAATATTGAAAATTATTTTTACATGTATTTGGAGGAAAAAAAGATTTACCATGTCATTTCCAAGCAAGGAGTCAGAGCACAATGCCCAAAAAAAAGGGAAAGAAGAACAGGACGGGGCTGGAGGAAATGGAAGAAGAGGAGACAAAGGAGGAGGAGAAAAGGGATTTAATTTATTTTCAATCCATAATCACCTCCTATGTGCACTGCTAGACAACCCCTGAAACTCACCCTGCCTTTTTGTTTCAATAATACTACTTTAATCCTTAGTCTCTATCCTCTTGTCGCAATGCCTGAATTACTATAGATGTTCTTCCCATACTTTTGATTTCTGATGTGTCTCTAACTGATAATGTTTGTTCAGATCCTATTCTTTTATTGCAATGTATTGAAATATTTAACCTATTGATCCAGAGACAAAAAGGACCTCAGGACGCTAGTATCTCTTCCGGAACATGGTACTTCCTCTGTTTTCCCTGCACCTGAAGTTCTTGTTGTCTGGTGATGAATGAGGCTAGACAAGGTGAGTCATGAGTCAAGATGAAGATAAAGTGATCTCATTTGCTAGAAAATGATTTTTGCCCTTTTCAGGGCCTTCCTCCCTCTTTTCCGTATCCCCAGGCCTTTTAATACTTAAAGTTCCAGTTGAGACTGGCCAATCTCTCAGTTCAGAAAGGCTTCATGGACAGTCCAGATCCCTTGGAATCTCTCCCTTCTGTGAGCTCCTCCAAAATTTTAAAGCAAACCCCATACCAGAGCTCCTTAATAGGAAACTTATCTCACCATCTCTAGTCAAGGAGCTAGCCCAGCCTCTCCCACTGCCTGGCCAGTCAAGAGCTAGAGATCTAAGGGAAGAGGTGTCAAGAGCAAATGATGATCATGAGAATGTTTCTCCATCTATAAAATGGGGATCAGAATGAACTAGTATTTACCATAATACAAATCTTAAAATGTTATATATCTGATAATGGTGACTTTCCCTTCAGGTGCCATATCCATTTGGGATGGAATCAGAACCAATGATTACCACTGAGTTTGGTGATGGCTGATTTTAGTCCCAGAATGTTTTAAACTTCCTTTGAAGCCCAAACAAGGGGTTGTGTCTAAGTACTGTGACCATTTCAGAAGGAGCAGAATTCTGCCTCTCACTCTTTTTTGTTTGTTTTTGTTTTTTTCCAAGGCAATGGGGTCAAAGTGACTGTGAGGCCAAATTTGAACTCAGATCCTCCTGACTCCAGAGCTGGTGCTCTATCCACTGTGCCACTTAGCTGCACCAGAGGAAAGATTTCTTAACAGTGAGGGCTGGTCTGTAATTTAACATAATTACCTCCTCAGGAGGTACTAAACTTTACCTTCTTGGAAAATATTCAAGTGAAGGTTGTTAGGCTCACTGTAAAGAAGGGCCTTTCAAATGGACATCTATGGTTTTGGCTTTTAAATTATTTCATTAGCTGTAACTCAATATAATGGATTTCCTTTGTAATCCAATGTGTTTTATTTTATACATTTAAAGATATTATTCTGAGAAAGTCACTAGACACAAGGAGCCCAAGGTACAAAAATGATGATGAGTCCCTTCTGTAAGGTTTTCTGCACCAGTAACATCTAGAGTAGCTGCCCTATAAGCAATTTCCAGCCCTGAGATTCTGTGAGTCTATAAATGAATCTAACCTGATAGAGATTATTTCTTTCATAGGCTCAGGGTTGGAGCCAACACTCCCCATTTCAGAAACCAGCTTCAACATCATGAATAAAAACGGTTAGCTATTCTCACAGGCTCAGGTTGGCTCTTTTGTGTATATCATTATCTCTAGTTTCATAATTTAATTAAAAAGTGGGATATCTCAGAGTCAACTGGACTCAACCCAAAGAGGACAGATAACTGCTTCTTCTGTCTTGGAACTCTTGTCTGTGACCCTTCTTTGGTTCAGAGGAGCTCAATCCCCAGGGGAGCTACCTATTTCAATACCCTTAAGAAAGGCATCTTCCTGGAATACTAGAATTACTGTCAGGAAACTTGGTAGCCTCTCTTCCAATATTTATTGTGTAATTTTGGTGAGGTGAGTAAAATTGCAACTAAGGCAAATTAAGTAATAGTTTCCTCCAGGGCAAAATAACATTAATAATGATAAGTATATACTTTCAATTAAAATGGGTCAAGCTGACCATCTCAGCCAAAAAGCCAGGAACCTGAGCATGGTCAATTTATTAATTTAGGCTAGAAATAACCAATAAATTGGGTCAATGACCTCTCTCAATGACCAATAACTGGAAGTGAGGATAGACAGGGTCTTTTAAACTGAGATAAGTCTTCTTTCTGATTGATCAACAGTACATTATTTGGACTACCCCTGGCAAAGATAACACAATTCTGATTGGTAGACATTTTTAAAAGATGAATTGAGTTACCTCATATCTTCCCTATTTCTTTTTCATTGGGAGACAGGAATAGTCCTCAGGTAATAGGATGAATCTGCAGCTTGGAAAAGTCACACCTTAAAGTATGGTTCCCTCTCTGGCAATTTATTACTCAGCTATTTTTCAGTCCTGTTCATTTCTTCTTGGCCCTATTTGGGGTTTTCTTGGCAGAGACATAAGGCTGGTTTGCCATTTCCTTCTCAGGCTCATTTTACAGATGCTGTTTGTCCTTTGTTCCCAAAGAAGACCATGACATCAGGAAGGTGATGCCATGACAGGTACATGAGTTGGATTTGAGTAAGGGAATGTTGTGCAAAGTAATGAGCCTCACTTTCTCCTCCTGAACCCCCTGGGTCAAGTGACCAGATATGAATCAGGATAACTGGAGATGGCCCTGAATGCAAGATAATCAGGGTTTAAGTGACTTGCTAGAGAAAGTCTGGGGCCAGATTTGAACTAAGGAAGAAGAGTCTTCCTGACTTCAGGTTCAGTGTTCTATTCACAAGACCACATTACTGATTTTGTTAATTGATATCAACAGAATAATCAATGAAGGAGCACAGTAGGGAGGGTTCTTGAACAATAACCCTAGAAAAACACTTCCACCCAGTCAGTTACCATTAGCACCCCAATGGCAGAAGTAGTCAGTGGCTTCTGGGAACCCAACCTACCAGTGTGAATGGGAGTTCTAAGGAGCCTATACTAGTCAAATGTGAACTATTATCAATATCATTAGTATTGTTATCATAATCCTCATCATCATCTCATTCTTATCCTAAGATCATAGCCAAGGTGCAACCTGTTTAAAAATTAATTCCATTTGAGAGGGTGCTGAAAAAGGAAGTGGAAGTTCAGAAAGAATAAATGACACAGGGGGTGGCTAGGTGGCCCAGTGGATAGAGCACCGGCCCTGGAGTCAGGAGGACCTGAGTCAAATTTGACCTCAGACACTTAATCATTACCTATGTGGCCTTGTGGGCAAGTCATTTAATTCCATTGCCTTGCAAAAACAAAAACAAAGAAAGAACAACAGCAACAGAAAAGAATCAGTGATATATCCTAATTTTTCATGAAATAAAGAATGGGGAAGTCAGGTGAGAGACTGAGCATGCTGGTCAGACATTGTTTCAAAAGTGAAAAGCAGAGGTTTAATAACTGATGAGAAAGCTCATAGTTAGAAAAAAATGAAATGATGAGTGAATGAATCCAATTTTAATGAATGAATAAAACACCCTTGACTCTACCACCTCCTCTAATTCCTGAATTTAAATTCACTCTGACATCTCTCCTGAAAGAAGTAAGTTTAACGTTCTCATCATCATCATCATCATCATTATCATCATCATTGCTATTGTTCTTGTCATACCCAATCCTTGATAACTATATATACAGTGCCCAGAACATTAGATCAGGAAGACTTATTTTCCTGAGTTCAAATCTAGTCTCAGTCACTTATTAGCTGTGAGACCCTGGGCAAAGTCACTTCACCCTATTTGCCTCAGTTTCCTCATCTATAAAAATGAGCTGCAGAGGGAAATGGTAAAAATCACTCCAGTTATCTTTGCCAAGAAAACCCCAAATAGGGTCATAGAGAGTTGGACAGGATTGAAAATGACTGAATAACAATTACTTCCAACTGATAGTGATAAGTAAGGACAATTCTGCATAAGGAAGGGTGGAGACACCGGCTCGGCAATCTGTGAGGCCTTACATTTCAGAGTCCATTAAAACATTCAGTATGTGGACTAGCTTTACAGGATTTAGGCTCCATGGAGACAGTCTGCCCTAGGCTTCTTTATTGGGAGAGCTTCATTTGGAAAGAGGTATCTACTTATTTGGGCAGGTAAATATACTCCTTTTTCCAATGTCCAAGTTGAATATAATAAATAACAAATTGCCTACTGCTCTGAAACCTGGGATTTAAAATGACCCTCCCTCCATTCCATTCTCTAGGTTTACAGTTATCTCTATGTATGCTCTATATTGATCTCAAAGATCTCCCTTATCTTTTTTCCTGTTGTTATTGCATTGCTTTAGTCATGTCTGACTTTCTCTGATCCTGCTTCAGAATTTTCACTGCAATGGAATACCTGATGGTTCACCATTTCATTCTCCAGCTCATTTTATAGATGAGGAAACTGAGGTGAACAGGACGAAGTGACTTTTCCCAGAGTCTGACTAATAAGTGATTGAGACTAGATTTGAACCCAGGAAAATGAGTCTTCAACAAGAACAATCATGATGATGATGGTGGTGGTGGTGGTGGTGATAGTGATGGTGATGGTGGTGGTGGTAATGATGATGGTGATGGTGGTGGTGATGGTGATTGATAGTGATGATGGTGTTGTAATGATTATGGTGATGGTGATGATGATGAATATGGTGATGACAGTGGTGGTTGCAGTGGTGCCGATGTGCATGGAATGAGGTAAAGTATAAAAAGACTAGAAAAATAGGAAGGAATCTGGTTAGAAAGATCTTTAAAAGTCAAACCAAATAACTAGCATTTAATGCTTTAAGATTTCCAAATCACCTAATATTATCTCACTTAATCCTCACAACAATTCTGAGAAATAGGTGCTATCTTAGCTAGATTCTCATATTAAAGACCAAAAGACTGAGGCAGCTGGCAGTTAAATGGTGTGTCAGTCTCATGCAGCTAGTGTCTGAGGCAGGATTTGAATTCTGGTATCCTGACTTCTACAGAGTTCTATCCACTCTCCCACCTTTCTATACCACCTTGTTCTTACCCTCCCCCACAAGGTATTTTTCTAGTTTCCTGACCTAGTGAGGTCAGTCAATAAAAAATTGCAGAAATTGCCCTAGATCACCATTTTGCTATTAGTGCCTCATCTCTAAAGCAATGCAAGTATTTGGAGACCAATACAGTTTGCAAATGCCAGTTTAGGTTTGCCCCAGTGGGCATAATCAGTGACAGGAGTCAATTCTTGGTCAAATTTCTGGGGTTTCTTCATAATATGGAGAGGATCTCTATTCAGTTTCAAAGGTCAATTGGTACTCAAGGGGCATAACCTTAGCCAAGTCTTCATCTGATCTTAGGAATAGATGAAGAGAGATTACAATAATTATGAGATCTTTTTAAAAGAGCTAAGCCTAAGAATTCCTCATAGGATCCCCAACTGAAGAAAAGGATTGTAGGTTGTGGGAGGAGTCGTACCAGAGGGAAAGAAGGGGATGCATAGAAAAATATCTGAGGAATAATAAGAGCTAAAAGAAAAACACCTTGTAGGCCTCCAAGACATGTGCCGGTACCTCCACCACAATTTTGGACAGAGTTAATTGAGTGTAAAGGAAAGCAGTGGAGTTGAACCCAGTAGCAATCAGAGGAGAACAAGACTAGTCAGAAGAGATTTTTGTTTCAGTCTCTGCAGTTCAGTTTTCATTTCTTCATTAAAATCCTAAGACTAATGAGTTGAGATTCCTCACATTTTCCAATCCAAGAAAACTTCTCATTTACTCTATTTCATTGTAGTCTCATGAGTTCAAGGGAGACCTCTGCATATATTGTTTACAGCAATGAACTCCTCCTGACAAAGTTGCTTAACTGCATCATTCCAGATATAGTATGCCAATTCCATTTATCCCCAAACTTGTAATAATCGCTAGTATTTATATAACCCTTTAAGATGTGCAGGCCTCTTTATGAATATCATTTCATTTGATCCTCATAACAGATCCAGGAAGTAGGAGTTATTATCATGCTCATTTTGCAGGAGAGTAAACTGAGGCAAACAGGTTAAATGACTTCCTCAGGTCACATAACTTGTAAGTGTCTAGAGTAGTAAGTCTCTAACTCCAAATCAGGTCAGGCCTCACTTGCTCATTATATGGGGTCTGATGGCTCAGAATGAGTGTAAAGAGCAACAGTTTCTGTTTTGGTCAGAAAACTGGAGGATCTTCCTCTCCAAAATTGATATTTTTTTAACGAGGTGATAAGAGACCATTCTTTGATTCATTTCTTCCCCAGACTTAATGACTGGTTGAACCAGAAACACTGAGACCTAGGAAGGACCTTTGCTTAAGGTACCACTGCTTCAGGGGTCTTCAGTTCTTCTGATTTATATTTTCGCACTGGACCCAGATGGCTCTGGAGGAGAGAGTGAAGCCAGTAACATCATACAACCTTACATCACTATCCAATTCACTTACAAGTCTTTGGTCCTCTTTGAGAGTGAAGGACAAATAACAAGCAAAAGCCACAATCCTGACTTGAGACAGAATTCTATCAATGGTGAATAGTGGATACAGATATAAAATGCTATTTTATCAGATGGGGATTTCTTTTAAATGAATTACATTATCACTCTGCAGAGTTCTAGTGCCTTAAATTGTCAGTCCCTTAATCATATCAAGAATTGAATTCTGATTAACATCATTCTTGGATCACTTCCACCGTCTGCTGTCTTCCTTCCTACACACATGCTGCTCAATGAAGGTGGAGAAAATTACACAACTGGACTGACAAGATCCACTACAAATTTATGAGATAGAATCTCAACTGGACCTTCACTGCTGTCAGACAATCCTACTATGCCTCTCTCATCAATTCGCTGTCCCACTCTCAAATTTTCCATGGATGCCCTTCCTCCTACCCTCTTAATTAATATCTTTGCTTCACATTTGACCAAAAAAGAGGTCATTTATCATAAGCTCTTCGCCTTTCTCTCTGTTCTTCATCTTTCATTCAGATACATTCTGCTAAAATCTCCTCCTTTGATCCATCTCACATGAAGAAGTCATCTTCCTTCTAACCAAGACTAATCCACTTGTATAATTGATTCCATTCCATCACATCTCCTGAAGCAGATTGTCCCCCTCTGCTACCTCTAGCAACTTATTTTCAATCTCTATCTTGTAGCTCCTTCCATACTGCAGAGAAATATGCCCATGTCTCCTCCATACTCAAAAAACCTTCATCTGATCCTTCCATCCCTGCTAAGCATCTTCTATGTTTCTTTGTTCTTTGTAATTAAATTTTTTAGAAAACGTCACACTGAAGAAAAGAATTGCAGTGGCAGTGTGGCATGAGAAAGAAAGGGATTTTGATTAAACTTTACCATTCAGTTTCCAACCTCATCATTTCAACAGAACTGTTCTTTCCCAAGTTACCAATGGTCTCTTAATTGCCCAATCGAATGACCTCTTCTCAGTTCTCATTTTCTTTGACCTCTCTGCAGCCTTTGATATGTCCATCAAACTCTCATTCCCCAGTACTGCCTCTCTCTAGGTTTTCAGGGGACCGCTGTCTCCTGGTTTTCTTCCTACCCACCTGACCATTCCTTCATTGGCTCTTCCTCCAATCGTGTCCTCTAGCCCTGGGTGATTCACAGGTTCTGTCCTGGTTTCTCTTCTCTTCTTCCACTACATGACCTTACTTGATAATTTCATTAGCTCCCATGGATTGAAATTCCATCTCTGATTAATAATTCTCAAACTTAATGATCCTACTCAAAGCTACCTAGGTGTACCGATCTCTGCTGACCTTTGATTTCACAACTCCAACCATCTTTCTAGACATCTTGAATTGGATATCCAACAGACATCTTAAATTCAGCATATCCAACTCATTAACTTTCCTTTTAGACCTTCCCTCTCCTTTTCTAATACTATGTTTTCAGTCGCTGGGGCTCAAAGTCTTGTTGTCATCCTCAGTTCCTCACTGTTTCTTACCCTTCGTCTTCAATCAGGTTGCCAGGACCCGTTAATTCTATCCATTTCCACTTTGACACTACCACCCCCTGGTATAGGAACACATTATCTCACACCTGGACTATTGTAATAACCTGTGTTAGATTTGCTTGCCTCAAGCCTCTCCCCACTCCAGTCCATCATCCATTCAGCCACCAGAGTAATTTTCCTAATGAACAGGCCTGATTTTGTCACTCTCTCTACCCAAAAGATTTCACTGACTCCCTATTGCCTGGAGGATCAAATACAAAATCTTCTCTTTGGCATTCAAAGACTTCCAAAATTTAGCATTTTCTTACCCCACCCCACCCCACAACATTTCCAGTCTTCTGACATCTTACTTACTACCTTACTCTTTGATCCAGTCACACTGACCTCCTGGATTTCCCACAAAGACACTCCATCTCTCAATTCTGAGCATTTTCTCTGACTATCCCTAGCCTGGAATGCTCTCTATCTTGATATCCAACTACTGAATTTCTAGGTTTTCTTTTAAGTCCCAACTAAAATGCCGTCTACAAGAAGCCTGTCCCTAGCATTTCGATTCTAGTGCTTTCTCTCTGTTATTTTTATTTAATCTATATAGAGTTTGTTTTGTATATATTTGTTTATATGTGTCTCCTATCCCCCTCCAATAAAATTGTAAATTTCTTGGGGGAAGAGACAATCTTTTGCCTCTTTTGGTATGCCCAGATCTTGCTTAGCACATTATAAGTGCTTAATAAATATTAATTATACAATAATCAATCAGAGGAGAGAACAAGGTGTGAATACACAACTGGATCAATCATGCAATCCAAGTTATAACCTAGGTATGAAAAATCCCTCAAACAATCTTGAAGCCTTTGGACAAAAAGAAAAGATGTCACACAAGAATTATATTGGGATTGGGAGAAGAGATGTAGCAAAGGTCCTGAACTTTGGATGAATAGAAAGTAAATTTGGAATCCAACATTAGAGGGAAATAGCTTCTGGATCACAAGAAATTATTAATTTACTACAAGATAAACAGAGTTCTGTTCAAGGGGAGAGATCGATAAAAGTTTGAGATTTTCAGATATAATGTTGTGACACCTTATAACAATACATATGATAGTAAAATAAATATAGGTGATGATAAAAAGTATTTTAAAAGGCTTGATAAGCAGTTTGAATTTATAAGGGGGTCAGTATACATTTTTTAAATTACACTCCCATAAGGGAATTTCCATTATTTAACTAAGGGCTCCCCTTGGTCTTTAGCATACCTAAGATTACACAAAGTCAGTGATAGAAATAAGAGTCAAACTCACCTGTTTCTGCTTTCATCCAGTTTCCCCAGAACATTTATTTCAGGAGCTATATTGTCAGACATTGGAGAGGATACACTCATATGAAGATACCTGTGACTGTGGGATTTAATGGGCCATGTAGGCATCATGGTGAGGATTCAAGGCTCTTGACTTATGGAATGTGTTCTCTGCCTTCCCTACCATAAGCAGGCTCTTCTCTTCAACTTCACTTCCAGTCCCTCAGCCTTCCTATATGAATCTCATTTTTGTCTCCAATTTCTGAGTTATACCAACCCCTTCTCCAAGTCATATTCACTCTGGTCTATTTGACCCCATTCTGAATATCCATAAAGATACTCCCTCCTGGGATGTGGAAAAATAGGGATACACTATTGATGCACTGTTGGTGGACTGTTGATGGATTTTTCCTCTGTCTAGGGACTGGGCTGAGGAGAGGTATGGTCCTTGCTCTGGATGTGGATGGTATTTTCCATTATGGATCTTATAGAACAGTCTTTGATCACTGTATTGCTGAAAAGGGGTTAAATCTATCATACCTGATCATCACACAATGTTGCTGTTAATATGTCAGTGTTCTCCTTTATTCTATTCACTTCACTCAGCATCAGTTCATGTCTTTCCAGGCTTTTATGAAATCTGCCCAGTTATGATTTCTTACAAAACAATAGCATTCCATCACATTCATATACCACAGCTTGTTTGTCATTCCTTAATGGATGAGCATCTCCTTAGTTTCCATTTCCTTGCCACTACAAAAAGAGCTGCTATGAATATTTTTGAACATGCAGGTCTTTTCCTATTTTTTATGATCTCTTTTGATTACAGACCTAGCAGTGGTATTGTAGCATCAAAAGGTATGCACAGTTTGATTGCTCTTTGGATATAGTTCCAAATTGCCCTCTAGAATGGTTGTATCAGTTCACAACTCTACCAACAAAGTTATTACTGTCCCATTTTTCCCATATCAACTTCATTATTTATCATTTCCCTTTCTGTCATATTAGACAATCTGATAGATAGGAGGTTGTATCTCAGAGTTGTTTGATTTAAAGCATTTTTTCACATGACTATAGATAGCTTTGATTTTTTTATGTCCAATCACGCAATACATATTTCCATATTAGTCAAGCTGTGAAAGAATAATCAGAACAATGGGGTAAAACCATTAGAAGGAAAATACAAAATAGTCTTGTTGTATCTTGGTTTTGATATGATTTTCATTTACAAGATTATCTTTCTGTTTCCCCTCTGCTCTCCAGAAACCTTCCCTAGAAGAGGAAGAAGGAAGAAGAAGAAGGAGGAGAAGGGGGAGGAGGAGGAGGAGGAGGAGGAGGAGGAAAAGAAGAGGAAGAAAGAAAGGAAAAAAAAGAAAGGAAGGAAGGAATAAAGAAAGAAAGAAAGAAAGAAAGAAAGAAAGGAAGGAAGGAAAGAAAGAAAGAAAGAAAGAAAGAAAGAAAGAAAGAAAGAAAGAAAGAAAGAAAGAAAGAAAGAAGAAAGAAAGAAAGAAAGGAAGGAAGAAACAAAGAGGAAAGCCTGCAAGAAAGATTAAGATTACTGGTACATGAATGCAACCTGGATGTACACAAAAAGTTCCACACTTATAGTCAAGATACTTTTCAAATATTTCAATCAAAGGTTCATTTCTTTTTCAGTCCATAATCATCTCCTATTTGCACTGCTGAGAAACCCCTGATATTCATCTGCCTTTTTGTTTCATTAATACTAGTTTAAACCTTGGTCTCCACCCCCTCTTGTCCCGATACCTAAATTACTAAAGACTTTCTTCACACCCCTTTGATTTCTGAGAAGTGTTCCTCTAACAGGTTAGGTTTGTTCAGATCCTACTCTCTTATTGGTTGAGATATTATTTAACTATTACTCAGGCAATACAAATACAAGAGGACATGAGGGCTCAGTCATCTCTTCAAGCCCAAGTGCTTTCCTTTGCCTTCTCTTCCCCTGAAGTTCTTATTAGTTGGTGGTCAATGGGGCTGTACAAGGTGGGTCATGTTTGAGGACAAAGTGATCTGGTCTGCTAGGAGATGAGCCTCACCATTTTCAGTGTCTTCTTCCTTCTTCTCCATATTCCACAGACATTTCAGTCCTTTAGGTTTCAGCTGAGGTTGGCCTATCCCTCACTCCAACAAGGCTTCATGAACAGTTCTGACCCTTTGGGGTCTCTCACCTGCATGCGCTCCTCCAGACTTTCAAGGTGATCCCCATATCAGAGCACTGGGATTTCCAAAGATCTGGAGGGATCTCCGATGGTTTCCTTGAAAAGAACCTTATCTCACCAGCTCTAGTCAGGGAGTTAGTCCAGTCTCCCCCACTGCCTGACCAGCCAAGAACTAGAGAGCTCTTGATGATGAAAATGTTTTTTCATCTGTAAAATGGGGATTAAAATGAATGAGTACTTACCCTACAGAGTTATTATGAGGATAAAATGAGATATTGGTAAAGGGTTCTGCAAATCTTAAAATGCTATCTATCTGATAGCTAATGATGATGATGACTCTTCCTTCAGGTACCATACCCAGCACTGTATGAGAGACAAGGTCTCAGAATTTGGAATGGAATCAAAACCATTGATTACCAGTGAGTATGATGGTAGAGGATGATGGTCCCAGAATATCTATTTTCCATATGAAGCCCAGACAAGGGGCTGTGTCCAAGGACTATGACCATTTCAGAAAGGTCCATAGGGCAGAATTCTGTCCTTCACTCTTAATGGGACACACACACTATTGTCCTTCAGGTCCCACTTTCCTAGAGTCTTTCAGGGCCAAGAATCTCAAATTCATTGCAACTTTTTGTCTCCAACACCATCTCATCCCTGGCAGAACCTTATTTGGAGAGATTTCTTATTCATCCCCACCACATTCCCATATGACCTCCCCCAACCCCCACCACTATACCTCTATTCTTGTTTGGGGTCTCTCAGACAGGACTGAGCCTGGTGATTTGGGACTAGAAAACATGCCATGCAGGATGAGTGAATGAAATGAGCTTTGAGGCTGGGAGAAGAGAATATTGGGGGTGGGGATTTGATGGCTGTTCTCAAATAATCAAAAGAGCACCAGCCCTGTAGTTAGGAGGACCTAAATTCAAATTCAGCCTCAGACACTTAATAATTACCTAGCAGTATGACCTTGAGCAAGTCACTTAATCCTATTGCCTTGCAAAAAAAAAGGAAAGAGGAATGAGAATTATTGATTCGGCCCCAGGAAACAAGATTAAGATGAAGTTACCAAGAAGGAGATTTTTTTTAAAAATTAAATTTATTTTATTTTCATAAAGATTGATCCATTCCATTCCTTTCCCTTCCCTCTCCTTCGCTGAGAAAGTAAGAAAATCAAAAATCCCTTCTACAAATACTCATAGTCAATCAAAAAAAAAAGATTCCCACATTGACCACATCCAAGTTTATGTCTAAGTTTGTCCTTGGAGTCCATCAGCTCTATCTGGAGGTGTATCCCATGATCCATCTTGAGTTCTTTGGAATTGTGACTGGTGAATGTGTTTTTGTTTGGTTGGTTTTTTTGGTGGTGAATGTGTTCATCAGAATTCCTAAGTCTTTCAGAGTTGTTTATCTTTCTAATATTGTAATCTTTGAATAGTTTAGTTCAGTTGACTTTGCTTCAGTCTTCCCAGGTTTCTCTGAAACATTCCCTTTCATCATTTCTTATGATGTTATGGCATTCCATCACATTTATATTCAGTCATTCCCTAATTGATGGACACTGCCTTTGCCACCCCAAAGAGAACTGCTATAAATATTGTGGCATTTACAAGTCCCTCTTCTCTTTCTATGAGGAAAGGCAGATCTAGACTTAATGTAAAGGAAAGACTTTCTAACAATGAGGGCCATTCTATAATGTACTGGACTTCCTCAGGAGATAATAAGATTTGCCTTCTTGGAAAATATTCAAGTGAAGACTGGGTGACCCCTTGTTAAGTTTGCTACAGAGAAGGATTTTCAAATGGACATTTATGGATTTGGGTTTTAATTTTTTTTCATGAATTGTAATTCAATATAATGGGTTTCATTTATAATCCAATATTTTATTTTATACATTTAAATACATTATTCTGAAAAGGGGACTCTAGGCTTCACCAGACTAACAAGGAGTCCAGGGTCCAAAAATGGAGATGAATGCTTGTTGTAGAATATTTCTGAAGCAGTAAGGTGTAGGGTAACCCTGAGATTTTGTGAGTCTATAAATACTGGATCTTCTCTCTAACAGAGGTCATTTCTTCCATAGGTTCAGCGTCAGAGCCAAAATCCCCTAGTTCAGAAACCAGTTTCAACATCATAAAGAATGAGTGAGTTGTTCTCAGAGGGTCAGGTTGGTTTATTTATGTATGTTATTATCTCTTATTTCATCCAAATAAAAGTGGGATATCTCAGAGCTAACTGCACCCATCTCAGAGAACTGACCACTGATTGATGTTCATGTCCATGACCCTTCCTTGGGTCAGAGGAGCCCAATCCCCAAAAGATCTACCTTTGAGGGGCGGTTAGGTGGCACAGTGGATAAAGCACCAGCCCTGGAGTCAAGAGTACCTGGGTTCAAATCTGGTCTCAGACACTTAATAATTACCTAGCTGTGTGGCCTTGGGCAAGCCACTTAACCCCATTTGCCTTGCAAAAAAAAAAAACCTTAAAAAAAAGATCTACCTTTGGCAGTACCCTCAAGCAATGAATCCTCCTGGATATCTTTAACATATAAGGGGGTTTGGGGTGGGGGAGGCTGGAGAGAGGTGGTTCATGGTGAAGATTGTAGGACAGAGAATAGAGAGAATATTAGAGTTAATGTCAGGAAATCTGGCAGTCTCACATCTAATATTTATTAGCTGTGTAACTTTAATGCAGTGAGTAAAATTGAAATAAAGGCATGCTGAGACATAGTTTTCTCTGGGAAAAGATAACATTTTATTAATAATGATTGACTATTCTGATAATAAAATAGGTCAAATTGGCCATCTCATCAAAAAGCCAGAAACCTGAGTTTGATCAATTTAATAATTAGGCTAGCAATGACTGATAAATTGGGTCAATGACTTCTCTCAATGATTAAAGACAGAGTGAGAGCAGGCAGGGTCTTTTAAACCGAGGTGAGTCTTCCTTCTGACTGAACAAGAGCTACTAGTATATCACTTGGATCTCTCCTGGCAAAGGTAAGACAATTTTGATTGGCAAACATTTTAAAAAGGAGGTCAGTTAAGTGTTACTTCAGCCCATCCCTATAACTTCCTCATTAGGAGATAGGAGAAATCCTCAGGTGATAATGGTCTGCAGTTGGGAAAAAACCACACCTCAAAATGTGGCACTCTCTGACAATTTATTGGTCATTTTTCAATCCTGTAGAACTCTCCCTGAACCTATTCTTGGCAGAGAAACTGGAATGTTTGCCATTTCTTTGTCCAATCCATTTTACAGATGAGGAAACTGAAACAAAGAGGATGAAGTGAGAGTAAGAGTCTGAAGTCAGATTTGAATAGAGGAAGATGTCTTCCTGACTTCAGGACTAGCAATCTATCCACTTGGCCTAACTACTTTCATTAATTGGTATCATTAATTGAATAATCAATGAGGGGGCACCCTAGTGCTCTTGAACAATACTAGCCTTAGAAAAACACTCCCAACTGTTCAGTTACCTTTAGAATACTGATAGCAGATGTAATCAGTGGCCTCCTGGGGATCCAACCTGCCAATGTGCATGGGGATCTAAAGGAGCGTAAACTAGACAACATTTATCATTAATGCTTGAAGTGTTATCATCATCATCATCTCATTCACATGTTAAGATTATAGACATGCTACCACTTGTTTAAACATTATTTCCACCATTTGAGAGGGTGCTGAAGAAGGAGAAGGCAGCTCTAAAAGAAATACAAAGAAAGCCCAATCATTTTCTCTGTTTTGTAAAGTAGGTGGCATATCCTAGCTTCTCACAAAATAAAAAAAATGAGGAGGCAAGTGAGAGACTGACAAGCATGCTGCTCAGAAATAGTTTCAATAGAGATGAGAAGAAATTCAGTAATTAGATTTAAAGCATTTGGTTAGGAAAAGAATGAAAAAAATTTTTTTTTGGTTTTTGCAAGGCAATGGGGTTAAATAAGTATTAAGTGTCTGAAGTCAAATTTGAACTCAAGTCCTCCTGACTCCAGGGCTGGTACTCTATCCACCACCCAACCCTAGGGGTCCTAAATCAGAATCCACTCTGCCATTGTTTCTGGAAGGAGTTTTTAAAGTTATCATGAGCATGACCAAAATCAATTTTTGTTGCTGAACCTGAGGTTCAGGTTTCATTTCCTCATCAAAGGCCTTAAAACTTATAAGTTAGACTCATTTTCCAATCAAAGAAAGCTTCCATTCACCCTATTTTACCAAAGTCTCATAAGTTCAAGGGAGATCTACCCATGCACTTTTTAATCTACAGAAATGAACCCCTTCTGAGGAAGCTGCTTAACTGCATCATCCCAGATACAGTATACCAGCTCCATTTATCCTCAAACTTGTAATAATAGCTAGCATTTTTATAATTCTTTAGGATTTGCAAAGCCCTTTATAAATATTTCATTTGATCCTTATAACAACTCTGGGAAGTATGAGTTATTTTCATGCTCATTTTGCAGGTAAGAAAACGGAGGCAGTCAGAGGTAAAATGACTTTCTCAAGAAACGTAGCTGGTATCTGGGGATAGATTTTTGAATTAAGGTCTTCCTGATTTCAGGTCAAGTCAAGTTTTATTTGGTCATTATTTGGGTTTTGATGGCTCAGAGAAAGTGTAAACAGCAATTGTTCCTGTTTTTGACAGAAATCTATGGTTTTCCCCTCTAAAATTGATTTTTTTTAACTAGGTGAAAGAAGCCATTCTTTGCTTCATTTCTTTCTTAGTCTTTTTTCATTGAATCAGAGACAAACTGAGTCCTGTTCAAAGATCTTGGTTTAAATAGGCCAAGGTCACCCAGGCCATTTCCAGTCATCCTGATCTATATCTGGATGGGACCCAGATGGCTCTGAAGGACAGAGTGAGGCTGGTGACTGCATAGCCCTGCCTCACTATCACATTCATTTGCTTGTCGTGGCAGTACCTCCTTGATGTCCTTGGTCCTCTTCAGGAATGAAGGACAAGCAACAAATAACAGCAACAGTCTTGACTTCAGGCATAGAATTCTCTCAGTGGTGCTACCTAGTTCAGTAATGAGTGCAGATATCAAATACTAAAATAAGAGTAGGTTGTTGGATTAAGCATCTCTATCTTTTTATCAGAGGAGGATTTCTTTGGAATGAGTCACATTATCACTCTGCAGATTTCTACTGTCTTGAATTGCCAGCCCTTTAATCATATCAAGAATTGAATCCTGACAAAACTCAACCTTGGATCACTCCCAACATGTGCTGCCTCCCTTCCTTCCTTCCTTCCTTCCTACACACTGCTCAGTGAAGGTGGAGAAAATTACACAATGACTTAGGTCCATAACAAATTTATGGAATCTGAAATGGACCCACCCTTCTGAAATCCTATTATACCTTCCCATCAACTCACTAGTCCACTCTTCACAGTGACTTTCCGAAACCTTCTCATCCCTTGTCAAACCTCCTGTGACTTACTCTCCTTCTACCATCTCATCCAAGATTTTTGCTTCACATTCTACAGGAAGAAAAATGAGTTAATTTGCCATGCACTCTACCTTTCTCCTGTCTCTCTCATCACATCACTTAAATACATTCTGCTAATAGCTCCTCCTAGAAGTGACCTTCCTTCTTACCATGACTAATCCTTCTACCTGTTATTCCATTACATTCTATCCTCAAACAATTTGGAAGCCTTTAGACAAAAAGAAAATGTTACAAAGAAAGTATATTGAGATCAAATGACTAGAAAGTGAATTTAGAATCCAGTATTTGAGGGACATAGCAGTATAACTGTTCTTGTCAAGCTCCTAAGAGGAGTTTGCCTCAAAGGAAGGGAGTGAGACTGGATCACAGGGAATTACTAATTCACTACAAGACAGACAAAGTTACATACAAGAGGAGAGATAGAGTATACAGTTCTCAGATATGATGCTGTGATACCTTTTTATATTATATGACAGTGAATATTGGTAGTGATAAAAACATTTAAAAAGACTTGATGAGGACTTTGGATTCACCCAGAAGCCAATACACATTTCTTTAAATTATACTCTCACAGTGGAATTTCCATTCTTTAACTAAGGTGTCTCTTGGGTCCATAACATTCTGAAAAAGACACAAGTCATTGGTAGAAATGAGAGTCAAACCCACCGGTTTCTTTCATACTGTTTCCCCAGAACATTTCCCTGAGGAGCTATACTGTGAGACCCTGGCAAAGATTCTTCATCATGTAAAGACACCTGTGACTGTGGGACTTTATGGGCCACATGGGCATCATCTGAGTTTGTTCATGGCAAGAATTCAAGGTAGGTACATGGAACATGTCCTCCCTCTGGACAAACAAACCTTCTCTTCAACCACATCTCCAGCCCTTCGGTCTTCTCACATCACTCATTTCTATCTCCAAGCCTTAAGTTATACTAACCCCTTCCAAGTCATGGTCACTCTATTTAGTCCTATTATGAATATCTGTGAAGAATATCCTTCCTGAAATGTGGGGGAAAAGAGATGTGCTACTGATGCATTGTTAATACACTGTTCATTGAGTGAACTGGTCCAACCATTCTGAAAACAAGCCCAAAGAGATTTTTAAAAAAGAAAATAAGAACCCATTTGTACAAAAATATGTATAGTATTTCTTTTTTTGTGGAGATGCCAATCAATTAGGGAATGACTGAACCTAGTTATGTTATATGATTGTCATGGAATATTATTCTGCTAAAAAAAATTATGAGGGGCAGCTAGGTGGCATAGTGGATAAAGCACTGGCCTTGGAGTCAGGAATACCTGGGTTCAAATCCAGTCTCAGACACTTAATAATTACCTAGCTGTGTGGCCTTGGGCAAGCCACTTAACCCCATTTGCCTTGCAAAAATACTAAAAAAAAAATTATGAGCAGTTGGTTTCAGAAAAACCTATGCAGACTTATATGAACTGATGTAATGTGAAGTGAGCAGAACCAGAAAGCACTTTAATACAGTGGTGGCGATATTGTAATGATGATCAACTGATTTAGATACTCAGATTAAGACAATGATTCAAGATAATTCCAAAGGATGCATGAGGAAAATGAGAAGTTTAGCTGATACATTGGATAGAAAGCTGACCCTCAATTTAGGAGGTCCCAAATTCAAATCTGACTTCAGATACTTGCTAAGTTCTGTTTCCTGGGCAAATCAATTAACCTTGTTTCCTTCAATTTCCTAATCCTGTAAAATGAGCTAGAGAAGAAATTGGCAAACCACTTTGGTATCTTTGAGAAGAAAACTCCAAACAAGATTATGAAAAGTCAGACCCGACTAAAACCAAAAATAAACATAATGAAAAATGCTTTGCATCTCCAAAGTTCAGATTGAAGAAGACTTTTTTTCTTAAATTCTCTCTTCAGTCTATTTTTCCAGGTTAGTTGTTTCCAGTGAGATTTTTCATATTTTCTTCTAGTTTTTGCATTCTTTTGTTTTTGTTTTATTGTTTCTTGAAGTCTTATGGAGTCCTTAACTTCCATTTGCCCAATTCTCATTTTTAAGGAATTATTTTCTTCAATAAGTTTTTATATCTTCTTTTCCATTTGGCTTTTTTAAAAGGAGTTCTCTTTTGTGGATTTTTGTGCTACTTTTACCAAAATGTTTATTTCTTTTTCATGTTTTTTCTTACATCACTGTCATTTCAAATCCCAATTTTTCCATATCCTTCTTATTTGGTTTTGAGTTCTTCTGGAAATTCTTTGATGGGAAGAGAGCTCTGTGAAGTTTTACATGTAACTGTTTTGATTTGTTGTCTTCTGAGTTTGTGATTTGATTTTCCTTATCACCATTGTAACTTTCTATGGTCAGATTTTTTTTATTGTTTGCTCATTTTGCAATCTTTTTTGTGATTTTTTAAATTTTACGTTAAAAGTTGTGCTCTGCTCCCAAGGTGGAGGGCACACTGTCTAAAATATCATTATTTCAATATGTTGTTCCCTCTTAAACCAATGTATTTTGCTTTATGCATTTCAAAATGATTCAGAGAAGTGTGTGCTCTGATTCATCAGAAAGGGTTCAAGACTTAGAAATGGTTAATAATCCCTCATTTGACATCTGTGTGATTCTTTGCACATTCTGTCCCATTTCTGTCGCTCCACCTTGATCATTGTAGAATTGGAAAGAACCTCATAGGATGAGGGTCATTTACTATTTTTATGGTTTCATTTATTGCCAGGGACAAAGAATTTACAAAGGTCAGACTACTGATGATGATCTCCTCACCATACTTAAATAGACAGCTTCTCAGAGAGTAAACTCAAACCACAGTCAAGAGTCTATTCATTATCTTTCCAGCATAGGAGTCTCTGCCTGAAATCTCATTCCACTTGCATTGCCTTAACAAACCTAGGATCATTTCCACAATACAATGAGTATCAGAGAAGGATTTCATGAAGCATATATAACAAAATATGATTTCAAAATCAAAATATGACACCAGAAGAACATCATGGCAAAGTGGTTACATTCAGCAGAATGGAATTTCCTTTAGTCCAGGGACTATTTCACTTTTATTTTTATACACCTAGTGGATGACACTTAGTACAAAGTTTCAAAAATATTTGTTTCATAGATTTCAAGTGGTAGAGACTGGAAAGCTCCTTTTTCTAGAATGACTTACTCCTGATCTGGGTTCAAAATATTAAAGAGGAAGGCAGAAAACAGAATCCAGGAATTAGGAGATCTAGAAATTTCCAGTTATAGGTTTCCCTAGGCAAGTACATGTCTCCCATTTCCTCATTAGCTGGTTGCTTAAGTGGTGAGGGGAAAGAAGGAGAAGCAATGTCTCCCCCAAAAAAATTTTGTAGGAGGTACAAGGGAGAAAAATCATGAGATACCAGAAAGAATGAAGCCACGTTTAAGGGGCCAAAGAACAGTCATATTCTCCCGTCAAGTTCATCTCTTTGGATCACAGACAACAATAGTGAGGAGGACACTACAGTATATGGCATCTATCCTTAAACTCCCCACTTAGTCCCATGGAATTAATAAAGTGCTAGTGAGCTTATCAAGAGGCAAAAATACAGATTCCAGAGTGTTCTCTGTCACTTCATCAATTGCATCAAGGAGGGGGGGGGGGTCATTAAATGAAGCAGGGCTTCTCCTGATCACCCCTCCCCCACTATAATTCATCTATCCAAGGTCTTTCCTGTTCTCCTTAACTGCTAGAATATCCAGGGTACTCTGTGTATGCCTTTTATATATTCATCCATATGCCTGTAGTTTCCCAAATAGAGTGTAAGTTCTTTGAGGGTAGGTATAATTTTGGGGGTTTTTTCCCTATATCCCCAGTTTCTACTTTAGCTTCTTGTACATAGTAGGTCCATTCATTAAAAAAAAGTCAGATTTGAAGATGATCAGATACCATCATAATTCCAACCGTAATCAGTGCCAATTAGCAATATGGTGACATTATTTCCATGACCCAACAAGCTATGTCCAGGAAACCAAAATCTTTGGGTTCTAAGGGGAGTATGGAGTAAACAAACGATTAGACAATAAAGGGATAGGTTTGGATATGCCATGTTTTCACATGGTTAGACCCATGGAGAGAAATGTTTAGCCCATACTGATGATAAGGCCACCAAGATACAGATTTGAAAACACTGTAGTTGCCAATCTGTCACCAAAAAATCAAGTACTGGCCCTTTGTCCAGCATTGTTGGAGTATTGTGTCATCCCAATGATACAGGAGAGAAACTACATCCATAAGGTCAAGGTTTCCCAAAGTATCCAAGCTGTCACCAGAAGTCCTGTTTTCTATTATATGAAGTCATGGGGTGATAAGAGTTCTGGAAAAGGCAGGGAGAAGGATGGCTTTGTACAACATTCCCCTCACTCTAATCAACATAATGGACATGTCATGCCTTTATTCATTTGATGTCTTGGTTTTCTTCCAACAAGAAAGACAGCAACTGGCATTTAATAGCCTCTGATAGATTATATTCTTCTCTCTACAGATCATATCCTGCTTGAAGCAGAAAAAAGTGAAGAAAGTTCCAACTCCCAGTGTGGAATTCAGTGTTTACTTGAGTTCTACCATCAAATGCTCCTTCTATTTAAAATTACCATGTGCGTGCCTGAGGTCCTACCAGAAAAGACCAAGATCAAGATCCATTACATCTTTGTCCCCTTCCAGGCCTGGGAATTTACTGGCAGCGACTTTTTCTGGGCTGGCCTGGTCACCACCCTCTGTGGCTGCATTGAGGAGAAGTATTGGTTGCCACTGATTTTTTACAAGCTTTTTGGAATTCCTGTCCAGGATCTCACAGAAGCCTCAAAAGAGCAAAGATGCCAAGTGATAATGCATTCCCTTAAAAGAAAAATTGTTTGTGTCTTGGTGATTCTTCTCTTTATTCTTGAGTTTATTTGTTTTTTGAAAAGCTATAACATTGTACTTCCTGGGATTCCATTAGGTATAATCATTATGAAGAATCTTTCACACAGGACATATGAATTTTCCCAGAACTCTCAGAAAACCATCAACAAACTCATGAACAGGGACGGCTAGGTGGCACAGTGAATAGAGCACCGGCCTTGGAGTCAGGAGTACCTGGGTTCAAATCCGACCCCAGACACTTAATAATTACCTAGCTGTGTGGCCTTGGGCAAGCCACTTAACCCCATTGCCTTGAAAAATCTAAAAACAAAACTCATGAACAATACCAAGTGCTCTAAACAACTTGGCTTCATGCATTCTGTGAAAGAGGAGATCAAGGTGCTCACCAAGTTCCTCTCTGTCTTGGGGATATACAACAAACAGCAGATCAAAGTGGAGCTTCAGATCACCCATCTGGATGCCTGCCCCCCTGAAAAGGTAATGGCTGCCCTGGAAGCCCTCCGCATCCTCCTCTCAGACCCTGGAGTTCTGTTCATCTTCATCCTGGCTGCTGACTCCAAGGTTATTGCTGAGAGTGTGGAGAGATCCATGAGGGTGGGAAAACTTATTTGGAGTGGCTATCAGTATCTCAATCAGTTCATCACACTACCCTTTACTGTACCCTACATGAACAAGGAAGGCAAGAAGAATCTCCTGGATGAGATTAAACATTCAGAAAAGATGAACAAACAGGACTATCAGGTGAAAAAGAGGAGCCTGCTGCCTGGAAATAACAATGGAGACTTTGAAGATGAGAGAAAGAACAACAGGGATCTAGAGACCACTGTCACTGATGAATTTGAAACCATTGTCTCCCATCTTAAAGAAGACAAAGTTAGGGGGTGGCTAGGTGGTGTAGAGGGCGGCTAGGTTGCGTAGTGGATAAAGCACTGGCCTTGGAGTCAGGAGCACCTGGGTTCAAATCCAGTCTCAGACACTTAATAATTACCTAGCTGTGTGTCCTTGGGCAAGCTACTTAACCCCATTTGCCTTGCAAAAACCTTTAAAAAAAAAAAAAAAGAAGACAAAGTTGCTAAATTTCTTCCAAATAACCAAGCCCACATGAAGCAATTAGTTTATACAAGTTGGATCATCCTGAAACTCAGAGAACAGAAATTTAATGTACAGCAACAGACATTGTCCAAAGAGGAAGAGGTCTGGAGAGAACAGAAGCCACATTTGCAGAAAACAAAATGGGAGCCAAGAGACCACCTTGAAAGAAGGGACCTTGACAAAGAAGTCTGCAGGGAGGTGATTGCCTGGGTCCTCCTGGTTAATGAGTGGCCATTCCCGGTGAATTGGCTACTCCTGTATGCTGAAGATACTCAACAATGAAAGGAGATAAATGAGCATAGCAAAGATCAACCTGCTGTTGCACAGCAGCAGCCCACAGTGAGGGCCCAATGGAGCCCTAGAAACAGCAATATTGAAAGTCCCTATTGTCTCGAATCCCATAATTCTGTCAAACTTGAAGACACCCTGGAAGAGGCCTTTGGCAAGACTGTTTCTGAACTGGAGAGCATCAAGGAGGAAATGAAGAAACTAATGGAGCTGGATGGGGATCCTGAGATCTTCTTCAAATGCTCCAGTTCCTACACAATGAGTTCAAATTCACTGTGCGGAAGGTCCTAGAGTGTAGGAAAATCACAACCAACCTGGACACGTCCCTGAAGCAACACATGGAACTGATCCAGAGCAGTCAGACTCTGATGCAAGCTATCAGATGTCAATCAATTCCTACCAATGTCCCTGATGAAGATGTCCGCAGTAGTGTACCAGGTAGTGAGGATCTGGGCCATAGGGGCTGGAGGAAATCTGATCTCTGAGTTTCCTCCCATCATCACATCCTTTCCCTTCTCAGCATTTCTCTCTTCTGTTTTCCTTCCCTTGCCAAAGAAGGCACTGTATTATTATAAGCAAAGCAGAATTGCAGGTGTTCAAAAGAATTGTGAGAGGTGCAAATTTAGGTCCATCTCCACTACAAAATGTTCATGTGAACTATTTTGTGCTCAGCCTATTAAACCTTCTGAATTCATACTGATCTGATCAGTCAAAATTGGACACTTTGTCCCTTGACCTGATATAGTGATGTCATTTTGGTCCTCTTCAGGCATTAAAGACAACAGCCACCCTGATTTCTCCCCTTTACAGTAGGTACAGTTGACCTTTTATTTAGGGCCAGAAAAGCATCACTCTCTAACTCAAAGCCATTCTCCTTGTCCCATAGCTAAAGCAGAATACCAACCAACTGGGCATCTCTGAACCAAGATGAAGTGGTACATAGAGAAGATCTTCAAAGAGAATCTGAGTGGATGAGCCCTAGTGTACAGCCTCAATTCTGAGATCAGGGAGATCCTGGACATGACCCTGGGGGACCGGACTGGCTTCAGGGTCAGTTTCTTCAATGAGGTCAACTCCACCTTAGAGTTTACTCTGAGAGAGCAGGAGTATTGGGGGAATGTAGCCAATGAAATCTAGGGTCATGGGGCAACTAGGTGGCATAGTGGATAGAGCACCGGCCTTGGAGTCAAGAGTACCTGGGTTCAAATCTGGTCTCAGACACTTAATAATTACCTATCTGTATGGCCTTGGGCAAGCCACTTAACTCCATTTGCCTTGCAAAATCCTAAAAAAAAAAGAAATCTAGGGTCAGGGGATCAGCTGAATTCCCAGGGACAATTAGCCTCAAGTTCCAATTTATCATGGCATTTATGCCTTCCTTCTTCTACCCATACCCTCCACTGAAGTTATCATGACATCCTTCTTGTCCTATGTATTCACCAGTATTGCTTCCACTCTAGCTCAGACTGTCCCTTCTTCCTTACTCTATTTCTCACCCCAATCCACATCCTCTACACTATTCTTGTTTCTCCCTGTCCTTCACCTCAGGTCCCATATACTCCTAGGAAGCCAACCCACAAGTATCTCTCCTTGTTCTGAACTCCTTTAGCTTTCCTCATTTGGGTCCCACTCTGGACGGCAATAAATTCCTATGTGTGTAGCCCCTTACTTTAAAGTATTCTCCTTTCAACATTCATGAAATGTAGATAGTACCTCCATTATGTCTCCTTAAGGTTTGGAGAAATGAAGGGACTTTCCTGAGGTCACACAGCAAGAAAGGGAGACTAGAAGCACTGGATGCTTGGTCCATATTTCTCCTATATGATGTGGCCTTTACTTGACATAATTTACCAATTTCTTTTCTTTTGGGGATTTTGTTAAATTCACAACTATTTTTTTAATGATAGAAATTACAGAGCTGAAAGTAAACTTGGAAATTGGGATCTTGTCCTGGGAATTCTTTTCTTAGGGAGTTCATTAATGGTTTGTTCAATTTCTTTTTCTTTTTTTAAAATTTTATTTATTTAAGACAATGGGATTAAGTGACTTACCCAAGGTCACACAGCTAGGCAATTATTAAGTGTCTGAGTCCAATTTGAACTCAGGTCCTCTTGACTCCAAGGCCGGTGCTCTATCTACTGTGCCACCTAGTTGCCCCTCAATTTCTTTTTTTAAGATAGATTCATTTAAGTATTCTATCTCCTTTCTGTTAATGTGGCCAATTTATATTTTTTGTAAATATTCTTCTATTTCATTTAGATTGTTAATTTTATTGGTTTATACTTGAACAAAATAGCTCCTAATAATTGCTTTTATTTTATCTTTATTGGGTGTGCATTCATACTTTTCATTTCTGAAACTGATAATTTCTTTTTTAAAAAAATCAAATTAATCAATGAATAATCTATTAAGATTTTTTAATTAAAACAAACTCCTAGTATTTTTAATTATATAATTCTTTTACCTTATGTTTTATTGATCTCTTCTCATTTATTTTTAGTGTATTACTCAAATGTCCTTTAATGAATATAATTTTATTGCATTTGATCAAAAGAAGTTATTTGATATTTCTGCATTTTTGTAAAGTTTTGTAACCTATGTCTTAATATACCCTCAATTGTGATATATCATGCACAATTCAGAAATAAATATTCCCATTTTTATTCCCATTCAATATTCTCTAGATTTATCATATCTAACTTTTCTAAAATTCTACTCATCTACTTAACTTCTATAATGCTTATTTTGTGATTAAGTTTATCTGTTTCTGGGAGGGGTGAATTTTGAGATTCTGGGAGGGGTGAATTTTGAGATCTTCTGCTAATATTGTTTTATTGTCTATTTCCTCCTGTAGCTCTTTTAACTTTTCCTTTAAAAATTAGGATGCTATGCCATTTGATATATATTTGTTCAGTATTAATACTAATCATTATTGATGTGATCTTTTAACAAAATACTTTCCCTTATCTCTTTTAATTAGTAATATTTTTGTTTTTATTTGGTTTTTAATCATTATTCCTAGCCCCTTCTGTCTTTATTTCAGCTGAAGTATAATGATTCATCTCTAGTCTTTTATTTTAAATAATATATATATATATATGTATTTTTCTGTTTCAAGTAAGCTTTTCTTGTAAACAATATATTATTTAATTCTTATTTCTTAATATAGTCTGCTATCCTCTTCTATTTCATGGGTGAGTTCATCCCATTCACATTCAAAGTTATAATTACTATAAACTTGCCTGCATCTTGTTTGCTATTTAGCCTTCTCTTTTTTATCCAGTCCCCTCCTCAAGAGTCTATTTTTCTTCCTTCCACTGCTTTCCTTAATCTTTCTTCCCTCTTTTACTGCTTTCTTTTATCCCTTTCCCCTCCTACTTTCTTACTGGGTAGGAGGAATTTCTGTACTCAGATGTGTGTACTAATTTCAGATGAGAGTTAATCATTTCATTTGCTCTTCACTATTCCTTGAATTTTCATTCCATCAAATAAACACTTCTTTGTATGCCTCATTTGAATGTGATAATTTGTCTAATTCTTCCTCTCCCTTTTCCCTTCTCCCAGTGCATTACTCTTTCTAATACTTCCATTCTCCTTTTGAGATCATCATAATATAATAAACCCACATCCATGCCATCTATTTAAGTAAACTCCTTTTAACTGCCCTAGTAATGATGTTATAATTATCATCTACCCATGTAGGAAAATACAATTTTACCTTGTTTAGCAGTAGAGAAGGGAAATGAATAAGGAGAGATTGAAAAGAAGGAATAAACTAAGAGAAAACATAAGAATAAATGAAGTTTTACTTAAAATAATTAAAAGCATCTATCTAAAATCCAAAGCAATCATTATCTGAAAAGTGGATTGTCTGAAGGCCATTCCAATAAGGTCAGGGGCAAAATGCAAGGATGTTTATTATCACCATTATGATTCAATATGGTGCTAGAAGTGCTAGTTACAATAATAAGACATAGAAAAAAATTAAAAGATTAAACATAAGCAAGGGAAAACAAAATTGTCATATTTTGCACCTTATATGATGTTTACTCTCAAGAATTAACTGAAAATTAATAGAAACAACAGCTTCATCAAAGTTGTAGGATATATGAAACGATATAAATCAACAGCATTTCTTTACATCACCAACAAAACCCAGCAGGCGGTGACAAAAAGAAAAATTCCATTTAAAGCAGCTCTAGATAATATTCAATACTTGGGAATCTATCTGCCAAGATAGAAACTATATGTACATAATTATAAAGTATTTTGTGTAAATAAAGGCAGATATAAATACTTGAAGAAATATTCATTACTCATGAGTTTGGTAGAGCCATATAAGAAAAATGAGGATGCTCCCTAATTTGACATATTTATTCATTGTAATACCAAGAAAAATTACCAAATGATGACTTGATAGAGCTAGAAAAATAATAATGAAATTCATCAGTAGGACCATAAGGTAAAAAATATCAAGGGAATCAATGAAAAGGAGTGGGAAGAAATGGAGGCGGCTAGCAGCACCACATCTTAGATTCTACCACAAAATCATAATCACCAAAACAATTTGTTATTGGATAAGAAATAGAGAGGTCCATCAATGGAACAGATTACGCATATAATATATAGAAGAAGAAAAAGATTCATTTGATAAATGCCAAGGAGGGTAAGAGTTCACTAACAAAATCAACTGGGAAAACTGGAAAACAGTCTCATGGAATCTAGGTATAACTCAAGAGAAGCCCCAGTTGGGCTCATGATTTCAATATGAAGAGTGACGTCATAAATTAGAGGAGCTTGGAAGAGGTCATCATCTGTCAAGTCTACAAAACAGTAAAGAGTTTATGAACAAATGAGATAGAGAAATTCAGGGGATACACAATAGATGATTACATAAAATTTTAAAAAGTTTTGCATAAACAAAGCTAAGACAATTAAAATAAGAAGGGAAACAGGAAACGGGGGGATGGGGAATTTTGGATAAATTATTCTGATAAACATCTTATTTCCAACATGTACAGGGAACTGATTCAAATTTAAAAGAATAAGTGCCATTCTCCAAATAAAAATGAACAAAGGATAAGAATAAGACAGTTTCAGAGAAAGAACATCAGGACATTAATAACCTTATTAAAAATTCTAAAATCCTATAGAAAAAGTGCAGTCTCAGAGAATCTAGCTATGGGTCAATATTTATGGATAGAGATACTACCAAATCCATAGTTAGCAAAAGAGAAATGATGGAGAAATCTCTTGGAGAAGATAAATGAGAGAGAGAGAGAGAGAGAGAGAGAGAGAGAGAGAGAGAGAGAGAGACAACAAGTTCAAAGTAGAGGTAACTGGAGATTATACTCAAATTATCTCAGAATCCAACTGAATACAAATACTCTCCCTACCTACCTCTACAACTCTTGAATGATAGCAGTACATTTCTGTTTTACACAAGCAATCACTCACTTATATGATGTTTTTAGATCTTAAAAGTAACTATTTACTGAACAAAAAACTAATAATAGCACAATTTCTCATATATTAAAACAAGTATATGGAATAATGGGCTGTTATATGTGCAATGGATAGAGTTCTAGGCTAAGAATCAGAAAAACTCTTCCTCCTGAATTGAAATCCAGCCTCAGGCTCTTTTAGGAAGGTGGAGGAAGGTTCTGGTGGGAAGGGAGAGAAGGAGAAAAATGTGGAATTCAGATTACCAAACAAGTAATGTTGAAAACTATATTTACAAGTAATTGAAAAAATAAAATTATTTTTAAAAATTCCTTGATTGGGGTGGCCAAGTGGCTCAGTGGATAGAGCACTGGCCCTGGAATCAGGAGTATCTGAGTTCAGATCCGACCTCAGACACTTAATAATTCCCTAGCTGTGTGGCCTTGGGCAAGCCACTTAACCCCATGCCTTGCAAAAAAAAAAAAAAAAAAACTAAAAGAAAAAAAGTTCCTTGATCACTGAGCTGCTGAGGGGAACTAAGTTCATCATAGCTGATCATCACACAATGTTGCTGTTAATGTATACAGTGTTCTTCTGGTTCTGCTCACTTCACTCAGCATCTATTAATGCAAGTTTTTCCAAGCTTTTCTGACGTCTGCCCACTCATAATTGCTTACAGAACAATAGTATTCCTATGACATGACTTTTAGCTCTTTGGGCATAGTTCCAGAATGAACTCTAGAATGGTTCATAACTCCAGAAACAATGAATTGGTGTAGCAATTTTTCTTCTTCCCCTCAAGCATTTGTCATTTTCCTTTTCTGTGGTGTTAGCCAATCTGATAAGAATGAAATGGAACATCAGAGTTGTTTTTATTTGCAATTCTCTAATCAGTAGAGATTTAGAACATTTTTAATGTTTATAGCTTTAATTTCTTCTGAAGAGTACCCATTCATATCCTTTGTCTAGTTATCAATTGGGGACAAGTTATTGTAACTTAAAGTAACCCCTACTACCCAGTCATTAGATGTCAAATGAACATCCTCTTCTATCTTCAAGAGACTGAAGATTGGGCAACCAGCACTGATTCAGGACCTCTCAGACTCTTGAGGAAGTTGACAAGGATAGAAATATTCATCTTTGCAAGACCATTGTTCAGTGATCAGAGGCCAAAGAAAGAAGCAATAAGCAAAAGAAACTGTTATACCTGTGAGGCTGAATTGGCAAGCATGTGTCTCTATTACAATATGCTTTTAGCTACAGGAAACCATTGTTTCTGGGAATGGGTAGTGGTGAAAAGAAAAAGTCCCTCCTTGACTTATTGGGAGTCCCAACAAGATCTGGTAGACTTTCCAAGTCTTAGGTTCAAGGAGAAAGTATGGATTCCCTGTTGTTCATAAACATATTAGTGAATTGTTGGTATGAATTTTTTTTAGCCTACAGAGTGGGGACATTCCTCTTGACTCATACACTAACTGTCTGACATACTCACATTCCCACCACCACCATCAATCATAATGAACTATCAGGAAAATTTGCTGTAACTAAAAAAAGCTAGAAAAAGAACAAATTAAAAATTCCCAATCAAATACCAAATTAGAAATTCTGAAAATCAAAGGAGAGATTAATCAAATTGAAAATAAGAAAACTATTGAACTAATAAATAAAAATAAGAGTTGATTTTATGAAAGAAAAATAAAATAATCAAAACTCTCATTAATTAGATTAAAAGGAAAGACGAAAACTAAATTACCATTATTAAAAATGAAAAGGAAATGAAAACAATGAATTAGTTTTGCCAGTAAATTTAACAATATAAGTGAAATGGATGAATATTTACAAAAATATAAATTGCTCAGATTAACAGAAGAGGAAATAAAACACTTAGTCTCACTTTAGAAACCAGCTATCAAAGAACTTCCTAAGGAAAAAAAACTCCAGGACCAGATAGATTTACAAGTGAATTCTACCAAATATTCAAAGAAATATACATTTCAATTCTATATAAACTATCTGAAAACATAGGTGGAATCCTGTCAAATTCCTTTTATGATTCAAATATGATGCTAATTCCTCAACCAGGAAGAGTAACTGCCAAAAATTATTTTATTGAGCTAGAAAAATAATAAAATTCATCTGGAGGAACAAAAAATAATGCATCAAAGGAATTAATGGGAAAAAAGTGCAAAGGAACATGGCCTAGCTATACCAAATCTAAAGCTATATTATAAAGTGGCAGCCATTAAAACTATTTGGTACTGGTTAAGAAATAGAGTGGTAGATCAGTGGAGTAGATTAGGTATAAAAGACAAAGTCATTACTATAGTCATTTATTACTATAGTAATTTACTGTTTGATAAACTCCAGCTTGTGGGATAAGAACTCAGTATTTGATTTAAAAAAAAAAAAAAAAAAACCTGTTGGGAAACCTGGAAGCAGTGAGGCAGAAACTAGGCATAGGGTAAGATCTCACATCCTATACCAAATAGGTATATAAGATTTAGACATGAAAGATGATACATAAACAAATTAAAATAAGGTATAGTTTATCTGTCAGATCTAGGGAGAGGGGAAGAATTGGTGACCAAACAATGGAGAACATTATAAAATGCAAAATGGACAATTTTGATTACAGTAAATTAAAAAGGTTTTGCACAAACTAAACCAATACAACCAAGATTAGAAGAAAAGCAGGAAGCTGGGAAACAATTTTTTTAGCCAATGTATCCTCATTTCTAAAACATAGAGAGAACTGAATCAAATTTATAACAATACTGAAAGGTTGAATGTAAGATCAGAAAGCCCCTGATAAAAGCAGGACAGCAACAAGAGACAACTAGAGGGGAGTGTAAAGCTGTTTACTGAAGAACACAATGGGGGACTGAGCCCAAACAGACTCCAGCAGTGGGGATTTTTATAGGATATGTTATATAGGAAGCAGGATGTTTTGGTTTCTCCAGGGAATGAGAGTCATTTGAGTTTTCTGTGGAGGTTGTGGTTTCCTTGGGATCTCCATGGAAGTTGTGGATCCTCTAGAGTTTCTGTGGAGGTTAGGATTCATTTTTTTCAGTCAAGTTTTGCTTCCCTAGATGTGATATTCAACAGGATTCACCTGGGTAAGTTTCTGTTTTAATTTTATAAAAGGGGATTGGGATCAAATATTGGTTCTTCTGGAGTTGCTTCTAGCTGAATCGGGGCAGTTATGTCATCAGATATGTCATCAGGGTGAAGGGTGGAATTGCTGGTCCTCCTTGAGCCCAAAGTAGCATCGTATATTTGGCCATCAGAGATATTGCAGTGTTCCCTGTCTTGTGGATCAAGAATGTAAGCATCCTGAACAAGGAAGGACTAAGAGGAGTGTCCAAACGAGCGTGATTAGTAGGGCTAACATGGAGAGGAGCCAAAGGCAGCATGGGAAGATTGGAACCACCTGGATCAGGTGTCAATCAATTTTTCCCTATAGAGGGGCTGTCTACCAGTTTATTAGCAGCATCCCAGACCAATCCGAACTGCTTATCATAGAAACATCATTCCTTGTCCAGGAACAAACAAGGTTCTCCTTTCTCAATGGTCAGTAGGTCAGTTATGTAAGGTGACAGTGGCTGTGGAATCTAGTTAATCTTGAATTTGTAGAAGACTTTTGGCTATATCATCCAGACTTTCCTGGAGGTCTTGTGGTAGTTGCTGGAAGTAATATAGAAAAGTTGAGATGCCTTCTACCCCCAGGCCCATTCCAGAAAGGATTCCTATATCCACTAAGAAAAACATGAGAGCAGGGGCCCTTCAGTACCTTTTGTGTCTCTTGAGGAAGGAACTAGTTGTTAGGGGCCACTTCAGTGTGAGGCAAGAGGCAGACCAGGGAACAAATACTTGTCCAGTTGGTGTGAAGGCATAAGTATGAAGCGAACAGAACCAAGAGAACATTCTGCATGCTAGCAGCAACATTGTGTGAGGATCAATTATGATGACTTAGCTTTTCTCAGTAATACATTGATCAAAGACAATTCTAAAAGACTTTTCTTTCTTTCTTTCTTTTTTACAAGGCAATGGGGTTAAGTGGCTTGCCCAAGACCACACAGCTAGGTAATTATTAAGTGTCTGAGGTCATATTTGAACTCAGGTCCTCCTGATTCCAGGGCTGGTGCTCTATCCACTGCACCCCCTAGCCACCCCTCTAAAAGACTTTTGAACAAAAATGTCATCCACATGCAAAGAGAGAACCATGGAGTCTGAATGCACTCCAAAGCATACTAGTTTCACTTTTTAAAATTTTTTTTTAATTTTTTTCTTTCTCGTGGGTTTCTCTTTTGTTGTGATTCTTCTTTCACAGCATGACTAGTATGAAAATATGTTTAACATGATTGTACATGATCAATCTATATCAGATTACTTGCTGTTTGGGGGAGGGGGAAAGAAAGGGGAGGGGAGAAATGTATAATTAATGTTGAAAACTATCTTTACATTTAATCAGGAAAAAATAAAATACCAAAAAAATTTGTTGTGTCATTTCCAAGTATATGCTCTTCAGCAAGAGACCAGAGGACATTTCTCAAATAAAGGGTCCAGAATGATCCCTTTCTCCAATGCCAGTTCTGTATGGGATTCATCTTGCCTCTGTCCAACCTCATTGAATTTTGGTTTTGCTATGATTTCCATTTCCAAGGGTATCTTCTCCAAAAGGAGGAAGGGAGAGAGAAGGAGAAGGGAAAGGTTTTTATTTCTTTTTCAGTCCATAATCAACTAATTTGTACACTGCTGGAAAATACTCAGCTGCCTTTTTGTTCGAATTCTAATACTTTCGACCTTGGTCTGCACCCTCTTGTCCCAATATCTGAACTATTATAGACTTTCTTTCCACACCTTTGATTTCTGATATGTATGTCTCTAATAGGTTATGTTTGTCCAGATCCTCATCTTTTATTAATTGAGTTGTTATTTACATATTTACCTGGGGATCTAGAGTCAGCAAGGCCCTCAGGACTCCAGAGTTGTTTCAACCATAAGGTATTTCCTTTGCCTTCTCTGCACATGAAGTTCTTGTTAGCTGGTAGTGAATGAAATTTTACAAGGTGGGTCATGATGTGAGGGCAAAGATGAGATAAAAATAAAATGATCTGGTCTGCTTGCAGATGGGGCTTCTTCCCTTTTCTCCATACTCCCCAAACCTTCCAATCCTTTAACTGAGGTTGGCCCATCACTCACTCCAGGAAGGCTTCATGGCCAGCCCTGGTCCCTTGGGTCCTCTCCTCTCTATGAGTTCCTCCAGTCTTTCAAGATGAATCCCATACAGAAGCTCTGGAATTTCTAAAGACCTGGAGGGGTCTCAGAGTTACTTGAAAGGAAGCTTAATTCAAAAGGCCAAGGAACTAGCACAGCCTGCCTCATAACCTGTCAGCCAAGATTAAGAGCCTAAGGGATAAGATATCAAGGGCATTTGATGATGAATGTGTTTCTTCATCCACAAATTGAGGATCAGAATTAATGAGGACTTATCTTTCAGGGTAAAGGTGAGGGCAAAATGAATTATTTGTATAATGTTCTGAAAACCTTAAAATGTTGTATAGATAATAGCTAATGATGATGGTGACTTTCTTCCTTCAGGTGCCATATCTATCATTGCATGAGTGACAAGGCCTCAGAAATTGGGATGGAATCAGAATCACTAATTAACTGAGTATGGTGATAGAGGATGATGGTCCCAGAATATCTGAACCTTCCAAAAAAGGCATTGTTTCCAAGGACTATGGACTCTTCAGAAGGGCCCATAAGGCAGAATTCTGCCCCTTTCTCTTAATGGGACTCATTAATGTCCTTCAGGCCCCAGGCCCCTAGAGTCTTTCAAGGCCAAGAATTTCAAATTCAATTCAGCTTTTGGTCTCCAACACCATTCCATTGCTGCCAGACCCTGGATCCGAGAAGTTTCTTATCCATCGCCACTACATTCCCACATGATCTTCCCCCAAGTCTGTGCCTACTCCTCCATTCTTCTTTGGGATCACTCAGAGTCTGGGTCCCTCTCAGAATGGGGAAACATGGTATGTGGGATGAGTGGAAAGAAATGGATTTTTGAGTCTGGAGAAGGGAAAATTTGGGGATGGGGACTTGATGGATGTCTTCAAATAGTCAAAGGTGCATGATGGAAAAGAAGGATGAGAATTGTTGTGCTTGGCTCCACAGAACAGGAATAGTAGATTTTTTAACAAATTAAATTAATTTTATCATAAAACTCAGCCTTCTATCCCTTTTCTTTTCGCTCCCCTTCACTGAGAAAGTAAGAGAATCAAAAATCTCTATTACAAATATGCAAAGGGATTCCCACATTGATTATGTCCAAAATAATTGACTCAGTCTGCCCCTTTTTCCTTCTTAAGTCTTTTGGAATTGTGATTGATTATTGTGGATCAAAATTCCTAAGTCTTTCAAAGTTGTTTGTCTTTCTAATATTGCTGTCTTTGAATAAATTGTTCTCCCAGTTCAATTCAGTTGACTTTGGTTCAGTTCACATAAGTGTTCCCAGATTTTCCTGACAATCCCTTTCCCCATTTCTTATAGCATGATAGTATTCCATCACATTCTTATTCAGCCATTCCTAATTGATGGGTACTGCCTCAGTTTAAATTTCATGGCCACCACAAAGGGAGTTACTAGAAATATTGTCATATATAGAGGTTCCTTTTCTCTTTCTTTAAAGAGAAGCAGATTTAGACCCAGTATAGAGAAAAGGCTTCCTAAAAGTGAGGAGTATTCTATAATGAAGTGGGCTTCTTCAGGAGTTAATAGACTTCACCTTCTTAAAAAAAATATTCAAGTGAAGTTTGTCAGACTTGCTATAGAGAAGGGACTTCCAAATGTATATATCACTGGACTTTTTTTAATTCATTAATTGTATTTCAAAATAATGGGTTTCCTTGTAATCCCCAATTTGTTTTAAATTATACATGTAAAGACATTATTCTGAGGAGTCCCTGGACTTCATCAGCCTTCCAAGGAGTATAGGGCACAAAAAAATGGTGATGACCCCTTCTGTAGGGTATTTTTGCACCAGTAAGGTCTAGTATAGGTGCCTTATGTGCACTTACCAATCCTGAGATTTTGTGATTCTATAAATGTTGGATCTTCTCTCTGACAGATGGCATTTCTTTCAGGGTTGGAACCAACATCCTACATTTCAGAAACCAACTTCATCATCACAAATAAAGAGGGTTAGTTGTTCTTACAGAGTTGGGTTGGTTTATTTATGTATGTCATTGTCTCTAGTTTCATCTAAATCAATTAAAAAGTCAAATTTTTTCTTTCTCATGGGTTTCTCTTTTCTTCTGAGTCTTTTTTTCTTTTTCTTTTTTTTTTAAGATTTTGCAAGGCAATGGGGTTAAGTGGCTTGCCCAAGGCCACACAGCTAGGTAATTATTAAGTGTCTGAGGCCAGATTTGAACTCAGGTACTACTGACTCCAAGGCCGGTGCTCTATCCACTGCACCACCTAGCCACCCCTCTTCTGATCCTTCTTTCAGAGCATGACTAATATGAAAATGTTTAACATGATTGTACATGATCAATTTATATCAGATTACTTGCTGTTACGGGAAGAGGGGAAGGAAAGGGGAGGAGAGAAAAAGTACAATTGAAAGTCTTACAAAAATGAATGTTGAATCCCAAGGATACAAATTGGGTTGATCCCCAACCCAAAGAGGACAAGCAACTGATTCTTCCATATTTGGGATCCTGTTTATAACCCTTTCTTGGGTCAAGGAATCTACCTCTTTCAGTACCTCAATGAATGCAATAGTTGGCTATCTTAGTCAAAAAATCAGGGTCCTAAACATGATCGATTTATTATTTAGGCTTGCAATAACCAATAAATTGGGTAAATGAATTTTCTCAATGACAAGAGCCTGGGAATGAGAACAGACAGGGTCTTTTAAACCTAGGTAAGTCTTTCTTCTAATTGATCATTGGACCTGGCAAAGGTAATACAATCTGGATTGGTAGAGTTTTAAAAAAAGGAAATGAGTTAAGTTTATCCCTACTTTTTTCTTATTGGGAGATTGGTGAAATCCTCAAGTAAAAGGATTAGTCTGCAGTTGGGAAAAGTCACACTTAATATATTGGTTTTCTCTCTCACAATTTATTGCTCAATGATTTTTCAGTCCTGTCCAACTCTTCCTGACCCCATTGGGAATTTTTTTGACAGAGACACTAAGAGGTCTTTTCCCATTTCCTTCTCCAATTCATCTGATAGATGAGGAAACTAAGATAAACAGGGTGAAGTGATTTAAATAGGATCGAACAGCTAGTATTTGAATCCAAATTTGAACTAAGGAAGATGAGTCTTTCTTCCTGTCTTTAGGTCCACAACTCTATTTAGATTCGCTCATTAATTGATATCAACAGAACAATCAAAGAGGGAGCATATCAGTTGAGATTCTTGAGCAAAAGCCTTAGAAAAACATCCCTGGGGCAGCTAGGTGGCAGCAGATAGAGCACCGGCCCTGGAGTCAGGAGTACCTGAGTTCAAATCCAGCCTCAGACACTTGATAATTACCTAGCTATGTTACCTTGGGCAAGTCATTTAATCCCATTGCCCTAAATTGAAAGGAAAACAAAAAAAAAAGAAGAAAAATACTCCCAACCAAACTAATTACCATTAGAACCCTGATGGCAGAAATAATCAGTGGCTTTCTGGGGACCCAATCTGACAGTGTGAATGGGGACTTAAAGGAGTTATTATCATTATTATTAGTATCATCATCATCATCTCATTCATATGCTGAGACCACAGAGTACAACTTGTTTAAAAATTAATTTCATCATTTGAGAGTGTGCTAAAGAAGGTGAAAATTTCAAAAGAATAACAAAGTGGGCTCATTTATTTTTTACGTGTAGTAGAATAAGTGGCATAGCCTAGCATCTCATTAAAAAAAAAAAGGATGGGGAGGACAGGTGAGAAACTGAGCCTGCCAGTCACATATAGTTTCAATAGTAATAGAAAAGAGGTTTGGTAACTGGTGAGAAAGCATGTGGGTAGAAGAAATGAAATTTTGAATGAATGAATTAAACATCCTTAAGACCACCATCCCCTCTAGTTCCTGAACCTGAATCCATTCTGACATTGCTCCTGAAAGGAGTAAGTTTTAAAGTTATCATCATCATCATCATCTCCTAGTTGCTACTCTTGTTGTCAAGCTCTATACCTGTCTGCAAGATGGCACCAGAGTGCCCAGAGGACAGGAGGTAGAATCAAAAAGATTCATCTTCCTGTGTTCAAATCCTGCCCCTGTTATTTACTAACTGTGAGACCCTGGACAAGTCACTTTACTCTGTTTGCCTCAGTTTCCTCATCTGTAATATAAGCTGGAGAAGGAAACAGCAAATCATATCAGCATTTCTGCCAAGAAAACCCCAAATGAGGTCACAGAAAGTCAGACAAGACTGAAAATGATTCAACATCAACATCATCACTGATAGAAATGACTACTCCCATCTGCTAATGAGTGTAGTAAATAACACTTGTCATTTGCTCTAAAACCTGAGGATTTAAAATGACTTTGCCTCTACTCCAGCCTCCAGGTCTATAGATAGATAGATAGATAGATAGATAGATAGATAGATAGATAGATATAAATATATATATATGTGTATATATATATATACATACATATATATATATATATATATATATATTGCTCAGCTTCCACATCAATTTGACTTAAAATCCTTTGAAGGCTACATTGGTTTGGTCTCAAAGATCTCCTTTATCTTTTTTTCCTGTTGTTGAGTTGTTTTGTTGAACCCAAAGAACGAGATGGAGACCAGAATTTGATAAGTCTGGAGATCTTTATTTCCTGGGAACTGTCTGGGAATAAAGAATACCCAAATCAGACAGCACCTGAGTGTTCAGGGGATTGGGTTTTTATAGTGTTTTGAGGGGGGGTACTGAGAGCAAGCAGGATACAGAAGCAAAGACAGCAGTTAGATATATTGTCTTGTTACATACTACTACATATATATGTAAACATATGGCTCAGTATAGATAGGGGGCTAGACAGAGTAGGAAAAGGGTCAGGGTCTCTGTGTTCTGTCTGAACATGTTTCCTGATACAGAGGGAGTCACATATTCACGGGTTTCCCACAGGTTTGAGGGAGTGAAATTTATTATCTTATGGTTCCAGTCACATCTGGGGAAGGGGAGGCAGTCCTGGAAGGAAGCAGGAATTTTACAGATACAGCAAGATAATTAGGCTAGCAAGGGGACTTTCTGAATCTTGGCCAAATTTATTGGTATATCTGTGACCCCTAGAGTCAAGCATTTGGGTCCTGTCACATTATTTTCAGACCCAAAGGTGCCTAGACAAATTTATATTTCTAAGGAATTCCTCAGGGCCCAGAAGGATGTCAGGGACCCCTTTCTATACAGGAATTTCCACAAACATTGATGTTGTACTTCATTCCCCACTTTTTTTCAAAATAATTCAAACCCTTGAGTTATCATCTTCATAACCTGGATAAGCATGAACTACAAGCATCTTTACAAAGGATCCAGGTATCATCATTACATCTCAATCCACCTATCTCTTTAAGTTGTACAGGCCAGCTACATAAGAGATAAGACTCTCCTTAAATAGGATATAAACATACCACCCAATAGTCTTCCTCCTTTTCTTTCACTGGAGAACATCTGGACCCTACCTCTCCTCCTTTTCATAATGAGAAGGGCATAAATAGGGGTGTCATACTTACATTATCAAGGGGAGGTTACAAAACCAGATCCCTTGACCATACAATGTATATACATAGGTGAGAAATGGTAGAGATGAACTGGTCCAGTGTCTCTCCTCTCTTCTCTTTTCTCCTGGAGACCTCCGATGTCCTTCTGCATCTTCTGAATCTGTTCCAAAAAGTCCTCTCCAGCTCAGGTGACTAGTTGAGACTTTGTCTTCTGGTAAAGAAACTGCTTAGCATTTTACTCAGATCAAAACACATGTTTTCATTACAAGGCAATGAGATTTTGGGGCTTATTGCACTTTACATTTTGCTTTATTGCCATATTGATGCACATACTTCACTTTAACACAATAAACTTTCATTAGTGTTTTACTATATGAGCAAACTCCAAATGAGAATGATCATACTGACTTAAGCTTGTAACACATTCACCAATCATCTTAGTTCAGAGTACCTAGCATATGGTTTAAAAATAAAACAATCTTAGCCCTTGCTCTTATTACAATAATGGCTCAAACATCCTTAACCAAAATGAAATTTTTCAAAATATTCTCAAATATACCATTGATTTTCCTTTTCCTGATATACTTATCTGACTCACATTGCTTAACTTAAGCTAGTCCTTAAAACTATAATTATTCTAAGAATTTCCTATTCTTCTTCTTACCTAAATATCCCTTCTAAAAATTAAAGAAACTTAATTCCTATCTTAACATGTAGCTGTTAGCAGGTGTCAGAGCCACACACCTAACACACCTAACCTATCTCTGGCTATTAGATCCAATTTACCTAAAATTTCTTTTTCTAGCTTGCTTAGTAACTAACTATAAAGATCCAGGACATTAAAGGAAAATTCCCTTATAGGTATTGAATATCAGGGCCCAGGCACAGGTCATGTGGGTAATTAAATGCCTTAGGCCAGATTTATTCTTCCAGGTGAGACATTATCCAAATGTCATTCTGGGGAAATAAAGTCAAAGGGCTCCAACCTCAGCCATACTGAGAAGTAGCCCCTTTGGCTGCCCATCCCAGTCACCTGACATCTTGGCTTCCTTGGCTGCAAGAACATGACATTTACCCAGTAGCATTTCCTTTTCTGACCATTCTGGTATCTGATATAAAAAGAAAAATGATTAAAAGTCCCGTGACCTAAAATAGTTGTTTTACCTAATTAGATTTCCAAGTGAATCCACTTCACAATCTAGATGGGGGGGGGGGGTCACAATCAATCAGCTGCCTTCCTTACACATATATAACCTATATCTACTCTGTATGTCCCTGTCCTCAGAATACAATAAATAGGGTTACTTTCTAAATATTCAAAAAGCAGTCAGGTTCTCCCAGCATCTGGAGTATTCCTTGAGAGATTTTAGCTGGAAAGGCAGGGCCACTGTCTGACCTGATTCCTAGCAGGAGGCCAAATCGGGGAGGGGCCCATTCAGAATTTTTTTTTAAACTACTTCCAAGGCTGTTTCATGAGCATCTATCGATTCTGAAAATGTGTCAACAAAAACCCAGAGATACTCAAAACCTGCTGCTGGTGGTTTCATGAAGGTTTTTACTGTCTCTCTTTCTATTGTTTTTGAGATAAGACTTTTTCCTGCCAGTTCCCCACCATCCTCCTGCTACCTTCTTCTCTCCTTTTTATTCAGCAAAGGAACCTTCTGGGGCGGGGGGGAAGTAGGCTGGTTCGGGGGAAGGGGAGACAGGTCTAGGGATGTTCATTCCCTTCCCTGCTCTTGTATTTCCCCACTTTTGATCTAGCAAAGTAATCTTCCAAGGGGGAACAGAGGGGACCTGGTGACAGGGGTGGGGGATGGGGTTTGGGAATTTACTCCCTAAAACTTTACAATACAAAGAATTCTTAAGACTAATTGTTACTAAACAAAATCCCTTCTTTTAACTACAAGATTTTCTTCATACTTCTCTTAAATTCCAAAGGTCATATTCAAATTTGCTTTAGATCATTTTCTTTTCAAAAGTCTAAAAAAAGTTTGCAAATTCTTATCTTCATCAGTGCAATTCTAACTTCTCAGTGCTCTCACTAATAAGAGCTTTCTATCCTCACTGTCCAACATTTCTTAATATTAGAACATTCTATGTTCTGGGAATTGGAGATTCCCCACAATTTGAGATAGCAAAGTAATATGGACTAATTCTTTACCTTTACTGTTTATCATTACTTACTCACTCCGGATTTTTCCCAAAGACACAATCAGCGTAAAATGTCACCTACCCTCTCCCCATAGTTATTCTAAAGCTTAAGAACACATAACTCACAAGTCTGGCCTGACTCCCATGATTCTGGAGGGGGCCATAAAACATCAGAATCCAAACTCATTTTTTTACAAACCCCTTAATTCAATTTACATGTATCTTTAGATTAGCACATTATAAGATCAATAAGAACATAATAAAATTAACATTTACCTAGCAATTGCTTTCATATCAAACTTTTCACTTTATGGGGTTTATTACTTTTCTAATCAATTCACTGCCAAATTTGCAAAAAGTACCAATTTAATGCAATTTTAAATCACCCCAACCTCATAGGAGCACATATCTTCCTATAGACTTACAGTTCTATACTTTCTTCTTTTCTTACAATGATTTGTAAACCATTTGCCAAAATTCCCAAAAATCATCTTTGGTGTACAAAGTCAACCCTGCTCAAACCTTCTGTCTACATGCTTTTACCAATTTCCATACTTAAATGGTTGAAAAAAACTCAATTGTCTCTATGTCTGGATTTTCTTTCCAGTACTTTCAGAATCTCTTACTCAGACTATACAACTCACATTTTCATATATATATATATATATATATATATATATATATATATATATATATATATATGTGTGTGTGTGTGTATATATATACATATATATGTATATGTGTGTGTGTGTGTGTGTATTTCTATATAGTGTTCCACCATTCCTTTTCATTAGCTCTTCTTTACTTTACTTCATACTATTCGGAACTAGAGTCACATAGCTTATCCAGCTATAGAAACCACACATATGATTCCACTTTTCACAATACATTTTCCATTCCAAGGTTTTAATATTTAACATTTCTTGATTATAACTGCTAAAATCCTGGAGAAGGCAAACAGTCATTCAAAAATCCTTTAGCCTAATTAGAATGTTCCCTGCCCCCCCTTCTTCAAATAGAGTAAACAGTCCTAGATCCTTTCTGGGGAGTTGATCTTCTATTCTTAAATCCTTACTTGTCCCATAATTTTCTGTAATAACTAACAATATCTGAATCTCTATTGATAAATTCCTGAAGCTCTAATGATGCCATATTATTCTGAAAAAAAGACTATTTAGTTTACCCTGTACAGGCATATCTTGGTAACCACATTATACACCTGACTCTCTTGTCTTCCTGAAATTTATTTCCCCTGTTTTCAAATGAAAAATAGCATTCCTTTCTATGATTTCTTTGTTTAACATATTTGGTAATATTTGTTGTTTCTTTAACTATAAAATAAGGTCCCTTTTAACACTTACTTTACTAATTCTTCCTGAAGGAACTCTCTCTCCTGGAAGGGGGATGGAGGGAGACACACTCTGGCAGCACAGAATCAAGGAGAACAAGGAAGAGAAGGGAACATAAACAAGGAATGGGGGGGACCTTCTCATAATAGTAAAATAACAGGGTGAGTAGTTTGACCTCAGTCAGTTTAACACCAAAATCCATTTCTTTTTTAAATAAAAATAAAAAATCCCTCTTGGAAGTTGTTGTGTCACATGTATTCCAGGCTAAGAGCTATGAAGGGTTAACACAGAAATAGTTATGTGCTTTAACGAGCAAGATGTGCTTCAGAGCTTAGATAAGGGAGTAGCTGCATGTCTGAGCTAACTAGGTGTATTCCCAGGCTCAGATAGATAGCACATTCTGAGATAATTACCTTCTGCACTTTGTTTATCAAATCACTGTTTGGTTCTCAAAACAATCTTCACTCTGTTTATCAAAACACTGTTTGGTTCTCAAAACAATCACCTAAGACATACACAAGGTATGCATGTGAAAAAAATGCTTGCTAAAACGCTTATGTAATTGGTTACGTAAATGTAGATTATAAAAGTATGTATCCTGTGATCAATAAACGAACCAGCTTATGCATCATATTGATGTCGGCCTGAGTTCCCTCCTCCAGACTCATCAGGAAGTACTCAAGAGACAAGGCAGGGGTGAAGAGGGAGGGATCCTATTATCCACTGAAACACAGGCAGAAGGCAGGCTCAAGGGGAGAGCCTGTGAGGGCATTAGATGAATACTGCCTAAAACAAAGAGCAGCAATTTAAAGGAGGCAACCCAAGGACATTTTTAGGGGAACTTTTCTCCTCACCTAACAAATCAACAGAAGAACCTGAACACACACATAAATAGACAATCTGAACACATAAAGACAGATGAGGCACAAGCACAGATCATTCAAATGCAACAGAAATTTCCAAACTGACAATCTCAACACATATCAACAGACACAGGCCAATGGCAAATTCCTGACATCTCAGGAAGGCCGTGAAGGGAGATTTCAGCATCGTATCCTACAATCTCTTCCTCCCAAAGGCGAACAAAATGTGTTCCCTGCTATTGCAAGGAACACCCAAAAGAGGGGACCTGGACTTCATGTCTGATATGGAATTCCACTGCAACCAACTGTCTAGACCCAGAACCAGAACAAGCTTACCTCTGGAGGTGTAACAGGATCTCCACTTGGGCCAAATGGGGGAAGGCAGTCGAGGAGAGGTTCATACTAAGACTATGTCTACCTGGTCCTGGGGCCAGCTCCCTTAGAAAAGGAAGAGACAGTCCATTTGAACCTAAACTCGAGGCTCCTGTGGTCTCCTTTGGTGACACAAAACACCAAGATCTTGCTGGGGCCTCCAAATGTTGAACCCAAAGAGTGAGGTGGAGACCAGAATTTGATAAGCTTGGAGAACTTTATTTCCCAGGGACTGCCTGGGGATAAAGAATACCCAACTCATTGGGGTGGCTAGATGGTGTAGTGGATAAAGCACTGGCCCTGGAGTCAGGAGTACCTGGGTTCAAATTCGGTCTCAGACACTTAATAATTAAATTACCTAGCTGTGTAGCCTTGGGCAAGCCACTTAACCCCACTTGCCTTGCAAAAACCTAAAAGAAAAAAAGAATACCCAAATCAGACAGCACCTGAGTGTTCAGGGCATAGGGTTTTTATAGTGGTTTTTTGGGGGGGGGGGTACTGAGAGCAAGCAGGATACAGAAGCAAAGATATATTTTCTTGTCATACTACTACATATATATGTAAACATATGGCTCGGTATAGATAGAGGGCTAGACAGAATAGGAAAAGGGTCAGGGTCTCTGTGTTATGTCTGAACTTGTTTCCTGAGACAGTGGGAGTCATATATTCCAGGGCTTCCCACAGGTTTGAGGGAGTGGAATTTACTATCTTATGGTTCCAGTCACATCTGGGGAAGGGAGAGGCAGTCCTGAGAGGAAACAGGAATTTTACAGATACAGCAAGATAATTAGGCTAATAAAGGGGCTTTCTTAATCTTAGCCAAATTTATGGTATATCTGTGCCCCCCAGAGTCAAGCATTTGGGTCCTGTCACATTATCTTCAGACCCAAAGGTGCCTAGACAAATTTATATTTCTAAGGAATTTCTCAAGGCCCAGAAGGATGTCAGGGACCCCTTTCTATACAGGAATTTCACAAGTATTGATATTGTACTTCAGTTTCAGGCTTCTCTCACATTCTTCAACCCTATTTGGGAAATATTTTCTGTGAATATCCTGGAGGAGTTTGCTCTTTCATTTTACAGATGAGGAAACTGAGGCATAGAGAATGAAGCAATTTTGCCTAGTCTCACAACTAATAAGGGACTATGACTGGATTTGAACTCAGAATGATGAGTCTTTCTGAGTCTCCATCCTTCACTCTGAGCACTATAGCATCACCTAGCTTCCAGGGATAGAGCATAACAACAATAAGAACAATTTTGATGATGATAATAGTGATGGTGGTTTCAATTCTTTAATTCTTGTTTCTTGGGTATTTTGTTTTACCACCTCTGGCTATGTTGCTTGGCATTTCATTTAAATCCTTTGAATTCATCATTTCTTATGGCACAGTAAAATTCCATTACATTTGAGTGCTCCAATTTATTCAGCCATTCACAAACTTGTGAGGATCTACTTTGTTTCCTTTTCTTCCCTACCCCCCCAAAATATTGCTGTAATTATTTTGGGGACTGTGGGACCTTTTCTATGTTTTTCTTGTTTTTGAGATATAATACAATGAATTGCTATTTCTACTGTAAGGGTCATTCAATTTCAGACCCTGAATAGCCACTCCATATAGCTGAGTCAGAGTCTAAAAGATACAAGGGTTGGAATGACCCATTAAAGACTCATAAAGGGCCTAAAACTGAAAGGAGACTATTCATGGATTATAAAGAGTGAAATTTAGAAAGTCCCATTCCTGACTTATGATTGCTATAAAATCATGATCAGGAATTTGGAAAATCAATGAGTTTTTGAGACCAAAGTTATAAAAACAAAGGGGAGTAGAGTTACTCAGTGAATTCCCTCCAGTCAGTAAGAGAAAAGAAGTTAAATCAAATCAACAGCATTTATTAAGCACCTACTATTCACCAGTCACAACCTAGGTGCTTTAAAACTATTATCTCATTTGATCTTCAAAACAATTCTGGGAGATAAGTGTGGTTGTTTTCCCCATTTTACAGTTGGGGAAATAGAGGTTGCCAGAAGCTAACTTACTGGTCCAGGGTCACACAACTGGTAATATGCAAACAACTACACAAAAAAGAAAAGCTATAGATGGGATAAACTAGAGTAAATTAGCAATCTTATGGAAGAAAATATCTCTTTAGCAGGTAAATGATATCCAAATGACCCTAAGCAGAAAAAAGGTTTCCCATCCCTGTCATCTCTTCCTTTATTAAAGTATAATAAGGAGGGGGGAGGCGGCTAGGAGGTGCAGTGGATAGAGCACTGGCTCTGGAATCAGGAATACCTGAGTTCAAATCCAACCTCAGACGCTTAATAATTACCTAGCTGTGTGGCCTTGGGCAAGCTACTTAACCCCATTGCCTTGAAAAACCTAATAGATAGATAGATAGATAGATAGATAGATAGATAGATAGATAGATAGACAGACAGATAGATAGATAGATATAGATGATAGAGAGAGAAAGAAAGAAAGAAAGAAAGAAAGAAAGAAAGAAAGAAAGAAAGAAAGAAAGAAAGAAAGAAAGAAAGAAAGAAAGGAAGGAAGGAAGGAAGGAAGGAAGGAAGGAAGGAAGGAAGGAAGGAAGGAAGGAAGGAAGAAAGAAAGAAAGAAAGAAAGAAAGAAAGAAAGAAAGAAAGAAAGAAAGAAAGAAAGAAAGAAAGAATAATGACAGGACAAGTTTTCTGGCTATTCTAATCATTTGTCTCCCTGAATTTACAGTTAGCATAGGGGACATAGCATTCTATTTCTTACAACAGAAAAAAAAAATCAGACTTTTTTTTAAAATCAGGAATATAGGTTTGAAATACTGTTAAATTTTCTCATTTCTCCTTTTACATCAAATGTAAATCAAATGTAGAAAAAAATGAAGGGAGAAATAACATTCTTGAAGTCTTAGGGTTGCTAGTAGATGGGCAGGCAGTATAAGGTCTGTGAAGGGGCATAAGGATGGATGACACATTTACAGAATCAAAGGAACAAGTTACAGAGATCAAGAAGGGGCAGTCCCCTTTGATTAAATAACTGGCATAAATAAGAAGTCCAAGAAGAAGAGCATAAACAGTAGTGTAAAATTCAGGTGCATTCTTCTCTTCCAAAGACTTTGATGTAATTCTTTAAGCTCCAGGTTCTGTAAAGGACCAAATTCTTCCATGTCAGATTCAGATTAAATGTAGATATCTTCCTTTCTGGAAAAAGAATTATCCCAACACAAATTTTAACAAAATGTTTCCATCATTAAAAAAAAGAAATTTGGAATTTTTAGATCTTGCAAATCACAATTTGATTTGCCAATTGTTGCACAGAGAACTGAATTCCAAATAAGAAATTTGAAAACCAAATCAGTTTCCTGCAAACATGTTTTTAAAACTCATTATTATACTTGGCATTATTCGTTTATTTCCCCCCTTTGGGTGATGTTTCTTCCAGTAATAAAATAACTTCCATAAGACTAAGGATTCTACTTTAAAATTTTCCAAATTGGGGGCGGCTAGGTGGCGTAGTGGATAAAGCACTGGCCTTGGAGTCAGGAGTACCTGGGTTCAAATCTGATCTCAGACACTTAGTAATTACCTAGCTGTGTGGCCTTGGGCAAGCCACTTAACCCCATTTGCCTTGCAAAAACCTAAAAAAAAAAAAAATTTCCAAATTGACTTGAGTTTGCAGCATAAACATTTGATAATCATTTTAGAATAGTGTGTATCTAGTAGTTGACTTATAAAAAAATCAATTTTAATCTTTTGCCAATGTTTAAAATGAATCAAAAAATTCTTAGCTGAAAATAAATTTCTCTTTTATTTTTTGGGAGGGGTTGCAAGGTAATGGGGTTGTGACTTGCCCAAAGTTACACAACTAGGTATTTATTAAGTGTCTGAGGCCAAATTTGAATTCAGGTCCTCCTGACTCCAGGGCCGGTGCTCTATCCACTGCACCACCTAGCTACCCTTGAATTTCTTTTAAAAAAAAATTTTTTTAATAATTAAATTTAATTAAATAATTAAATTTAAGTTATTCTTACTTGACACACATTCCTTTTCTTAAAACTGAACCTGAGATAGTTATGATGGAGAATCATGTCCTGATTTCACAAAATCTTTCTTAAATATTGCATTAGTATTTTGAAAAACTAAAGGATCTTAATTCTCATAGGAACATGTAGCTGACAACAGATGCCAAGGCTATACACTAGCCTAATTGCCTTTTAGAATTTAGGGAATTATAAGAAAACTGGCATAAATTTCATCTGACATGATTACAGAATTTTTCTTTAAAGATCAGGGACATGAGAAAGGTAAAAAAATTCTTTTTTATTTAAATGTCAGTTTTCAGGTTAAGGTTATGTGGATGGGGGTGGGTGGCAGCCAGGGAAACAGCTAGGTTGCACAGTGGATAGAGCACCAGCCCTAGAGTCAGGTGCTGACCTAAGTTCAAATGTGGCCTCAGACACTTAATAATTAATTACCTAGCTGTGTAATCTTGGACAAATCATTTAATCCCATTGCCTTGCCAAAACATGTTATGTGGACAGCAAAATGCCTTGAATCAGACTTTCAGTCTGCCAGGTGAGACATTTCCCAATGTCATGTTGGGAAATCAAGTTAAGAAAATATAATCTTAGAACTTGTTAAACAGCCATTTCCCCAGCCTTTCCCAATGAACCTGTCATCCATGATATCCATGTTCAAACTCCATAGAATTTCTGACTTCATTGGTCCAACATAAATTTACATGATACTCAGACTCAGACTTAGGCCAGTTTTTAGTCTCAAGGGATCTTTAATAGCACAACTTCTAATCAAAAGTGAATTCAATTCTAAAGGATCAGAATGTCATAGGATTACTATAATCTTACAGTGGAAACAATTCATTCTATCAATTGATGCACATAAGGACTCTGCTTTAAAATGAAATATAATAAACATTTAATAAAAATTGGAACGTAAAAAATAAATTAAATTCATCTAGAATCAGATTTTATGCAAAAATTTTGTAGTAAATGTATTCTGTTATTTATCCTTATTCAAACTGACATAAACACAAACTACTGCTTTTAGAATCCTTCTAAACAATTAGAATATCTTAGGTGACTTTAAAATAATTTCAACACTCTGACTAATTTCAACAACAAAAGTCATAAAAAAAAATCTGATTTCCAAGTAAGGTGACACAAGAATTATAACATTTCATTAAACATAGTGCTTCCATACTACAATCTTATTTCTTAGCAACAAAGAGGTTTCTTAACTTTAACCTTATAAACATAATGGATTTTAACAACCTTTGTTTTATAAGTTTATTTACTTCTACCCAAATATACTCATATAATTCTTTTTTTGTTTTTGTTTTTGCAAGGCAAATGGAGTTAAGTGGCTTGCCCAAGGCCACACAGTTAGGTAATTATTAAGTGTCTGAGACCGGATTTGAACACAGGTACTCCTGACTCCAGGGCCAGTGCTCTATCCACCTAGCCACCCCTACTCATATCATTCTTTTTTTTTTTAGGTTTTTTTACAAGGCAAACAGGGTTAAGTGGCTTGCCCAAGGCCACACAGCTAGGTAATTATTAAATGTCTGAGACCAGATTTGAACCCAGGTACTCCTGACTTCAGGGCCAGTGCTTTATCCACTATGCCACCTAGCTGCCCCTCATATCATTCTTAAAAAAAGAAAACGGGATTCTTCAGGAATTGAATTAAACCCTTGTGATAAATTCAACCTATTACTACAAATTTTACCTATGCCATGGAAATGGCAATAAATTCAGAACAAAAACGGTGAAATCATTTCTTCTAACAGTAATTTAAGATATATTTATCCAATGACAATATTGCAAATAGTAACCTTCCACATTTACTGCCTTGAAAACTAGAAAATCTTCTATAAGAACTCTAAACAAGGGCATAGCTAATCAGGCAGACAAGACCTAGGCAATGAAATTTCAGAAGAAACATTCAAAGTTCTAGTGTCTCACTTCATTACAGTGGCTTGTATCAAAGGGAATTTCTTTTTTTTAATTAAAGAAAGATTTTATTTATTTTGAATTTTACAATTTTTTTCCTTATTCTTGCTTCCCTTCCCCTACCCCCCACAGAAGGCAGTCTGTTAGTCTTTACATTGATCCAAATTGAATGTGATGAGAGAGAAATCATACTCTTAAGGAAGAAAAATAAAGTATAAGAGATAACAAAATTATGTAATAAGATAACAGGGTTTGTTTTTTTTTTCAAAATTGAAGGTAATAGTCTTTGGTCTTTGTTCAAAGTCCGTAATTCTTTCTCTGGATACAGATGGTATTCTCCATTGCAGATACCCCAGAATTGTGCCTGATTGTTGTTGCACTGATGGAATGAGCGAGTCCATCAAGGTCAATCATCACCCACATGTTGCTGTTAAGGTGTACAATGTTTTTCTGGTTCTGCTCATCTCACTCAGCATCAGTTCATGCAAATCTTTCCAGGCTTCCATGAATTCCCATCCAAAGGGAATTTCAAGATGTGTTTTTGAGTCCCATTCGTTGAGAGCAAAAGGACTGTTAGCAAAAAATAATTTCAACAGAGACTATCTTCCCTATTGACCTAGGGTATTTATTAGTTATGCTAAAAAAGAGGTGAGAAACCATTTTTTTCTGGCAATGGCTGTTTGGATATTTACAAGATTATCTGTGGGTTACATTTGGTCAAACATTTAATTCACCTCTAAAAATCATCTATATTTACTAAATTTCAAGTACCACCTGCGATTGCCTTGGCAATGCCAAACCCTTGAATAAGAGGTTCACTGCCCCTTTGCTACACTAACATGAGGGGCAGAAATAGATCTTACCATGTTGTCTCTAAAAAAAATCTACATCAAAATAGAAAAATTGAACACTGGGAACATCAAATATACATAGTCCCCAAGATTTCATCAATTAAAATATGGTAGACAAAACAGTTGTTGGAAAAATTAAAATCACATGCAAAACTTATCTTAAACTAATTGGGGAAAATATCATGATCCTATTCAACCTCAAAGCAAAAACAAGTCTTTAAAGTTTGGACTTAACCAAACCCAAATTGCTGTAAGGTATTTTTAATAAATATAACTTTTGGTAAAAACAAAGTAATGATGGACACCTTGATTTTTGTACAAAGATCTAATGCAGAAAATTCTTGATAAAGATTCATGACTAGCTGTTTCTTTAAAAAAAAATTTTTAGAATGACAAGATTTTCTTTATTCTTCAGTTAATAATCTTAAGAATTTTATATATCATAACCAAAATAACTTTAAATACATTTCTTTTTAGTATCGCAATGTAGATGAAAAAAATCGTGGCTGTTTTTCCAAATCAGGTAAAGATTATCCTTTTAATATGAAGGGAAACAATGCATATAATATATTATGTTATATTGATATAATACTTTGATTGTGAGGATTTGTCATAAAACATCAAACTAGTCCTAGTCCATGATAAGTAATACTTTTATAGCAGGATAAAATTAGTTATATCCCCAAGGTTTTTACCCACAATCAAAATATCACTAATCATAACTTGGGGCTAAATACAGTTAAATTTTAGCTTCAATACACACTAAAGAAAAGAACATAGATTTATGTCAGTTAATTTTTTTTTTAGTTTTTGCAAGGCAATAGGGTTAAGTGGCTTGCCCAAGGCCACACAGCTAGGTAATTGTTAAGTGTCTAAGGTCATATTTGAACTCAGGTACTCCTGACTCCAGGGCCGGTGCTCTATCCACTGTGCCACCTAGCCACCCCCAGTTAAATTTTCTTAATTCATTCATTCCATTTGTTGTCAATAGCAAAATTTTTAACCCCCAAATGTTTAGTTTATGAAATATCTGTCCTTATCAATAATCCTGTTATAATTTTTGTCACTTAATATTAGAACATTTAGGAATATCAAAATAAAATTTGCCCTTCATTTTCAAAGATCATGACATCAGGGTGGTGACACCATGATAGGCATATGAATTGGATTTGAGAGAGGGGATGCTGTGCTAAGTCACCAGCCTCATTTTCTCCTTCTGGGTCCAGTAGTCAGATATGAATCTGGACAACTGGAGATGGCCCTGAATGCAAGGCAATCAGGGTTAAGTGACTTGCCCAAGATCACACAGCTAGTAAGAGACAAGTGTCTGAGGTCAGATTCGAACTCCCATCCTCCTGAATCTAAGGACAGTGCTCTGTACCACCTAGCTGCCTTGGAACATCAAACTATCATAATCACAGTTATGCACTTTTAAAAATTTCTTGATTTAATTTAATACTTTTTTTGATCTTGCACAGATCAGCCCATATAAAATTATCCAATTAAAAGAAATTGTATAGATCAATAAATTTCTTAAATTAGAAATTCTGGTCTTTTTCTCTTCAAGACTAAAATTTCACCTATATCAAACCAAATCTGGACTTACCAAAAAACTTAATTTCTAATATATATTTTCTCTCTTCTTTATATGAACATAATGAACTATAGTTTGGCCCTAGGAAAATTACGTTGCTGCATTCCAAGTTGAGATCAGTTCCAAAAGTTTTCTATGGATTTTTATCTCAAACTTTTTCTCCTAATTTAAACCTGATTTAATAACCAATTTCTAAAGAAAAACTTATCTTCATGAAGTTTCTGACTGAAGTCAAGTAAATATACTATTTAAAAAATATTTTTTAAATAATCTAGCATGGAACTAGGTCATGAAATCTTAAAAACTATGATATCTTAAATTAGATTATAAGCTGTTACTGCTTATTAATTTTAAATTAGTCTTTTAAACAATTAAATCCAAATCCCAAAGGAATAAATAAAGTAATTCACATTTTAGAACTTTCATTTCACTTAGACTAAGGCTAGAAATCAACTCAGCTGTCCATGGATTTTTTTTTCAAATGTTATCAAATAGAGTCTTATACTAATAATTTAACATTCTGGGTTTTAAAATTTTTTATATATTTATATTATTTTACCTATTATATAATTATAAATATATTTGTATATATATCATTTTATATTTTAAATTGTTAATAACAGAATAGGATTTTCAGTTTCCATCTTGTATTCTGAAATCACCCTTGAGAGTTTCTCAAATTAGTACTGTTTATTTTTATGATATTAAGATTTTTAATTTACCACAGGCCCTGGAGTGAATTCAAATCTGGCCTTAGACACTTAATGCTTACTTAGCTGTGTGGCCTTTAGCAAATCACTTAACTGCAATGCATTGCAAAAACCAAAAAATAAAATGAAATGAAATAAAATTACAAAAAGTTTCTTGATCTATTTCAACTGTAGTCAAATTCTGATAAATTATTCAAAAAAGTAGCAACTCAACATTTTCAAGTTTCTTCCTATCTTTTATGGTGAGGAACAAGACATTTTCCAAGATTTAAAAGACAATATTTGAAATGATTACAAGTCTCATGTATAATTTGTAGTCAAAATTCCAAATTTCTACAATATAACTTTCAATTCAACAGTACATTTTGTTTTAATTTAACTTGTATGATTTTTTTAAAATCCCAATCATAACCCAATTATCTATTTTACTCTCATTTTCTTAAAACAAACTTTGTATTCTAGAAACAGTACTATAATTCTAACTTCTTCAAATTGAAGATGAGGAGGCGAGAACAGTCTCTAACATGAATAAGGTAAGAGAAACTCTGCAACATGGTAACCAGAGCAAAGTTTTAAAAAAAATGAATGGGCCATGAGGCAATACCCAAATTTAAGCTAGAAACAGAGAAAACACACTTTCCTCCTCCAAAATTGCAATTTCTACATTAAAATTTTTCATGTCACCTAAATCATGAATTTTGAAAGAAGAATTTCAACCTTTTTCTAGCTGAAAAAAAAAGTAGAGAAATGGCAGCTCACTAGAAACCACTTCCTTGGCAGGGAGGGAAAATTGGAATGGATTTGGCCAAATCAGGACAGAGAAAATAAAATACACAACTAACATAGTCAAAGAAAACAACCCAGGCAGAGTTTTAAGAGAGAAAAGAGAATTTTTAAAATTTCACCAACCACCAGGGAGAAAGCACAGACTGTGAGTTAAGGAATTGTTTACCTTATACTTTGAGGGAAGGCTAGTAGCTGGAACAATTCCATGTGAAGAAATTTCATCTCAATGCTCTTATTCTAAAGTCTCAAACTAGTACTGGTAAGATGATCCATTAAAAAAAAGTGACTGATCCTTTACTAGCTAACACCAAAAATACCAGAGAAAAACAAGCCAGTTGGAGGGTTTTAATTACAGCAGAGATAAGCAACTGGGGTCTCTTGGTCCTGATTCAGCAGGTCAATGATATAACAAGGTCACCTGTAAAGGCTCTAATTTCAAGCACAGAAAACTGGAATCCCAGTACAGAGGATGTGATTAGGTGGGACAGTTCCAGACCAGTGTGCAAAAGGTTAGCACCTGAAGCCTCAGCATGGAAAGTCAATGGCAAAACCCCTGGCCCACTACACAAGAAGCTTGAAACTGTGCCCCCTGCGCCCCAGGAACAGAGCTCAAATTTCTAATTGAGGGGAAAAAAAGGTGCTAACCATAAAAGCTACTATGGTGAAAGGGAAAAAAATCAAAATACTACTTCAAAAGGGGAAAGCAGTGGTAAAATGCCTACATGTGAAACCTCAAAAGAGAATATAAACTTGCCTGAAACCCAAAATAATTCTCTTGAAAAAGCTCAAAAAGGATTTCAAAAATCAAAAAATAGAGGTAGAAGAAAAATTGGGAAAAGAAATGAGAGGCAAACAGGAGAATTATGAAAAAGAAGTCAACAGCTTAGAAATGGAAAAATTAAAATTATTTATTTAAGGCAATGGGTTAAGTGAATTGCCCAAGGTCATACAGCTAGGCAATAATTATTGCCTATAATTTAAATTCAGATCCTCCTGATTCCAGGGTCAGTGCTCTATCCATTGCACCACCTAGCCACCCCAGAAGAACAAAAATTAAATGAAGGAAACAATGCCTTATAAACAGAATTGACCAAATTTGGGGGGGGGGGATCCACTAAATCAAACAATTCCTTTAAATTAGATTTAAATTAGATTAAATTGGATTTAAATTCAAATAGAAAAGGATATACAAAAGCCAACTGAAGGAAATAATTCCTAAGGAACGGGAATTAGACAAGTGGAAACTAATAATTCTCTGAGACATCAAGATTCAGTCAAACAAAATCAACAAAATGAAAAAAATTGAAAAGCTAAAATATCTCATTGGAAAAATCCCAGATCTGACTACCTGAAAACTATCACCAAAAAAAAAAGGGTTTGGACACATCTTTCATGAAATTATCAAGGAAAACTGCCCTATAGCCTAGAAGTAAAGGTTAAAATAGTCATTGAAAAAATCACCTCCTGAAAGAGATCCCTAAATGAAAATATCCTAAAATGAAAACAGTATTATTGTAGTCAAATACCAGATTTATCAAATCAAGGAAAAAATATTACAGACAACCAGAAAGAAGCAATTCAAGTACCAAGGAAACACAGTCAAGACTACATAGGATTTAGCAACTTCAGTGTTAACAGATCTGAGGGCCGGGAATATGATACTGCAGAGGGCAAAAGAGTTTGGATCACAACTAAGAATCAAGTACCCAGCAAAACTGAGCATTCTCTTTTAGAGGGAAACAATGAACATTCAATTAACTAGGGAACTTTCAAACTTTCCTGATGAAAAGACCAGCACAGAACAGAACAGAAAATTCAATCGTCAAATACAAAACTGAAGAGACACTTAAAAAGATGAAGAGGAAAGAAGAAAAGTTATGCAATAAGGTTTAACTGTTTACATCCCCACTCAAGACAATGATGCTCATAACTCTTGAGAAATGTATCTCTATTAAAAAGAGTATACTTGGAGTGTGTGGGCCTAAGTTGATTTTTGATGTGATGATATTAAAAAAGGCATGAAAAAAGTTTTGTCATGGTAAAAGAGGAAAAGGGAAGGCATAATAGATAAATTACATCACAGAAAGAGGTACAAATCACCTATTACAGTGAATCTTAATATCATCAGAATTGACACAAAGAGGAATAACATATACACCCAGTTGAGTCTAAAAATTTATCTTACCCTATAGGGAATTAGGAAGGAAAAGGGAAAAGAAAAGGGAAGAAGGGGCTGTTAAAGGGCAGGGCATATTGAGAGAGGTGGTGGTTGGAAGCAAACACTGGTGAGGAAGGACAGGGTGAAAGGAGAGAGAAAAGTATAAACAGGGAAAAAATAGAATTGAGGAAAATACATAGTAATTTTAACTGTAAATAAGACTATAATGAACTCTCCCATAAAATGGAAGTGGATAGCTGAGGGAATTAAAAACCAAAATCCTACAATATGTTGTTTTCAAGAAACACATTTGAAGCAGAAAGATACACACAGAATAAAGGGAAAAGGTTGAATCAAAAAAAAAAAGGAGTAGCAATGCTGCTCTCAGAGCAAAAGCAAAAATAGTGGGGCGGCTAGGTGGCACAGTGGATAGAGCACTGGCCCTGGAGTCAGGAGTCCCTGAGTTCAAATCCGTCCTCAGACACTTAATGATTACCTAGCTGTGTTGCCTTGGGCAAGTCACTTAACCCCATTGCCTTGCAAAAAACCTAAAAAAAAAAAAAGCAAAAATAGATCTAATTAAAAACGATAAGGAAGGAAACCTCACCTTACTAAAAAGTACTGTAGACAGTGAAGTAATATAAATACAAAATATAGATGTATCAAGTGTTATAGCATACAAATTCTTAGAGGAGAAGTGAAGTGAATTTTAGGAAGACATAGAAAGCAAGATAGTAGGGCACTTCAAGTTTCCTCCCTCAGAATTAGATAAATCTAACCATAAAATGAACAAAAAGGAAGTAAAGTTGGTGAATAGAATTTTAGAAAAGTTAGATATGATAAACCTCTGGAGAAAATTGAATAGGGATAGAAAGATATATACCTTTTTCTCAATAATACATGACATCGAGCCAACTCCTGCCTTATCTGCCTTACCTGTCACGCCGTGCTGCAAGCATGAGCCACCTTCAGGAGGAAGCCGGAAAGACGGAGCAAGAATACAGCCTCCCCGACCAACTGGCTCAGGCAGACTACAGGGAGCCCGCGGCAGAGGAGGAGGACCACGAGGCTGAGGATGAGGAAGCTCAAGAAGCAGAAGCAGCAGAAGCCTACGAGGCTGAAGAGAAAATCCACAAGACCAAAGACTCAGAAGGAGAGCAGCCACAGCCTCACTTCGTCTGCCGGTGGACAGGCGTCTGGTGGGCTTGCTTATTGGTCCTAAGGGCGCTACTATAAAGGCAATCCAGATGCTCACTCGCACTCGCATAAGCATCAAGACGGAGGGAACGAAACATTCTGTCTACATCTATGGGAGCTACGAAGCCTGCGTCCGAGGACTGGATGTGGTGCAATGTGTGCTCGGGTGGTACTAGCCGCCCACACCTTGGACCCGAGCTGATGTCGGAACAGCTGCCCCGAGACGAATCAAGGGCATCTCACATCTGGACTCCTCTCTCCCAGTAGAGCCTAGTCTAACTCAGTTTCAAGAAATGCCTCTCCCCGACTCTGAGCTGAGAACATCTGGAAATGTAATGGACTTCTCACCAAGACTCTACTCCTAGTTCAAGTCAATACCATGACCAACCTAGAGCACTAGGAATGGAGAATACTGTCTACCTTCTGACAAGGGAGGGGGCTCAATATGAGACCTGTTGGCAGGTATTTTGCCCAATTAGGGGTATTGGTTTTTTTTCCTTTTCAGAGGTGGGAAGGAGGAAACGGGTGAGAGATTTTGTTCATTGATTAAAAAATATTTATCAAATTTTATGAAAAAAATAATACATGACATCTACACAAAAATTGATTATGTATCAGGGCACAAAAATCTCACAGCGAAATGCAAAAAGTGAGAAACTTTAAATGTATCCTTTTCAGAACATGATGCAATGCCATGGAAAGTTACACTAAAAATTAATTGGAACCTAAATTACCTAATTTTAAAGAATGAATAGATCAAACAACAAATCATAGAAATAATAATTTCAACCAAGGCAATGGCAATAATGAAGCAACATACCAAAGTTTATGGGTTACAAAGTAGGTCAATATTTCTAAATGCTTATTTGAATAAAATAAAGGTGAGATCAATCAAAAAAGCTAGAAAAAGAATAAATTTAAAATTCCCAATTAAATACCAAATTATAAATTGTGAAAAAATCAAAGGAGAGATTAACAAAATTGAAAGTAAGAGGGGCAGCTAGGTGGCGTAGTGGATAAAGCACCTGCTCTGGAGTCAGGAGTACCTGGGTTCAAATCCGGTCTCAGACACTTAATAATTACCTAGCTGTGTGGCCTTGGGCAAGCCACTTAACAACCCCATTTGCCTTGCAAAAAAAAAAACCCTAAAAAAAAAGGAAAGAAAGAAAATAAGAAAACTATTTGGCCAATAAAAAAAACTAAAAATTAATTTTATGGGGAAAAAAAGATGAAAACCAAATTACAAGAATCAAAAATGAAAACGGTGAATACATCATCAATGAAGAGGAAAATAAAGCCATAATTAGGAGCTATTTTGTTCAACAGCATGCCATTAAATCTGGTGATCTAGGGGCAGCTAAGTGGTGCAGTGGATAAAGCACTGTCCCTGGAGTCAGAAGTACCTGAGTTCAAATCCAGTCTCAGATACTTGATAATTACCTAGCTGTGTGGCCTTGGGCAAGCCACTTAACCCCATTTGCCTTGCAAAAACCTAAAAAAAAAAAAATCTGGTGATCTAACTGAAATAGATGAGTATTTACAAAAATACAAATTGCCCAGATTAACATAAAAAGAAATAAAATATTTAAATAATACCATTTTATAAAAAAAACTTGAACAAGTCATCAAAGAACTCACTAAGAATTTTCATGACCAGATGGATTTACAAGTGAATTATACCAACAACAATCAATTCAAATTCTATATAAACTATAAAACAAGCAAAGAAAGAATACTGCCAAATGTTTTTATGATACATATAAAGACATACATAAAAAACAATAAATAGTAAACCTAAAACACAAATACCTAAATCAGAAAGAATCAAAATATAAAAAGAAAATTATAGCTCAATTTTCTTAATAAATATTTATGCAAATATTTTAAAATATTAGCAAAGAGATTATAGCAATTTTTCACCAGAATTATATATTATGAAGAGAAGACATACCAGAAATGCAGGGATGGTTTAATATAGGAAACCTATTAGGATAATCGATCATATCAATAATAAAACTAACAAATCATATGATTATCTCTATAGATGCTGAAAAAGTTTTGACAAAATACAGTACCCATTCCTATTTAAAACACTATATAGCTTAGGAATAAATGGAGAGTTCCTTAAAGTGAAAAGCAGTATCTATCTAAAATCATATACATATGTGTGTGTAGGTGTGTATACACATATATGTATGTCTATATGTAATGGAGATAAGCTAGAATAATTCCCGTTAAGATCAGGGGTAAAACAAGAATGTCTATTATCCCCACCAATATTCAAAATTATAATAGTAAAGTTAACTTTAGCAATAAAAGAAGAAAAAGAAATTGAAGGATTTAGAATAGACAATGAGTAAACAAAACTATCATTCTTTGCTGATGACATGATTGTATACTTAGAGAATCCTAGAGAATAAAATGAAAATCTTCTTGAAATAATTAACAACTTTAGCATAGTTAAGGATATAAAATAAACCCACAGAAATCATCAATATTCCTATGTATTAACACAAAGCAGATATAGCAAGACATAGAGAAATTCCTTTTAAAATAACTATAGGCAATATAAAATATTTGGGAGTCTACCTGCCAAGAAAAACCTTGCTAAAAACACAATTACAAAACACTTTTCAGTCAAAGTCAGATCTAAACAATTGGAAAAAATATCAATTGTTTATGGGTAGGCTGATCTAATATAATAAAAATGTCAGTTCTACTCAATTTATCTATTTATTTAGGGCCATCCAAATCAAACTACCAAAAACTATTTCATAGAGCTAAAATAGTAACAAAATTCATTTGGAAGAACAAAAGGTTAAGAATTTCAAGAAAATTAATGAAAAAATGCAAAGAAAGAGGGTCTAAAGAAAGATACCAGATATAAAACTATATTATAAAGCAGCATTCATCAAAATTTTTTGGCATTGGCTAAGAAGTAGAGTGGTGGATCAGTGAAATAAATTAGGTACAAAAGAAACAACAATAAATGATTATAATGATATTCTACTGCTTGATAAAACCAAAGACACCAGTTTCTGGGATAAGAATTCACTATTTGTCAAAAAACTGCTGGGAAAAGTAGAAAATAGAATAGTACAAGCTAAGCATAGACCAACATCTATTCCAAGATAAGGTCAAATAGACCTTATTCCAAGGTCAGAATGGTTACATAATTAAGACATGAAGGGTGATACCATAAGCCAAGAAGGAGAACAAGGATAGTTTATGTTGGATCTATGGAGAGGAGAAGAATTGATAAGCAAACAAGAGACAGAAAAATTATAAAATGCAAAATCAATCTTTTTAATTATATAAACTAAAAAGTTTTTTTTTCCCCAAACAAAGCCAAAGCAGCCAAGATTAGAAGGAATCCAGAAAGCTGGAAAATAATTTTTTAGCCAGGATTTCTGATAAAGGACTCACTTCTGAAATACATAAAGAATTTTGTCAATTTACAAGAATATAAATCATTATCCAATTGATAAATGGTTAAAAAATATGAACAAGTAGTATTCATATGAAGAATTTAAAGCTATATGGAAGTCATATGAAAATGCTCTAAAATGCTGTTGATTCCAGAAATGCAATTTAAAATAATTCTAAGGTATCACCTCAGATTGGTTATTATAATAGAAAAGGACAATGATAAATATTGGAGGTGATGGGGAAAAACCAGGCAGTGTTGGTGGAGTTGTAAACTGATCCAACCATTCTGCAGAGCTATTTAGAACTATGCCCAAATAGCAATCAAATTGTACAGACCCTTTGATTCAGCACTACCAATAGTCTGTTTCCCAAAGAGATCATAAAAAAAGACTTACATGAATAAAAATACATGTAAAATAAATGTAAAATAAAGTTTGAAAAAATTTATAGCAGCTCTTTTTGTGGTGGCAAAGAACTGGAAATTGAGGGGATGCCCATCATTTGGGAAATGACTGAACAAGTTATGATGTATGAATGAATAGAACTATTGTACTATAAGAAATCATGAGCTGGTGGATTTTGGAAAAACTTGGAAAGACCTACATTAACTGATGCTGAGTGAAGTGGGCAGAACCATCAGAAAACTGTTCACTGTTCAGCAACATTGGGTGATGATTAGTTATGATAGATTTAACTCTTTTCAGCAATACAGTGATCAGAAAATTCTAAAAGACTTGTGATGGAAAATGTCATCCACATCCAAAGAAAGAACTATGGAGTCTGAATGCAGATCAAAATATAATATGTTCACTTTTAAAATTTTGCTTTTTCTTTCTCATGGTTTTTCACTTTTGCTCAGATTCTTCTTTACTAAATATGGAAATGTTTAGTATGATTATACATTCATGTATAACCTTTATCAAATTATTTGTTTTCTGGGAAAAGAGAAAATACCTCAAAATCTTACAAAAAATGAAAGTTGAAAACTATCTTTACATGAAATTGGAAAAAAATAAAATACAAAAGAAAATTTGCTCTATCTTTTCCAAGTATATGCCCTTCAACAAGGGGTCAGATAATGTTTCCCAAAGAAAAGGACCAGTGTTTCCTTCCTTCAATGCCACTTTCATGGAAGGAGCCCCTATTAAGCTTCATTGAATTTTGCTTTTGAAATGATTTCCATTTCCAAGGATATCTTCTCCTCCCCACTTTTACTCTCCAGAAGGAGGGAGGAGGAAGAAGAAAGGGATTTTATTTCTTTTTCACCATTTCAACAGCCCCTATGCACACTGCCAGGAAACCTCTTAAACTCATTTACCATTTTGCTTCAATAATATTACTTTAATCCTTGGTCTCCACCCTCTTGTCCCAATACCTGAATAACTATAGACTTTCTTCCCACATCTTTTATTTCTGATGTGTGCTTCTAACAGGTTATGTTAGTTCAGATCCTACTTTCCTATTTTTTTTTAGGTTTTTGCAAGGCAAATGTGGTAAGTGGCTTGCCCAAAGCCACACAGCTAGGTCATTATGAAGTGTCTGAGACCAGATTTGAACCCAGGTACTCCTGACTCCAGGGCCAGTGCTTTATCCACTGCTCCGCTTAGCCGCCCCCCTACTTTCCTATTGATTGAGATATTATTTAAATATTTACCTGGGGAATCCAGAGTCAAAGAGGACCTCAGGACTCCAGCATTGGCTCAAGCATAATACTACCTCTATCTTCTGTGCACCTGAGGTTCTTGTTGACTAGAGGTGAATGGGACTGTACAAGATGGATCAGATGTGAAAACGAAGAAGAGGAAAAGATAAAGAGATCTGGTCTGCTAGCATATGGACTTCACCCTGTGTCAGTGTCTTTCTCCCAATTCTCCATATTCTCCAGGTCTCCCAATTCTTTAAGTCCCAACTGGGGTTGACCCATCCCTCATTCCAGGAAGGTTTCATGACCAGTCCTGACCCCTTCAGTTCTCTCTCCTCTGTGAATTCTTCCAGTCTTTCAAGGTGAGCCCCATGCAGAAACACTGGGATTTCCAAAGGCCTGGAGGGGACTTGGATGGTTTCCTTAAAGGAACCTTACATATTAATCTTATATATCAATGGTACTTCATAACATTCATATACCAAAACTTTTTTAGCCATTCCCCAATCATTGGGCATCCCCTCAATTTCCAATTCTTTGCCACTGCAAAAAAAAAAAAGAGTTTCTATGAATATTTTGGAACACATGGAACTCTTTCCATTTTTTATGATTTCTTTTGGATATAGGCCTAGTATTGGTATTGCTGGGTCAAAGGGTATGGTCAGTTTTTTCCTCTTTGGGCATTGTTCCATATTGCTTTCCAGATTGGTTGGATTAGTTCACAACTCTATCAATAGTTCCAATTGTCCCGCAACCTCTCCTACATTAATTGTCTTCCCTTTTTGTCATCTTAGTCAATGTAATATAGCTTTAACTTCTTTGTTTGAAAACTGCCTATTAATATCCTTTGGGGTCGAACTCTAGAGAAGCATAGAAAGAATTTCATGAACTGATGTTGAGCAAAAGAAGCAGAATTAAGAGAACATTGTACACATCAACAACAACGTTGTGAGTTGATCAACTATGATGGATGCAGCTTCTTTCAACAGTTCAGAGATCACGCTTTGAGACCTGTTGTGGACAATGCCACATTCAGGAGAAGAAAAAAGAAAAACAAAAAAAAAACACAGATTTTTTTTTAAACTTTTCTTATGGTTTTCATTCCTATCTCATATTTTCTTTCTTTTCCTTTAGCCATAATTCCTCTTACACAAAATGACTACTATGAAAATATGTTCAACACAAATGTACATGCATAACTTTTATCAGACTCTGTCAAGGGGAGGGGGGAAGAAAAAGAAGGTAGTGGAAAAACGTGTAACTTATAAATTAGCAAAGGATGAATATTGAAAATCAACCATAGTATGTGACCAGAAAAACAAAATAAAAAATCAATTTAAAAAAAAAAAAAGGAACCTCATATCATCAACTGTAGTTAAGAAGCTAGCCTAGCCTTCCCAACTGCCTGGCTAGCAAGAGCCATGACCCAAGGGAGGAGGTTGCAAGGGTACTTGATGATGAATAAATGGATTTCTGTAATATTGGGATCAGAGAGCATATTTTCAGGATTGTTGTAAGGATAACATGAGATATTTGTAAAGTGTTTTGAAAACCTTAAAATGTTACATATCTGATAGCTAATGATGATGCTAACTCTCCCTTCAGGTGCTATATCCAGTACTGCATGACAAGGCTTCTGATTTCGGGATGGAATCAAAACCATTGATTATCAATAAGTATGATGGTATTCCCACCATATGATTCCAGAATGTTTGAATCTTCCATATGAGGCCCAAACGGTTTATGTAAGGACTATGGCCATTTCAGAAGGGCCCATAGGGTAGAATTCTGAGCCTCCCTCTTAATGGAACACACTATTGGCCTTCAGGTCCTGCTCCCTATGAAATCTTTCAAGGTCAAGAATCTCAAATTCATTGCAAATTTTTGTTTTCAATACCATCCCATCCCAGTCAGACACTTGTTCTAAGAGGTTTCTTCTTCTCACATCCTACCATATCCTCCATCACTATCCACCCATTTTTGTTTGGGGTCTCTCAGGACAGGACTGGGCCTAGTGATGGGCAATGGAAAACATGCTGGGTGGGATTAGTAGAAATAAATAGAATTTTGAGGATAAAGAGAAGATTTGGGGATTAGGACTTTATGACTCTCTTTAAATAGTCAAAGATCTATATTTGGAAAGAGGAATTAAAATTGTTGTGTTTAGTCCCAGGGAGCAAGCTTAAGATGAAGTTACAAAGATGAATATTTTTTTTAAAATTTAAATTAATTTTATTTTCATAAATCTCAGGTTTCCCTTCCCTTCCTTTTCCTACCCTTCCCTGAGAAAACATGAAAATCAAAATCTCCTCTTACAAATATGAATAGCCAATCAAGAGGGATTTCCACACTGACTATGTCCAAAAAAATTTCTGTCTTAGTCTCTCCTTGAGTCCATCAGCTCTATCTAGAGAGGAATTTCATGTTTCTTCTTGAATTCTTTGGGTTTGTGGTTAGTCAATGTGTTGAACAGAATTCCTAAGTCTTTCAAAGTTGTTGGTCTTTCTAGTATTGTCTTTGATTAAATTGTTCTCAGTTCAATTCAGTTGACTTTGCTTCAGTTCATGTAAATCTTCCCAGGCTTCCCTGAAATAATCCCTTTCATCACTTCTTATAGCATGATAGTATTCCATCTGATTCATATTCAGCTTTTCCCCAATTGATGAACACTGCCTCAGTTTCCAATTCCTTGCCACCACAGAGAGCTGTTATAAATATTGCTGCCTAGGGCGGCTAGGTGGCGCAGTGGATAGAGCACCAGCCTTGGAGTCAGGAGTACCTGGGTTCAAATCCGACCTCAGACACTTAATAATTACCTAGCTGTGTGGCCTTGGGCAAGCCACTTAACCCCATTGCCTTGAAAAATCTAAAAAACTAAAAATAAATAAATGAATATTGCTGCATTTATGGGTTCTTTTCTCATCCCTTTTCTCTCTTTAAAGGGAGGTAGATTTAGACTCAATGTAGAGGAAAGGCTTCCTAACAGTGAGGGCTGTTCTATAATGAAGTGGGCTTCCTCAGAAGCTAATAGGCTTTATTCTCTTAAAAAATATTCAAGTGAAGGTTAGGTGACCCTTTGTCAGGCTTGTTGTAGAGAAGGGGCTTTCAAATGGGCATCTATGGACTTGTTTTTTTTTAAGTTCATTAACTATATTTCAATGAAATGGGTTTCCTTTGTAATTCAATGAGTTTTATTTTATACATTCAAAGACTTTATTCTAGCTTTATTTATAGCTAGGCTTCGAGACTACCAAGAAACCCAGCGGCACAAAAATGAACCCTGCTGAAAGGTATTTCTTCACCTGTAAGGTGTAGAGCAAGTACCTTATGAGCAATTTGTGACCCTGAGATACTGTGAATCTATGTGTTGGATCTTCTCTCTGACAGAGGCCATTTTTTATACATTCAGTGTTGAGACAACATCTCCCATTTCAGAAACATCATGAATAACAAGTGAGTTATTCTTATAGGGTGAGATTGGCTTTTTTGTGTGTCATTTTCTCTTGATTTATGCAATCCAATTAAAAAGTGGGGTATCTCAGAGTCAATTGCACCCAACCCAAAGAGAGCAAACAACTGGTTTTTCCATCTTGAGGCTCATGTCTGTGACAGTTCCTTGGGTCAGAAAAACCCAATTCCCAAGGGTTATATCCATTTCAGTACCCTCAATGAATGCAATCTCCTGGGTTTCTCTTTAACAAATATTGGGGGGGTTGAGGAGGGTCAGGATGAAGGCAGTAGAATGGAGTAGAGTGAATTGTAGGCTTACTGCCAGGAAATCTTGCAATCTCACTTCCAATATTTATTAGCTGTGTAACTTTGGTATAGTGAATAAAAGGCAAACTGAGTCATTTTTTTTTAGGTTTTTGCAAGGCAATGGGGTTAAGTGGCTTGGCCAAAGCCACACAGCTAGGTAATTATTATGTGTTGAGGCCAGATTTGAACTCAGGTACTCCTGACTCCAGGGCCAGTGCTCTGTCCACTGCTCCACCTAGCTGCCCTTTTTTTTTACATTCACTTTTTTTTAACTCTTTTTATTTTTATTTTTTTACTTTTTAGGGTGTCTTTTTTATTTGACAAGGTAATGGGGTTAAGTGGCTTACCCAAGGCCACACAGCTAATTAATTATTAGGTGTCTGAGGCCAGATTTGAACTCAGGTACTCCTGACTCCGGGGCCAGTACTCTATCTACTGTGCCACCTAGCCACCCCTGAGTCATAGTTTTCTGCAGGGCCAAATAACATTTTATTAATAATAATGAATATACTTTGTTAACCAAATTCTTACTGAGCAGTTTCTAACCTGGGCATGACAAAGCAGGTCATAGACAGAATGTCAGTAAATTAGATAACAGTTTATTAATTACTTTCTTTGCAAGAATCCAGTTTGGTAGATCATGTGATTATTTCTTGGAGTTCCACCTTGCTATAGTGGAGCCAGATATTTTATACATAATCATAAATGAGAACCAGTGGATCATAGCACAATCAGATTTGGGGCTTGACTGATCCTCCCAAGTCAAGCTCAGCATTCAGGAAAATACAATAGATGAATATATCAGTTTGGGATCATCCAAATGCAAGTCCCGTGGGAACAACTTGATTGTAAAGTTTGGGGGTTATAGTACAGTGCAGACTATACTGATACAGGCAAGCACAGGGCAGGGAAGGACCAGTCATGACTGATGGATGATTTTGTTTTCACTGTCTCCCAGTCCCAGAGCCTGCCTGGAAAAAGGATAACCAGAAACTAAATTATTATTATGAAATTCATTACACATATCATATAAATTAATATAGAAACCAAAACTTTTAACAACTGCTAGTAAAATGGATCAAGCTGACCGTCTCAGCCAAAAAAGCCAGGGACCTGAGCATGATCAATTCATTAATTAGGCTCACAAAAACCAATAAATTGAGTCAATGAAATTCCTCAATAATCAAAGACTGGGAGGGAGGGCAGAAAGGATCTGTTAAATCAAGTTGATTCTTCACTGGCCCCGGAGTCAGGAGAATCTGAGTTCAAATCCGGCCTCAAACACTTCATAATTGCCTAGCTGTGTGACCTTGGGCAAGTCGCTTAACCCCACTGCCTTGTTAAAAAAAAAACCTAAAAAAAAAAATTAAAATAAATAAATAAATAAATGAGGTTGGTTCTTCCTTCTGATTGATCAACTGTGCATCATTTGCACCTTCCCTGACAAAGGTAACACAATTCTGATTGGTAGACATTTTAAAAAAGACATGAGTTAAGAGTTACTCTATTTTCTCAGTGGGAGACAGGAGTAGTACCCGGGTGCTAATTAGTACCTGATGAGGATTAGTCTGGTAAAAGTCACAACCTAAGGGTGGCTTCCTTGCTGGCATCCTCACAACACTAATAGTTAGTATTTATATAGTACCAAATTGTTAATTGCTTTACAATCAGTATGTCCTTTGCCCCTTACAGCAACCCTGGGAAGTAAACTCTAATACAGTCCTCATTTTACAGTTGAGAAAAGTGAGGCAAGCAGACTTTCTTATTGCTGCTGTTAAACCTAAAACTGTAAAAATCTTTAAACTATAGGTTAAAAATAAAGTGACAAAAATTATAGGTTAGACATTTTACGTTTTATTCCCTAAGATCTTACCTCTAATCTCTCGGTGATGGCCATTTGAGGGAATGGCACTAGCAAAGAGTATATACCTTTTATGCACAAACAGAGAATAGTGAAAATTATTAACTTTGTTTGGTAGCCTGACAATGAAGGTTGCACAATATCAAGTTGCCCAAATGCTCCTCAAAGACCATTATCTGGGGGCCGCGGGGCCGGGGCGGCCGAGCCGGTGAGAGAGGGGCGCGGCGGGCGGGCGCAGGGGGCTGGAGAGGGTGCGGGGATGCCCAGCCTGCACCAGGCCTCGCGGGCGCGGGGGCCCCGGCGGACCCCCCACCCCATCCGGGGGCCCAGGACCGCGCCTGCCCCGCGCCCTTCCCGCGCCAGATTAATCCCAGGAATGAATCCTATCGCTCTGAGTTTGCAGCTGAGACCAAGAGTAAAAGGAAGTCTGTGGAGGACACAGAGGTGGCTCAGAAGATGAAAAGGAGAGTTAAGGACCAGAGGCCCGCAGTGATCTATCCGAAGGCCCTTCAGGGCATTTTGGGGAAAGCCATACCAAGAAAGAAGAAAAAAAGAGAGATTGTGAATCCAGAGCCAAGCAGAGACCCCAGCCCTAGATGCAGAGAAGAATCCAGCAAGAAGAGTGCTACAGTTTCCTTTCCAGTTAAGGAAACGCAGCAAGACCTTCCAGAAAACAGCCAAGGGGAAGATAGAGCAGCCCCAGGAAATCTCAGCAGCCTAATTATGGTTAGGGACTCTCAAGATAATTCAAGTGAAAAGCCACCTGGTAACCCGAGAACAGTCCTGGAAAAAAGCCCAGAGTCCCACGCAGAAGAACAGAGGCCTAAAGAGAGGGAGTTGGTGATAGAAAATCCTGACTGGTCACATATGGAAGATATGTCCCCCGACAGGTTCTCCCAAGAGGATTCTGTTTCTTTGAACTTTTCTGTAGTTTCAGAGCCTTCATCTTCCACTACTGATTGTGTTATGTACCCAGCTCACTTGTATGGCAGCCCTTGGCATAATTATGCCAGTTACTGGGCTGGCAGTCCCTATCCTTTCTGTTATCCTACCACTAAGAGCATTGGTGATGCTTCCAACCCAGTGGGATATAATATGAGCCAACCCAGTGATTATTCTACTGAGAATGCTAATAGCAACCACAAAAATACCTCTAAGGATTTGGAACTGGTGGAAGCCAAACCCCACACATCCTCTTCACTTCATTCTTCTTGGATATGAGAAGAAGAAAAGGTGAGGAAGAAAAGAACGTTCCGTGAAGAGGTGCCTCATTGTTATCAAGAGCACATATCAAGTTTTTCATACCAAGAAAGCAGGGGGAGCCAAGATTCAGTGGGCTTCATTGACACCCACTGTCACTTGGACATGCTTTATTCTAAGTTGTCATTCCAAGGCACTTTTTCAAAGTTTAGAAAGATTTATAGCAGTTCCTTTCCAAAAGAGTTCCAGGGTTGCATTGCTGACTTCTGTGACCCTCGTACCCTGCCAGATTACCCTATAGGAGGATCTATTAAAAGAGGACCTTGTCTGGGGGGCATTTGGTTGTCACCCTCATTTTTCTCGATACTACAATGAACATCAAGAAAGAAACCTCCTTCAGGCTTTGAGGCATCCCAAGGCTGTTGCATTTGGAGAAATGGGACTGGATTATTCTTATAAATGAACTTCTCCTGTCTCAGATCAGCAGAAGGTATTTGAAAAGCAATTGCAATTGGCTGTGGCTATGAAGAAACCCTTGGTGATACACTGTCATGAAGCAGATGAAGATTTACTCTCCATCATGAAAAAATTTGTACCTACTGACTATAAAATCCATAGGCACTGCTTTACTGGCAGCTATTCCATCATTGAACCCCTGTTGAAACACTTTCCCAATCTCTCTGTGGGATTCACAGCCCTTGTGACCTATTCTTCTGCCTGGGAAGCCAGGGAAGCATTGAAACAGATACCTTTGGAGAGAATCATTGTGGAAACTGATGCTCCCTATTTCCTCCCTCGTCAGGTCCCCAAGAGCCTTTGCCAGTATGCCTACCCAGGTCTGGCCCTCCACACGGTTTGAGAGATTGCTAAGGTCAAAGGTGAGCCACTCTCTCAGACCTTGGCCACCTTGAGACAGAATACCAGCCATCTTTACAGCCTTTGAGGGAAGGCAGGGGATGTTAGGGTTTTCACAAATCTTCAACAAACTGTATTTTCTAAAATTTTGACTGCATTTTTTTTTCCAGTACAGAGACTATAAACATAGGATTTACCCTTTAAGCCAGATTTTCCTTGAGGCGAACTTTGGTGGCTTACAACCTTCTTCCTCTTACCCTGAACCTTTCAAGGAGACCTCATCATAGGGGCTACACTGGAATAGCATGTTCTAGGACTCTGAAAGGGGTCTTCAGGGACCCTGGTGTGGTCTTGGAAAGGGGCGGGGGAGGTTTTCTTAGAAGCCTCTTCACCAATGCTGCCCTTCTACTTTGGGGAGAGGAGGGTAAAGTTGGGGCACTTGAGGGGGCAGAGAAGGTTGCTCAACTGAATCTCCACAAATTCTAGTCTGTGCTTAAGCAGTATAAAGGTTTTCAATAAAGCCATCTTCTTAAATAGGGGGAAAAAAAGACCATTATCTGACTCCTTGTTTTTACTTCCTTGTAGTTTGTAATTAACATGGGGGAGATCCCCAGGAATCCTGATTTCTTACAAATTGGCAAATGTCTACATTTAAAGTCTTTCATCCTATGTTTCTGATCAAAAATTGGATTCTCAGTCTCAAATTAGGATTTGTATCTTAACCTCTGACATCCTCAAGGTCTGTGTTTTTATAGATATCAGTCTGAAGGTAGCTTTGTCTGGTTCACATAACTTGTTTTCTCTAACTGCATATGCAAACTTGAAAGTTTAACTTTCACATCTATATAGACAATAGGCTCTAAAAACAATCCTGAGGAATGTCAAACCTAAAACTTAGAGTTTCTTAAAAATACAGAGTTAAAATAAAATGTCATTTTTAAGTTTTCTTCTCTAACATCTTACCTCTAATCTATAACTGTTTCAGAAAATGACCATGCTTGAACCAGAAAAGAGTTGAAGTTTTATATAAAAACTGAGAACAGAGAAAATCATTAATGTACTTTTGTGGTCTGACTATGAAAGTTGCACAATATTAATTTGCCAAACTGTTTCTCAAAGACTCTCATCTTTGACCAGTACTATCTCGTAGTCTCTTGTAGTCTTGTAGTCTCTTCCTGTCAGGACAAGTCCTCTAGCATCCTGGTCTTTGTCCTCCTGAATCTTTAATTAAGGGAAGATATTGGGAGTCTTAATTTCTTACTAAGTCAGCAAAGAAACTGATATGTGAAGCCTGAGTACTCTCTAAAGAAATCAATTTTTTATCAGAATTATAGTTTTGAGAATCTTGTGCTTTGTAACATTTACCCCCATTTTGATCACAGCTATACATCAACTATAGAAGTGTAGAAAAAAGATGAGGGACATATTAGAGGGAGAGATAACATCTCTTGGAGACCTAGGGTTGTTGGAAGAATGGACAGGCAACAAACATGAGATCTGTCTAAAGGGGGAGGTGGGGCAGGACGACACATTTATACAATCAAGAGGAAAGTTACAGAGATCAAAAAGGAGCAGTCTCCTTTGATTAAATAACCTGTATAAAGAAATGAAAGGATAATTCAAATCCTAGAGTATTTTTGATGTAATTCTGAGGCTCTAGATATTGTTCTAGAGGTCCTCTTCAGTTCAGGTTACTGGTAGAAATCTTCCTTTTTTGTAGAAGAATTTCTTACCCCCAACTTGTAATCAGGTCAAAACTCACATTTTCAGCACTAAGAAATAAAACTCTGAAACTCTTTAGATCCTGATGATTTATCTTTTGACTTGTCCACTCTCATGTTGCTATATACAGAAAATTCAGTTCCAAATAGAAAATAACCTAGTTTTGTTTTTGACATTATCTTATTCCTTTTTTTCATTTCACCATTTGTAGGATGCTATTGCATTTAACAAAATAAACTTCCATAAAAAAGGAGGATTCCACTGCAAAAGTGAATTCTTTAAAGATCTACTAAATTTATTTTGAGTTTGTAACATATCCATATGATAATTATTCTAGGACAGCCCTTTTAAGCTTTTGCTAATATTTTAAAATGAATCAAAAATCCTTAACTGAATAATATATATTTTTTATATTTTTAAATAGACTATTGCAACATGTATCTAACAACAGACTCCAAAACTACACACTGGTCTAATTGATTGTTAGAACATGGCATAAACTTTTATACTTACTTTTAATATTTATCACTTGATATGATTATAGAAATTTACTATAAAAAAACAGGGACATAAGAAAAGGAAAAATTTTTCTCTTATTTAGATGTCAATTTCCAGGCAGAGGTCATGTAGATGACCAAATTCATTAAACCAGACTTTACGTCTGCCAGGTGAGATATTTCCATAATGTCATATTTGGGAAATCTAGTCAAAAGAGTCCAACCTGGAGTTCCTAACATCTACAGCCCCAGGCCAGTAAGCAAGTCTCTAGTATTCTCATCTTTGGACATCTGGGAACAAGATCCATCCCCCAACACAAGACACCTGGGATAGATAACAAATCCCAAAATGAAGAAAGGCCAGAGAAAAGCAGGATCTACTGAATGTTACCTTGGAGATAAGGATACTAGCTCAAAAGGAGAGAACAGAAGGGATGAGCTTCAGAGAAGAATATGAATTGGTTTCTAGCCTAGAAAGACTTCATAGAAGAACTCAAAAAGGGTTTAAAAATCAATTGGGAAAACTGAGGAAAGAAATGCAAGAGAAAATTAACATTTCTCAACAAAAAATGACAGAAGAAAACAAATCCTTTAAAAATACAACTGGGGGGGGGGGCAGCTAGGTGGTACAATGGATAGAGCACTGACCCTGGAGTCAAAGATAAGTTCCTTAAAAACAGAATTGAACAGGGGCAGCTAGGTGGCACAGTGGATAGAGCACTGGTGCTGGAGTCAGAAGTACCTGAGTTCAAATCCAGCCTCAGATACATAATAATTACCTAGCTGTATGGCCTTGGGCAAGCCACTTAACCCCATTGCCTTGCAAAAAAAATAGAACTGAACAAATAGAAAAGGAGATAGAAAAACTAAATGGAGAACCTCCCTGAAAAACAGATTGGGTCTAGTAGAAGTTAATGTGCCAAGAATCTGTTCAACAAAATCAAAAATAAAAAAATAGAAAATGTAAGATACTTCATTGGCAAAACAACTGACCTGAAAAATAAATCCAGGAGACATTACTGGGGGGCAGCTAGGTGACACAGTGGATAGAACACCAGCCCTGAAGTCAGGAGGACTTGAGTTCAAATCCAGCATCAGACACTTAATAATTTACTTGGCTATGTGACCTTGGGCAAGTCAATTAACTCCATTGCCTTGAAAAAATAAAAAAAAAATTAAAATAGAATCATAGAACTTCTTGAAAACCATGATAAAAAAAAGACCTTGGATAGCATTCTTCAGGAAATAGTTAAGGAGAACTGCCCTGATAGTCTGGAACCAAAGGACAATATGGTCATTGAAAGAATCCATCACCTCTTTAAAGGAACCCCAAAATGAAAACATCAAGGAATATTGTAGACAAATCCAGAATTATCACATCAAGGAGAAAATCCTGCAAGTGGCCAGAAAGAAACAATTCAAATACTGAGGAGCTTCAGTGCAGAACTACACTGGACCTGGCTAGATCAACATTTAAGGATCAAAGGGCAAGAAATATGATATTCCAGAAAGTAAGGGAGCTTGAATTACAATCAAGAATTAACTATCCAGCAGAACTGAGCTTTCTCTTTCAGGGGAAAAGATGGATATTTAAAGTCACACAGTGACTTTCATACTTTCCTGTTTAAAAGACCAGAGGTGAACAGAAAATTTGAACTTTAAACAGAAGATTCAAAAGATACATGAAAAGGTAAACAAGGGAAAATAAAAAGGCTGCTATTCAGTAAGACTGAACAGGTTACATCCCTATCTGGGAGGAAGATTCTCATAAATTATGAGAATTGTAACTATTAGAAGGAATATACTTAGACTGAAGCTATGGACAACTATAGTATGTCTATAACTTTGATGGAATGATTTATAAAAAAAATTAGGACATTATAAAGGGAGGGTGGCTGTAAAGAGATGAGAGGAAGGGGGAAGTATAATGGGATAAATTATATCATGTGAAGGACCTATCGCATTAGAGGGAAAGAAGGGGGAGGTGAGAAATGCCTGAATCTTACTCTCATCAGGTTTGGCTCAAAGAGGGATTAATACACACATTCAGCTGGATTTAGAAATTTATCTTATCCTTTAAGTATTGGGAGGGGAAATCAGGTGGGGGGTGGGAAGGATGGACTGATAGAAAAAAAGGAAGGTAGCAGGGGAAAGGGAAAGAAAAAAGATGGTAGATAGATGGGGGGACACATTGAAGGAAGTGGTATTCAGAAGCAAAACATGGGGAAGAGAGATAAGGTGAAAGGAGGGGGGAAGTACAGACAGAGAGGAGATAGCAGAGAGAGTAGTAAAGAATGGTAATTATAGCTGTGAATGTAAATGGGATGAACTCTCCCATAATACAGAAGCAGATAGCAGAGTGGATTAAAAACCAGAATCCTACAATATGCTACCTACAAGAAATACATTTGAAGCAGAGAAAATCACACAGAGTAGAGATAAAAATCTGGAACAGAATAGATTAGCTGAATAGATTTAGTTGAAGTAAAAAAAAACAGGGATAGCAATCCCTTTCTCAGACAAACAATTACAAGAATAGATCTCATTAAAAGAAGTAAAGAAGGAAACTACATCCTCCTAAAAGGATGGTAATTTCAATGAAGCAATTTCAATACTAAACATATATTCACCTCCAGATTCTTAGAGGAGAAGCTAAATGAGTTACAGGAAGACATAGACAGCAAATCATGCTAGTGGGGGAACACAGCCCTCCCCCTTTCAGAATTAGATAAATCTAACTATAAAATAAACAAGAAAGAAGCTAAAGAGGTGAATAGATATGATAGACCTCTGGAGAAAATTGAATGGAGATAGGAAGGAATATACCTTTTTTCTGCAATACATGGCACCTACACAAAAATTGACCATGTGTTAGGGCATAAAAATCTCATAATAAAATGCAAAAAGGTAGAAATATTGAATGTGTCCTTTTCAGATCATGATGCACATTGCAGGCTTACCACAGTGGTACAGATCTCATCCCACTCCACTGGCATCTTGGAGAGGGAGAGAAGTTGACTACTGCCAACACTCAGCAGAAATTTTTGACAGGCATCCCCAACCAAAGGAATCTGCAAAATACCCCCAAACTTATCCTAGGTAGTAAGGGGGGGTTGAGCCCATATAGAACAGGCTTCCCACAAACTCAGGCCTTCTGGAGTCAGAATCGATTCTCCTTTCTGGCTAATGCACCAAATATGATGAAGTTTGGATTGAGCAAAATGAAAAAGAGACAGTGACCCTAGGGATAAATAAAGGACACGTATTTCCTTCAAAGAAATGGGTTGAATTCCCTATAGAAATTCTCCCACCTGAAGGAAAAGGGGAATGACTTATAAAGAGCAGGAGTCTTCAGAGAACTTGCTCCTTATGGCTAAGTTCCTTAATTGGGAAATAGGGCACAAACAAATATGATTAAGTTCATTAGTTTAATGCTTGATTAATATAAGATTTTTCCCCTTATCTTTGAAATCAGTAAAAGATTCCATTCTTTTCCTGGGTCCAATCTGTTGCTTATCTAAGTCCTAGATACTGTATAGAGCCTGTCCATCCACTTGCATTTTGAAATTTGGACAATAAACATCCTTCAACCTTTTGTTCTTCCCCGTATTTATGAACAGACCAAATGCCTTTGAGATGACTTCATGGAGAGTCCATCCTGTTCTAGGGCCTGACACAATCAACACAACACCCACAAATGATTCTTGTCCTTTCTCATTGAAGAAGACCAAAATGACATCACTATGTTTGAGACAAATTATAGTGTGTCCAACTATGGCTGATCAGAGCAATAGGAGCTCAGAATCTCTATCACAGAAACAAGCACAAATAGTTTATATGCTTACCCCAAACTTACATATGTCATATTTCCTTTGAGTTGCTTCAATTCTGCTTTCCTCATAGAGTGCAGCCCCCCACTGATGAGATCACGCCATGCTGGGTGGTCCTGTGCCAGTGTCTCCCATGCTGAACAATCAATTCTAAAGTTCTTCAATGACACCTTCAGGGTGTCTGGTGTTGCTTCTTCTAACCCCTTGTGAGCACTTGCCCTATGTGAGTTCTCCATAAAATAGATTTCTGGCAAGCATACATGTGGCATTCTAACAGCATGCCCAGCCCATGGTTGTTGCACTCTCTGTAGTAATGTTGGAATGCTAGGCAGTCAAGAAAGGACCTCAATGGAAAATACCATCTGCATCTAGAGAAAGAATTGTGGACTTTGAACAAAGACCAAAGACTATTACCTTTAATTTAAAAAAAAAAAACTTTATCTTATTATGTAATTTTGCTATTTCGTATATTTATTTTTCTTCCTTAAGGATATGATTTTTTTCTCTCATCACATTCAACTTAGATCAATGTATAGCATGGAGACAAGACTGCCTTCTGGGGGGGAGGAGGGAAGCAAGATTAGGGGAAAAACTGTGAAACTCAAAATAAATAAAATCTTTCTTTAAAAAAAGAAAAGAGGGGCGGCTAGGTGGTGCAGTAGATAAAGCAATGGCCCTAGAGTCAGGAGTACCTGGGTTCAAATCCGGTCTCAGACACTTAATAATTACCTAGCTGTGTGGCCTTGGGCAAGCCACTTAACCCCATTGCCTAGCAAATACTTAAAAAAAAAAAAAACTCAGTGTCTGGTGTCTGATAGCTTCTTTGAATCTTCCTAAAAATTTAAATGGAAATGATTCCATTTCCTGACATAGTGTTGGTAGACTGCCCAGGTTTCCCAGGCATATAACAATGAGGCCAGCAACTGGCTCTGTAGACCTTCAGTTTGGTGTCAGTCTAATACTTCTTCTCTCCCATATTGTCTTTCAGAACCTCCCAAATACTGAGATAGCTCTGGCAATGGAAGTGTCAACCTTATTGTCAATGTGTACCGCCTTGGAAAGGACACTGCCAAGAGAAGTGAACTTGTCCACAGTACTCAAGACTTCTCCATTTGCTGTAATCGATGGTTCCACATATGGATGGTGTGGTGCTGGCTGATGGAGTACCTGTGTTTTCTTAGTGTTAATTGTTAGAACAGAATTAACAGAAGCAGCAGGAAATCGATCCAACCTTTGTCACATCTCAGCTCCAGAGGCTGCATTGAGGGCACAATCATCTACAAACAGAAAATCCTTCCACTTTGGTCTTGACTTGTAGCCTTTTCAAGCTGAAGAATTTGCCATCAGTGCAGTAGCTGAAATAGAGGTCATGTTCATCTTCAGTGAAGGTGTTTGATAACATGGCTGAAAACATCATGCTAAAAAGTAAGGAAGAAAAATAAAGTATAAGAGATAGAAAAATTACATAATAATATAAATTAAAGGTAATAGTCTTTGGTCTTTGTTCAAACTCCACAATTCTTTCTCTGGATACAGATGGTGTTCTCCATTGAGGTCCTTTCTTGACTGCCTAGCATTCCACCATCACTACAGAAAGTGCAACGACGATGAGCTGGACACGTTGTTAGACTGTCATATGTATGCTTGCCAGAAATGATGATCTACCAAAAAAGAATAATTTTGTTTCTACTTTGCCTGTGCTTATTCCCTTCCTTCCTTTGTCTTGTTCTAATGCTATGAATAACATTTATAGTGCTATATTAAACAGCAAGGATGATAATGAATATCCTTGTTTTATTCCCTCATTGGCCATGTTAAACATCCTTGTTTCTCTTCAAAATGGAGCCAATACACAACTGGCAACAGCGGAGCAGAAAAGGAGTGGGCAGCTTTGAGTACAGCAGTGCATTTGTTCATCTGGGTCAGAACACTCACAAACATCAAGACTGGTTTGATGAAAATAATGGGGAAATACAAAAGCTGCTAAATCCACAAATTGCAGACTTCACCAGTACCAGTACCAGACTCTAATCTAGATCTCATTTATGACATCAGTGAATGTTTTTGTTCAATCTTGCTATTTTTTCACCTGATGTTTATTACTAGAAGGTCATTGAACAGGATTGTTTCTCTTGCCACATCTTCCAAGAAGTCGTGACGTATAAATGGGAGACAGATGGCACCTGGTTCTTATGTAAATTGGAATTTTTTTATTCTCTATATCTTTCAAATAATTGTGAGGTCAGTGTGTCAGCCAAGTAGCATACATTAAGCACCAACATATTTACAATACATTATGCTAAGCCCTTGTAAAGATGTGATTAATTGATGATTATCACTTATGGAAAAATCCATTTGCTCCCTACTAATAATACTCTCTTCAAAGATGTTCTCCATTTATAGATGACCATTAAAGATGCTACAGAAATAGGAAACTAAGCTTAAAGGCTAGAAGTGATAGATATTCTTACTCATCTTTTGGGGGGGATTTACCAGACCTATCACTAACCAACTGGGTTTTTAGTTTTTGCTTTTTGATAAAAGGGTTGATGATGCAGAGGCATGAAACTTTTATTATAACCTATGATTTCTCCTCTCCAGTGCTTTTTCTGAACCATACTTTCCAATATATGGGACCCATTCTCTGCTTTCCCCGTGATTGCAAAGAAGTAACCATCAGAGTGAACATTGTCTTTATGTGAACAGTCTTTTTAAGAATGTGAACGAATTTCTCTATCTACCATCAGCAGCTAATGTTGGTTCATAAACTGTAATTTTTTTCTGAATAAAATTTTTTTGATTAATAAAAAATATTTTCTCTTTCTCCTATCTCCCCTTGATTATAAAAAAAAGAAAGATAATCAAAAGTCCTTATAATTTATGGGTATAGCCAAGCAGACAATTTCCTTCATTGGCCATGTTAAAAAAAAATTCCTCTGTCTCTCTTGATTCAATCACCTCTCTTTTCAGCAGGTGGCTAGCACTTTCAACATAATGTCTATGGAATTTTGGCTGATCATTGCATTATTCATAATTCTTTAGTTTTTCAAAGTTGTTTGTCATTACAATATTATTTTATTGTATGCATTGGTCTCCTGTTTCTGTTCATTTTGTATAAATTCCTACATGTCCTCCCAGGGTTCTTTGAAATCAATATTTTTATCATTTCATTTTTTTTAGGTTTTTTGCAAGGGAAATGGGGTTAAGTGGCTTGCCCAAGGCCACACAGCTAGGTAATTATTAAGTGTCTGAGACCGGATTTGAACCCAGGTACTCCTGCGCCACCTAGCCTCCCCTATTTCATTTTTTTTATCTAAAAGTCTTATTACCAAAATAGCATTTAAAAAAGAGAAGAGGATGCAAAGTATTAAGTTCATAATGATATGCCCATGATGTTGGTTCAATCAGTCACATCTCTGTCATAAAGACATTTGCATGATTACAAAATATTTTTTGTTTATTGTGCTCATATCATTACCCTCTCAAACATCATCATTAAACACCATTTGACTAAGGTACTGGTCTTCATCATTTCTTATATATCAATCCTATAACTATTACTTGTAGAGCTGCTCCCCAATTGATGGGCACTCCTCACCTCCAATTTCCAGGACTTACTCTACTTCTTACCAACTTGTAAAGTTGTCAATTGCTTCAATTGATTTTTAGTTGACTCTCACTTAAAGCATCATATGAGGGACAGCTAGGTGGTGTAGTGGATAAAGCACTGGCCCTGGAGTCAGGAGTACCTGGGTTCAAATCTGGTCTCAGACACTTAAAAATTACCTAGCTGTGTGGCCTTGGGCAAGCCACTTAACCCCGGTTGCCTTGCAAAATAAACCTAAAAAAAAAAAGTCATATGATCTGCAAAAAAAAGACTATTTTTGTTTCTACTTTGCCTATGCTTATTCCCTTCATTCCATTGTCTTGTTCTATTGCTATGAATAACATTTATAGTGCTATATTAAACAGAAAGGATGATAATGAATATCCTTGTTTTATCCCTGCTCTTACTGGAAAAATTATTGATTTATCTCCATCACCTATAATGCTAAATGCTGCCTGTTAAATTAAGAAAAAAAATCATTTATTCTTCGATTTTTAACAAGAATGGCCAATTCAAATGGACATGAAAAGGTAATCATATCACTAGGGGTTCATGAGATACAGTTTTACAAAGTATCTTGAATTAGAGTAAAGGGGAACCTAACCCATAGTGTGAATTGTGATTGTAGTGGTGGGGTGGGAAACAGAGTTCAGTAGGATGCATACATACAAATATAATAGCAAATTATATACAAAGTAATTTCTGGGAGAACTGGTGGAAGGACTGAGTAAGATTTAACACAGGAAGTGGGACTTCAGTATAGAAGGAACTAGGGATTCAAAAAGATGGTAGATGAGTGAGAGCATACCAGACATTAGAGGACAGTCTACATGAGGAGAAAGATTTGGAATGTAGTTCAGAATATGGCAGATAGGTCATTTGAGAAAGAACGGAGTGTACCAAAGTGGGAGTGATAGGAGACAGGAAAGCTAGATTGGAACCAGATCGTGAAGTGCTTTCAATAGCGATCAGAGAAGTTTATATTTAACCTAGAAACAAGCCCCAAGAGCCTCTTAAGCACAATGCTGACATGTTCCAATGTGTGTCTTGGGACTATCTCTTTGAAAGCTGTGAGAGGACTAGATTGGAGAGAGGAAGGTAGATAAAAGAGAGATGTGTTGCATTAGGTACCATGCAGGAAGGCAGCTGGGTGAAACAGACTTACTGGAGGACCTGAGTTTAAATCTGGCCTCAGGTGTCTAGTAGCTTAATAAAAGTGTTTGCATGGGGCAGCTAGGTGGCACAGTGGATAGAGCACCTGCCCTGGAGTCAGAAGGACCTCAGTTCAAATCCAGCCTCAAACACTTAATAACGACCTAGCTGTGTGGCCTTGGGCAAGCCACTTTAACCCCATTGCCTTGCAAAAACTAAAAACTAAATAAATGAATGAATGAATGAAATTACATTAAATAAATGAATGAGTGAATGAATGAATGAATAAGTGAATAAATACATAAATGAATAATCAAACAAACAAACAAATAAATAAATAAAGTGTTTGCTTCAGTTTCTTCATCTGTAAAATGAGATGGAGAAAGAAATGACAAACCACTTCACTATCTTAACCAAGAAAACCCTGGAATCATGAAAAATTGGGCACAACTGAAAAATGACTTAAAAGCAACAACATCATCAACTAGGGACTGAAACAATTCAACAATAATAGAAAGGGAGAGTTCTCATGAATCAGAGGTTCAGGAATGTATCAAGGAAGTCTTCTGAGTTCAAGGCATTATATGATTATATGTAATATAATCTGCAAGGAAAGTGATTAGATTATAAGTGTCTTGAGGGTAGGAATTGTCTTTTGCCTCTGTTTTATACACGTATATGTATGTTTGTGTGTGTGTGTGTTCAGTACTTAACACAGTTCCTGGGACATAGAAGATGCTTAAATGTTTATTTATTTATGAATTGATATATCTACTCTTCAGTCAGAGGGTCCACCAAACCAGCCCACTTTCTATTCCTGATATTCCAGATCCTGATTCCATGGCATTCTTGAAACAAGCTGTTCCCTAAACTTGGCAAGCTTTCCAAGTAGCCCTCAATTCTAGTGCCTCTTCTTCAATATTACCCCAAATATATGCTCTTATCCTCTCCAATCAAAATATTCCTAAATAATAAAAATGGAGGCCCCAAGACAAAATAACTGCCAAAAAAACTAATGTCAAGAGATTAGAGTGCTTCTCTGATTAGGCACAGTTTGTTGCTAACTTGGAAGGAAAGTTGAAACAACACACAGTTGGCAACAGTGGAGTCGACTAGGAGTGGGGAACTTTCATAGATTTGGTGTTTAGCGCTGCATTTGCTCTTCTGGGTCAGACCACTCACAAGCATCAAGACAGATTTAATGAAAGTTATGGTAAAAATCAGAAGTTGCTAAGTGGGAAAAAAAGAGAACTGCACAGTATTTACCAACAGGATAATTTATCCATTTCTTAAAAGGCAGCGTTTAATTCTATCAAAATTGCGTATAAGTGAAGTTTAGAGAAATGTAGGATTCTTGGCTCAGTAAAAAGGCAGGTGAAATTCCATTTTATGCTTAAAGTAATAAACCCAAGTGCTTTTATGATGCCCTGAAGACTATTTATGGGCCAGTTACCCAGTCCTGACAGAGTCGCATTGATCAATGATAGGGACCTGAACCTAGATAGATGGACTGAACATGTATATAGTGTTCTCAAGAGACCATATTCAGTCAATATTGAAATCACTGACTATTACCTCAGTTTGAAGATAGTTTGCAGTACTCATTATTTTGTAAGATTTTGAGTTCCTTCTTTCCCTCCCCCTTCCCCATGACAGCAAGCAATAATACCATTTCCCTATCAGTCATGCTGTAAAGAAGAATCAGAACAAAAGTGAAAAGAACCATAAGAAAAAACATAAAACAAATTCTAAAAAGTGAAAATAGTATACTTTGGTCTTCATTCCGACTCCATTGTTCTTTCTCTTGATGTGGATGGCATTTTCCATCACGTCTTTCAGAACTCTTTGATCATTGGACTGCTGAGGGGAGCTAAATCTATCCCAGTTGATCATAACATAGTTTTGCTCTTCATGTATACAATGTTCTCTTGGTTCTGCTCACTTTACTCAGCATCAGTTCATGTTAAGTATTTCCAGGATTTTCTGAAATCTACCTGCTCGTGATTTCTGACAGAGCAATAGAATTCATGACTTTATAGTTCTTTGGGCATAGTTCCAGATTGTGCTCTAAAATGGAGTTCACAATTCCACTATCAATGCACTGCTGTACCAGTTTTTCCACATCCCCTCCAACATTTGCCATTTTCCTATAAGAATGAGATGGAAACTCAGAAGAGTTTTTTTTTTTTGCATTTATTTAATCAGTAGAGATTTAGAGTTTTTTTAATATCATTATTGATAACTTTGATTCCTTCTTCTGAAAATTGTCTGCTCACATCCTTTGACCAGTTATCAACTGAGGACATATTGTCACTTTTAAACCCTTATCACTACTCCTATCATTAGAAGTCATGCGAGTCATCCTCTTCTCTCTCCAAGAGGCCTGAGGCTGAGTAGTCAGCACTGATTAATGAACCCAGAACCTCTCAGACTCATGAGGTAGCTGACAAGAACAAACATGTCCATCTTTCCAAGATCATTGTTCAGTGATCAGAAGCCAGGGAAAGAAATAGCAAGCAAAAGAAACCATTACAGACTTGGGGTTCAATTGTGGGCAATTGCAATGTGCTTCTAGCCCTAAGCCACCACTGTTACCAGGAGTGGGGAGTTGTACAGAGAAAAAGTCCCTCCCTAATTTACTGGGAGTCCCAAGGAAAACTGGCAGAATCCCCAAATCTCAGACTTAAAGAGAAAATATGGATTCTGTGTTGTTCATGTATTATTAACATGACTTTTTTTAGCCTACTGAGTAGGTAGGGACATTTCTTTTGACTCAGACACGAATCATTTTACTTGCATACATCCGGGGTGGGGGGGGGACACCATCATAAGGAACTATGAATAGATATTTCCTGTGATTAAAAGAAAGATAGAAAAACATTTAAAATCCCCAAATAAATACCAAATTAGAAATCCTGAAAAATCAAAGGAAGAGAGTAATAAAGTAGAAAGCAAGCTATTGAACTAATAAATAAAATCAATCAAATAAATAAACTTTTAGTTAATTTGATTGAAAAGAGAGAAATAAGAAAACCAAATTACCAGGATCAAAAATGAAAGAGGGTAAATTCATCACCAATGAAGATGAGATTAAGTAATAAATTGGAGATATTTTGCTCAACTATATGCAAATAAATATGTCAATTAAGTTAAAAATGAATACAAAAATATAAATTGTACAGATTAATAGAAGAAGATATTAGAAAAAATAAATTGAACAAATTATGAGTGAATTTCCAAAGAAAAATCTGCAGGGCCAGATCTCCAGGATTTACAAGTGAATTCTAGCAAACATTTAAAGAATAACTAATTCCAATTCTATATAAACTATTTGAATAAAATAGTCAAAGAAAGAATCCTATCAAATTCCTTTTATGACACAAATATGGTGTTAATACCGAAACCAGGATGAGCCAAACAGAGAAAGAAAATTAAAGACCAATTTCTCTAATGTATATTTATATAAAAATTTTAAATAAAATATTAGCAGAGAGATTACAGCAAATTATCACTAGAATAATGCACTATGATAATCAGGTGGGATTTATACCAGGAATTCAGGAATGATTCAATATTAGGAAACTTATCAGCATAATTGGCCATATCAATAACAAAATAACAAAGTCATATGATTATCTCAATAGATGCTGGAAAAACTTTTGATAAAATACAGCACCCATTCCTACTAAAAACATTAAGAAGTATAGGAATAAGTGGTGTTTTCTTTAAAATGATAAGCAATATCTATCTAAAACTAACAGCAAGCATTATATGTAATGGTATAAGCTAAAAGCATGCCTAATAAGATCAGGGGTTTAACAAGAATGTCCATTATCATCACTATTATTCAGTAAAGTACTAGAAATCTTAGCTTTAGCAATAAAGAAGAAGAAAAAATTAAAGGAATTAGAGTAGGCCATGAAGAAACAAAACTCGCGTTCTTTGTAGTTGATATATATATATATATATATATATATATATATATTTAGAGAATTCTACAAAACTAATGAAAAAACTATGAAAAAATTAACAACTTTTTTTTTTAGTTTTTGCTAGGCAGTGGGGTTAAGTGACTTGCCCAAGGCCACACAGCTAGGTAATCATTAAGTGTCTGAGGTCAGATTTGAACTCAGGTCCTCCTGACTCCAGGGCTGGTGCTCTACCGCTGTGCCATCTAGCTGCCCCCAAAATTAACAACTTTAACAAAGCTTCAGGATATAAAATAAACCCACATAAATCATCAGCTTTTCTCAATACAGTCCAGCAGCATAAAAAGAAAGAGAAATTGCATTTTAAAATAATTGTAGACAATATAAAATACTTGAAAATCTACCCGCCAAGAAAAATCCCAGAAATATATAAGCATAACTACAAAGCACTTTTCATACAAATAAAGTCAAATCTAAACAACTGAAAACATATCAATTCCTCATTAGTAGATCAAACTAATAAAATAAAAAATGTCAAATCTACCTAAATTGGTCTACTTACTCAGTGACATGCCATTCAAATTACCAAAAAATTTATTTTATAGAACTTGAAAAATAGTAATGAAGTTCATCTGGAGGAACAAAACATCAAGAATATCAAACATCAAGAAGTAATGAAAGGGGCAGCTAGGTGGCACAGCGGTAGAGCACCAGCCCTGGAGTCAGGAGGACCTGAGTTCAAATCTGACCTCAGACACTTAATAATTGCCTAGCTGTGTGGCCTTGGGCAAGCCACTTAACCCCATTGCCTTGCCAAAAAAAAAAAAAAAAAACCCTAAAAAAAAGGGGAAAAAAGAAGTAATGGAAAAAACACAAAGAAAAGTTAGTTAATCATATCAGATCTAAAACTATATAATAAACTAGCATAATAAACTAAGAAATAGAGTGGTGTATCAACGGAATAGATAAGACACACACAAAAAAAAACAGTAGCAAATGACCTCAGTAATCCTCACTATTTAACAATAACTACTGAGAAAACTGGAAAATAGCAGGGCAGAAACTAGGCATAGACCAACATCTCATACCCTATCCCAAGATAAGGTTGACATGGGTACAGGATTCAAACATAAAGGGTAATACCAAAAGCCAATTATGAGAGCAAGGAATAACTTCATTTTCAGATCTCTGGAGAGGGAAGGAGCTTATGACCAAGCAAAAGAAAGAGATTACATTAAATTTAAAAAGTTTTGCATAAATAAGAACAATACAACTAAAATTAAAAAGGAATGCAGAAAGTTGGAAAACAATTTTTACAGCTAATGTTTCTGATAAAGGCTTCATTTCTAAAATACAGAAAGAACTGAGTCAAATTTATAAGAAAACAAGTTATTCCCCAATTGACAAATTGTCAAATGATATGAACTGACCTTTTCAGATGTAGAACTTAAAACTATAATTATATGAAAAATGCTCTAAAACACTATTGATTAGAGAAATACAAATTAAACCATCTCTGAAGTAACAACTTACACATATCACACTGGTTAATATGACAAAAAAGAAAGTGATCAGTGTTTGAGGGCATGTAGAAACCTTGCACTCTCATATGTTATTGGTGGAGTTGTAAGCTGATCCAGCCATTCAGAGAGCAATTTTGAACCATGCTCAAAGGGTTAAAAACCTGCACCTTTTGAGGCAAAAATATCACTACTATTTGGGATATTATTTGTATCCCAAAGAGATCATAGAAAAGGTGAAAAGATTCACATGTTAAAAAAAAAAACATTTATAGTAGCTCTTTTTATGATGGCAAAGAATTGGAAATTGGGGGATACCCATCAGCTGGGAATAAATGAACAAATTTTCAGTATATGAATGTGATGGAGTACTATTGGTTTTTAAGAAATCATGAAGGGGGGTGCAGCTAGGTGGAGCATTGATAGAACACCACCCTGAAAGTCAGAAGGACCTGAGTTCAAATCCGGATTCAGACATTTACTACTTACTTGATTTCATGACCTTGGGCAAGTCACTTAACCCCCCTTGCTTTGCAAAACAAAACAAAAACAAAACAAAACAAAACAAAACAAATCATGCATGGAAGGACTTCAGAAAAGTCTGGAAAAACTTATGAGATTTGATGCTAAGTGAAGTGAACATAATTAGGAGAACATTGAACCCAATAATGGCAATACTGTGTGATGAACTAAGCTTGCCATAGTAGTGCAATGATCAAAGACAATTCTAAAGGATTTGTAATGGAAAATACCATCCACATCCGGAGAAAGAACTATGGAGTCTGAATAAAAACCAAAGCATACTATTTACCATATTTAAATTTTGTTTTATATTTTATTGTTTTTTCCCCCTCTCATGGTTTTTTCCCCATTTGTTCTGATTCTTCTTTTATAGCATTAATAATACAGAAATATGTTTAATATGGTTGTACACATATAATTGTTGTCAGAGGGAGAGGTAGGAAGAAGGGGTAAGAAATATACGAAACTCAAAATCCTACCAAAAATGAATGCTAAGGGGCAGTTGGGTAGTGCAATGGATAGAGCACTGGACCTGGAGTCAAGAGGACCTGAGTTTAAATCTGGCCTCAGATACTTAATAATTACCTAGCTGTGTGGCCTCATGCAAGTCATTTAACCCCATTGCCTTGCAAAAAAACCTAAAAAAAAAATGAATGCTAAAAACTATCTTTGTATGTAATTGAAAAAACAAATTTATTAAAAAAAAAAAGAAATGGAGTAGTGAAACAGTGGAACAGATCAGATACATAATATACAGTAGCAAATAACCATAGTGATTTAGAGTTTGATAAACACAAAGGATCCAGCTTCTGAGATAAGAATTTTCAATCTGAGAAAATCTGCTGAGAAAACTAGAAAATAGTATGACAGAAACAAGGCATAACACATCATCTCATACCCTATCCCAAGATAAGATCTAAATGGGTATATGATTGAGACATAAAGGGTGACACCATTAGTCAATTAGGAGAACAAGAAATAGTTTATCTTCAAATCTATGGAGGGGGAGGAATTTATGACCAAACAAGAGAGATAGAGAAGATTATAATATGCAAAATGGATAATGTTGATTACATAAAATTTTAAAGTTTTTGCACAAACAAAACTAATGCAACCAAGATAGAAGAAAAGTTGAAAGCTGGGAAACAATTTTTCTAGTAAGTATGATAAAGGTCTTGTTTCAAAAATTATATAGAAAACTAAGCCAAATTTATAAGAATACAAATCATGCCCAATTGATAAATGGTCAAAGGATATTTACAGGTAGTTTCCTGCTGAAGAAATTACAACTATTTATAGTCATATGAAAAAATACTCAAAATAGATAAGGATTAGAGAAAAAGCAAATTAAATCAACTCTGTGATACCAACTCCCACTAATAAATTTGCTAAAATGACAGAAAAATGAAATGATAAATGTTGTAAGAAATTTTGTGGAGAAACTGGGACATTAATGCACTGCTGGTGGAGTTGTGAGTTGATCCAACTGTTCTGGAGAGCAATTTGTGACTTTGCCCAAAGGGCTATAAAACTGCAAAGTCTTTGATCCAGCAATACTACTATGAGATCTGTATCCCAAAGAGATCATTAAAAGGTAAAAGGACCCACATGTACAAAAATATTTATAGCAGCTCTTTTAATGGTGGCAAAGAATTGGAAATTGAGGGGAGCCCCACCAATTGGGGAAGGGCTGAACAAATTGTGGTATATGAATGAAATGGAATTCTGGAAGAATAATGAATATTATGAATGAAGAATACAATTGAGAAAGATTATAATGAATGAAATAGAAATTCTGTAAGAAATCATGAGCAGGTGGATTTCAGAAAAACCAATAAATACTTACATGAACTGATGCTGAATGAAGTGAACAGAACGAAGAGAACATTGTAAACATGAACAACAATATTGTGTCAGGATCAATTATGATAGATTTAACTCTTCTCAGTAGTAAAATGCAGGCCTTTGGAAATCTCAGTGATCCTGTATAGGGTACTCCATGAAAGATTGGAGGAGCTCACAGAGGGGAGAAAACCCAGGGGTTAGGGCTGGTCATAAAGCCTTTCTGGACTGAGGGATGGGCCAACCTTAGCTGGAATCTAAAGCCCTGAAAGACCTAGAAAGTGTGGAGAAGAGGAGGGAAAAAAAGAGGAAAGTATGATAACTGGTGAAGCCCATCTGCCATCAGACCAGACCACTTTATCTTCTCATCTGTGTTTCCTAGAAAGGAATCTTATCTTACCAGCTCTAGTCAGAGAACTAGCCCACCCTTTCCCAATGCCTGGCCAGCCAAGAGCTATGGAACTAAGGGATGAGATTTCATGTGTTCTTGATGAATATGTTTCTTCGTCTGTAAAATGGAGATTAGAGGGGCAGCTAAGTGATGCAGTGGATAGAGCACAGAACTCAGACATTTAATACTGAATTAGCTGTGTGACTTTGGGCAAGTCACTTAATCCCATTGCCTTGGGGAACAAAACCAACAAAAAAAATTGGAGACCAGAATGAATGAGCCTTTCAAGGTTGTTATGAGGATAAAATGAGATATTTGGGAAGTGTTCTGCAAACCTTAAAATGTTATCTATTTGACAGCTGCTGGTGTTGGTGACTCTTCCTTCAGGTACCATACCCAGCACTGCATGAGAGACAAGGTCTCAGAATGTGGAATGGAAGCAGAACCAATGATTACCAATGAGATTAGTAGGGGAGGATGATAGTCACAAAATCTCTGAACCTTCCCTATGAAGCCCAAACAAGGGATTGTGTCCAAGGACTGTGACCAGTTCTGAAAGGTCCAGAAGAAAGAATTCTGTCCCTCCCTTTTAATGGGACATACTATTTGTCCTTCAGGCTCCATTCTCCTCAAATCTTTCAAGGTCAAGAATCTCAAATTCATTGCAACTTTTTGTCTCCTTCCAGACCTTGATTCTGAGAGGTTTCTTGTCCACCCTCACTTCAAACACAGCCCATAAATCTCTCATTCCCATCCCTTCATTCTTGTTTGAGGACTCTCAGAACAGGACTAGGTCAGATGATAGGGACTGGAAAACATGCTATGTGAAATGAATGGAAAGAAATGGAGTTTTAAAGCTAAAGAAGAAAAGATTTGGGGGTGGGGAATTGATGAATGTCTTCAAATAGTCAAATGTCTGTGATGGAAACATGGGATGAAAATGATTAGTTTGACCCCAGGGAGCAAGATTAAGAGGAAGTTACAGAGATGCAAATTTTTTAAAAAACAAAGATTGACTGGGGCAATTAGGTGGCACAGTAGATAGAGCACTTAACCTCAAGTCAGGAAGACCTGAGTTCAAATGTGCCCTCAGACACTTAATAATTACCTAGCTGTGAGTCTTTGGGCAATTCACTTAACACCATTGCCTTGAAAAATAGATAGATAGATAGATAGATAGATAGATAGATAGATAGATAGATAGATAGATAGATAGATAAGTGGATGAATAAATAAACAAACAAACAAATAAATAAATAAATAAAAATAAAGATTGACCTTCTATCTCTTCCCTTTCTTTCCCTTTCCTTTCCCTCCCTTTTACTGAGAAAGTAAAAAAATTAAAATTCCCTATTCACAAATATGTATAGTCAATCAAATAAGGTTCCCACATTGACCATGTCCAAAAAAAATATATCTCAGTCTGCCCTAGGAGTTATAAACTCTCTCTGGAGCCGGGTCCCATGTTATAACTTGAATCCTTTGAAATTATGATCGGTCGTTGTGCTGATCAGAATTCCTAAGACTTTCAAAGTTGTTTGTCTTCCTTATATTGTTATCTTTGAATAAATTGTTCTCCCAGTTCAGTTCAGTTGACTTTGCTTCAGTTCAAATAAGTCTTCCCAGATTTTTCTGAAATAATCCCTTTCATCATTTCTTATAGCATGAATGTATTCCATCACATGCATATTTAGTCATTCCCCGATTGATGGGCACTGCCTCCATTTCCAATTCTTTGCTACCACAAAGAGAGCTGCAATAAATATTATTGCATTATAAGTTCCTTTTCTCTTTCTTTGAAGAGAGGCAGATTTAGACTCAATGTAGAGAAAAGACTTCCAACAGAGAGGGTTGTTCTATAAGGGAGTGAATTGCCTCAGGCAGTAATAAGTTTTGCCCTCTTGGAAAATATTTAAGTGAGGGTTGGGAGACCCTTGACTTTCAAATGGGCATCTATTGACTTGGTTGTTTGTCGCGAGGCAGTGGTGTTAAACTGACTTACTCAAGGTCATGCAGTTAGGCAATTATTATTAAGTGTCTGAGGTTGGATTTGAACCCAGGTCCCCCTGACTCCAGGGCTGGTGCTCTATCCACTGCACCACCTAGCTGCCCCCATTGACTTGGTTTTAAAAAAAAACAATTCATTAACTGTATTTCAATATAATGGGTTCCTTTGTCATCCAATGTTTTATTTTATATATTTATATAACCATTTTTCTGAGAAGGGATCCCTTAGCTTCACCAGACTACCAAGAAGTCCAGGGCACAAAAATGGTGATGAACCTCTTCTGCAGTTATTTCTGCACCAGGAAGATGTGGAGCAGGTTCCTTATGAGGCTGCTTCCTACCCTGAGATTTTGTAAGTATATAAATTTTGGATACTCTCTGACCAAGACCATTTCTTTCATAGGTTCATGGTCGGAAACAACATCCCCCATTACAGAAACCAGCTTCAACATCACAAAGAAAAAGAATGAGTTGTTCTCATAGAGTCAGGCTGGCTTTTTTGTATATGTCATTACCTCTCATTTCTTCCAATCCAATTAAAAAGTGGGGCATCCCAGAGCCAACTTGACCCAACCCAAAAAGGACAGAAAACTGGACACTTCTCTGTGACTCTTCTTTGGATCCAAGAAGTACCCTCAAGGAATGCAAGCTCCCGGTTAACTCTTTGCTATATATTGAGGGGAGGGATATCAGGGTGAAAGCAGTATAGTGTAGTAAAAAGAATCCTAGGATAATTACCAGGAAACCTGGCAGTCTCACCTCCAATATTTATTAGCATGCAATGTTGGTGTGGTGAGTAAAATTGCAATAAAGGCATGCTGAGACAGTTTTCTCTGGGGCAGGATAATATTTTATTAATGATGATGATTATACCATTAGTAAAATGGGTCAAGCTGACCATCTCAGTCAAAGACCAGGTATCTGAGAGTGATCAGTTTCTTAGTTGGCTAGCAATAACCAATAAATTGAGTCAATAGTCTCTCTCTCAATAACCAAAAGAACTGGGAGGGACGGCAGAAAGGGTCTTTTTTTGTTGGTAGTGGCTTTTGTTTGTCTTTGCTAGGCAATGGGGTTAAGTGACTTGCCCAAAGTCATCTGGCTAAGTAAGGATTAAGTGTCTGAGGTCAAATTTGAATGCAGGTTCTCCTAACTTCAGGCAGGTACTCTATCTATTGTGCCATCTAGCTATCCCAAGACCAAGTCTTTTAAACCAAGGTGAGTCTTCCTTATGGTTGACCAACAAGACATATTTGGACCTCCTCTGGCAAAGGTTACCAATCCTGACTGGTAGATATTTTAAAAAAAAGGTGAGGACTTGAGTTACCTCAGTTCCTCTCTATCACTTTCTCAATGGGAAATAGGAATATACTTAGGTGAAAGGATTAGTCTGTAGCAGGGAAATGCCACACCTTAAGATTTAGCTCCCTCTCTGGCAATTTATTGTTCAATCATTTTTCTGTCCTGTTCAATTCTTCCTGACTCCATTTGGGGTTTTCTTGGCAGAGAAACAGGAGTGATTTGCCTTTTCCTTCTCTAGCTCATTTTACAGATGAGGAAAATGAAGCAATCAAGATGAAGTGATTTGTCTTGGGTCACACAGCTAGTAAGTGGCTGAGGTCAGATTTGAATTAAGAAAGGTAAGTCTTCCTGTCTCCAGACCTCTAATAATCTTGGCTAGAAAATCAGAACCATGCTGATCAGTATTTCCCTTTCCCCATTCCATTTGGCCTCCTCTTTGGAGACCAAATCTCCCCTAATTTTGACAAGGAGAAAGAAGGAAAGGAAAGTTAAGGAACCCAGTTCAAGAAGGTTCTTTGTTTACAAATAAAAAGAAGGGTCCCAGATTAGAAAACAATGGATAGGAATCCTTTTCTAGGAGGAATGATAAGTAGCAGTGTAGCCTAAAAGGGCATGTTTGTGTCAATCTCAGGTCTTTTGGCAACTCTTAGTGGTTTCACTCAGAAGGTATGGGAATCCTATAGAATAATAAACCTCATGCCACCAGTTCTTCTTCCTAAACTCATCTCCCTAACACTCTGCATTATAATCCTTTTCCCATCATCACTTTACCTATGACTAGTTCTCTGATTTTTGACCCAATTGAGACTAAAGACCAGAACAGGTAAGAAGACAGGGAGAGGAAAAGTTGTTAATAAAAGATGTCTGTATACAGTAGGAAATGAATGATGGAGTACCTTATGGCAGTGTTCATAGTTAACAGTACTGATAAGGTCCCATCACAAAAGACTCCAAAAGTATTTTCCACTGATGTAATTTCACACGGACCCAATCTTTGAGTTATAAGGAGTGACATAGTCCATTGAGGATCCTTAGCAATGTCTCCAAGACTTGAGAATGGAAAACTTAAGATATTTCATCCATTTCCAGCTATGATTCAATCTATCTTCATCAGTCACATGAAGAATAAGAATGAAGTAATTCTTTCAGGTCTTCCCATGAGTATTTTCTATGGGCTGAGTTCAGTTTAATGTATTTAGGCTGGATTTTACACTCAGAAGAGCACACTCATCCTTTTTGGCTGCAGCCCATGTCTTAGGCAATTTGCAGTTCCAAATAATATTCTATGTCTCCTGCTCCAACTGGTTAAGAGTGATGAAGGACAGGAGAATACTGTTGAGTTGTAGACCTTTATATAATTCCCTGAAGGGCAAGTATAGTGGATTGAGTCAGCATTTGAATTATGCATCATCACAATTACTAACCCTATGATCTTGAGTGAGTTACTTAACTTTTCTGTTTCCTCCTCTAAAATATGGAAATAATATTAACATCTAATTCACAGGGTGGTCATGACGACTAGATAATATTATATATGGATGCATATACATGTTCACATATATGGATAAAAACATCATTCATATAATACATGCTAATCCTTAAAACACTTCATAAAACAAAGTGGAGATTGTATTTGATTCAAGAGACTTCATGACATCATGCTGAAAAACTAGTTTCTTCCCCTATCCCTTGACCAGAGGATGACCACATTGTTTAATGAATGTGGAAAGTTAGAAGACTGGTGTCCTAGCAGTGTCCCTGGAGGGGCGGCTAGGTGGTGCAGTGGATAAAGCATCGGCCCTGGAGTCAGGAGTACCTGGGTTCAAATCCGGTCTCAGACACTTAATAATTACCTAGCTGTGTGGCCTTGGGCAAGCCACTTCACCCCATTTGCCTTGCAAAAAAAAAAAAATGTATAGAGCAGCAGTGTCCCTGGAACAATAGCGGTTGACAGCAATGTTTACATTGAGATTCAAAGCAAACAGAGACAAATTGAATAAAGAACCATAGACCCCAAGAGAAAGTTTGCCTTGTTTAAAGGAAGCTTCATAAGCTCCTCAAAAAGGGGAGAAAAAATAGAAAAAAAATAGAAAAAAACAGAAAATAGAAAAATAACTTCCAGCAAATGGATGTTGTGAATTATTCCATTGCCATGAATGTTCTCTAAGACTTTTCCCCCAGTCTCTGGATATACTTGTGAGAGAGTGTGCCCTCAGTTTAGAGGATATTTTGTACCAATTTTTCTTATGATTCTACCTAAGTAAAAAATTATTTCTAAAGGCAAATTAACTTTAGCTCATTAATCGATTATTGTTGTTAAGTTTTATCTGACTCTTTGTGATCTCACGTGAGATTTTCTTGATAAAAATACTGGAGTGTTTTACCATTCCCTTGTGAAATACTATGCTTCAAAAAAAAAAGACAAACAGAGCAATATTCACGTGTTTAATGTTCACAAGACCTTCATGAATCTTTCATGAAAGAGGAACTCACAAGATTGAGGGTCAAGAAAAAGCTTTTCATTGGTTCAAGTTTTATTCCCCTGATATGGTCAGAAGGGGGTGTTTCCAGTAAATAGAATCTTCAACACTTTTCCAAGAGGAAATTTGCAGCTGAATTTTTGGGTCATTCTACTGAGTTTTGCCTCAAGTAGAAAGATAGTTATCAATAATTCTATGCATTTCAGAAATGATCCCTCCTTTCTCCTGATTTTAGATTTATCAGTTATACTAAATATGGGAGGAGGTCTTATCAAAGTCTCAAAAGTTGGGGGGCGGGTATAGGATTTATCTGATAAAGTTTAGGGACTCCAAAACAGGGTATGTCTATTTAACTGTAAATTGAGTTAGCTACCAGGATTTCTCTAGATGAATGATGACCTTTCTATCCACTTTGCTTTTATTGACATAGAAATGAATTAAATAAAAATATTTTTTTCTTAAGGGCACTCTTCATTGTTCACACCCTTCTCCGGCTCATTTTAAAGATGAGGAACTAAGGAAAACAGGGTCAAGTGACTTGCTCAAGGTCCCACAGCTACTATGTGTCTGAGGTCTGATTTTGTACTCATGAAGGTGAGTCTTCCTGACCTCAGGAAGGTTATGCCACCTAGTTGCTTTCATTAATTGATTTCAACTGAATAATTAATGAGGAAGGATACCAGTTAGGACTCTTGAGCATTAAAAAATTCTTCAAACTATTCAGTTACCATTAGTACCTGGATGGCAGAAGGAAGCAGTGGTCTTCTGGAGACCCAATCTGCTAGTATGGATGAGGGTTTAAAGGAGTCTATAGTAAACAAATGTGAGATATTATCATTATTGGTAATAGTGTTATCATTATCATCATCATCACCATCATTATCATATTCTCATTGATATACTGGAAGGTGTGTGTCATCATCACCATCATCATGGTGACTATTGTAGTCATACTCAATCCTTGACTACTAGGTGACTCCATAATGCACAGACTGTAGAATGTGGAGTCAAGAAAATATCTTCCTGAGTTCAGATCAGTCTCAGTCACTTCCTAGCTATGAGACCCTGGGCAAGTCACTTCACCTTGTTTGCCTCAGATTTCTCATCTGTAAAATGAGCTAGAGAAGAAATGGCAAATCATTCCAGTATCTCCGCCAAGAAAACTCTAAATAGGGTCATGAAGAGTTGGACAGGACTGAAAATGACTGAACAATAACAACATCCCTAGTAGAGTTGCCTCCTCCCACTGATAGTATTAGATAAGGACAGTTCTGCAGAAGAGAGGATGGAAATATCTACTCTGTAATCTATGAGATCTAAAGTCTCAGAGCCCTTAAAAAACATTCTGCATGCCAGATTGGCAAGACTGAGATTCTATTGAAGTTGTTCTGCCCTAGGCTGTCTTAAGTGGGAGAACTTTATCTGGAGGAGTAAAGGCACCTGGTTGCTTGTGCAAGAAAGGACACTCCCATTTCCGTGATCAGAAGTGAGTATAATAAAGAACACCTGCCAGTTGCTCTGAAACCTGGGCATTTAAAATAATTCAACCTCTATAATTATGTCCATGTATTTCTCAGCCTCCACGTCAATTTGACGCGAAGCTTTTTGAAAGGTACAATGGTATGGTCTCAGAGGTCTCTTTTACCTTTTATCCTGTTGTTGTTGTATTGTTTCAATCATGTCTCACTTTCTGTGACCCTATTTGGGAATTGTTTTTGGCAAAGATCTGTCATTTCCTTCTCCAGCTCATTTTATAGATGAGGAAACTGGGGGTTAAGTGCCTTTGCACAGAGTCTCCCAGCTAATAAGTGACTGACTAGATTTGAACTCAAGATGGTGTATAGAACACCAGCCCTGAAGTTAGAAGGACTTGAGTTCAAATCCAACCTCAGACACTTGCTAATGATTAGTTGTGTAACTTGGTTGCCTCGAATCCAGGGCCATCTCCAGTCATCCTGATCCTTATCTGATCACTGGACCCGGATGGTTTTGGAGAAGAAAATGAAACTGTTGATCCCTCACTCAAATCCAATTCACTTGCTTGTCATGACATCATCTCACTGATGGTCTTCCTCAAAAACAAAGAACATACATCACATTCTGCCCTTTGTGCACTATGTTGCCTTGTAGCTGCCAGGGAAAGTATGACAACAAGAGCAATCATGATGATGACCATGATAATGGTGGAGATGGTGGTGACAATGATGGTAGTAGTAATGATGGTGGTGTGATAGTTGATGATGATGATGATGATGATGATGGTGGTGGTGGTGGTGGTGGTGGTGATGATGATGGTGGTGGTGGTGATGATGATGATGATGATGATGGTGATAGTTTTAAATTTTAGTCCTTCCAGGAGCAATGGCAGAATGAATTCTGTTTCAGGAACTAAAGGGAATGATAGGGTCAAGGTGTCTGCAAGATAGGAGAGGGAGTAAAGTAAAACTCCCTGAGGAAAGGAACTGTCTGTCCTGCTGTCTTTGTATCTTCAGTGCTTCTCACAGGACAAGTCACAAAAGTTTTTTGATTCATTCATTCAAAACTTCATTTCTTCCGACCACAAACTTTCTTAAAGGCACTTAGAGCAATAATTGAATGCAAGTCCTTTTAACTCCAGGACAACTGTTCTACCCACCCAGTCATCTATTTTGCCCCTTTTTTTTTATTTTTGCAGAGAAGGATTAAGTGACTTGCCCAAGGTTGCTCAGCTAAGTAAGTATTAAGTGTGTGATGCCAGATTTCACCCTGGTCTTCCAGACTCCAGGGTTGGTGCTCTATCCACTGCCCCCTATTGACCCCTTCTTTTTGCTAGAAAAAACAATATTGATAGTTTTCATTTTTATTTCACCCTTTATTTCCAAGACTATCCCTCTAACCAGAGAGCCATTCTTTATTATAAAAATTAAAAAAGAAAGGCATCATCACCATAAGAAACATTTACAGAGGGCTTTTAAGAATTGTAAAATAGTCATTCTTCACAACAACAAATATATGTAGTGCCAGGCAGGATGCTAAATACTTTATAATTATTATCTCATTTGATCCTTACAACAATCCTAAGAAGGTAGGCACCAAGCCAGTCTTCATTTTATGGTTGAAGGTACTGAGACAAACAGACTTTCCTAATGTCACAGTCAGAAAGTATTTGAGGCTGGATCTGAACTCAGTTTTCCTTGTCTCCAGGCCCAGTGTTCTAGCCACTGTGTCTCCTAACTGCCATCAACTGATTTCAACAATATATTTGGCATTCTACAAAGAAGACAGGGAATAATTACCTAGCTGTGTTACCTTGGACAAGTCACTTAACTCCATTGCCTTGCAAAAAACAAAAAAAAAGTCATAACAAAGGAGAGAGGGAGAGACATTCTATAGGTCTTCAATCAGGACTAAATTTGGCCATTATAAAGAAACAACATTTGATTTCAATTCTTTGAATATTATTTTTTGGGCAGTGTATTCCCACTTTTGGTTATATATTTCTGTTCATTTAAATCCTCTGACTTAATCATTTTAATAGCACAGTAAAATTCCATTATAATTGTGTACCCCAATTTATTTAGTCATTCACCAAATCAATGGGCATCGACTTTGCTTGCATCTCTGTTACCACAAAAAATACTGTTGCAAATATTTTGGGGCATATGGAACCTTTCTAAGTTGGGGGAAAGTCTCCTTTTTGCCTTGAGACATAATGCAATGAATTGCTATTTCTGCGGTAAGAGTCGTTCAACGATCATTTAATATATAAAAATTGGAAAGGTCCATTCTTGACTCATAAAGGGCCCATGAAAGGACTAGTCATTAGTGGTGAAACGTAGTGAGTCCCATTCACTGACTTAGATAGATTATGAAATCATGAGTGGTTTAGTTGCATAATTAAAATCAGGAATTGGGAAAGACAATGAATTTTTAAGAGCAAACCTATAAAAACAAGGGAGAGCAGAGCTCCTCAGGAAATCCCTCCAAATCACCAAGAGAAAAGAAGGAAAATCAAACCAACAGGCTTTTACTGAGCACTTGTTATCTTCCAGACCCTGTGGCCCATGGGGGCAGCAACAGTGGGCCCAGGCATGGAGAAAGGAAGGAGACCACGCTGTGCCACTCCCCCTCCCGTCGAGACTTCAGAGGTTCTGTCGCCACAGACCAGGTCTGTACTGCGGCTCCTACTACCTGCGGGGTCAGTCAGAAGGCCAGTCAAGATAGAAGACATTATGAAATTGCTCTGCACCATTTCAGAGAAGAGGAAGATGAAAGCTGCCTTTAAGCATTTCTGGAAGGGGGCACTGGTGGCAGGGGCTATGGCTTTGGTTGGGGCATTGGTCGGCGGCCCCCCAGGAATAGCTGTTGGGGTGGCAGTGGGTGTCCTCCTTGGTGCTTGGATGACTAGTGGACAATTTAAACCAATTCCTCAGATCATCATGGAACTTCCCCCTAATGAGCAACAGCAGCTTTTTAACGAAGCCTTTGCCATTATCAGAGACTTGGACTGGATGGATGTGGTGCAGCTGACTGTACTGGTCATGAGGAATGGTGCCCTTCAGCAGAAGTTGGCATCAGTGGTGGTAAACTATGTCACCCGAATGCTTCATGCAAAAGTACAGTATGGAGACTAGCCCTCTCCAGTGAATGGTTTTTACTGTGTAATGCAGGGATTTTCATTTGGATGATTTTGATGACTTTAGTGTAGAAAAATAGTAATTGCTGTTAGTGATGTTGGAGGTATCACCCTCACAGGAACATTTGATCCTGGAATTAGCCCAAAATTGGGTTAAACTGTCTAATTCATATTAAGTTACTGAGAAAGTATTGTTAGATGTTCTCAAAATTATCAACCAACTATGGTTTCAGGTCCTACTCAGAGTGGTGCCCATTGACCTACTTTTGACTGTTGAGTGGGATAAAGTCTGAGATTTCTTCAGTAGAATATTATAGATTGGAGAATAGTTAACTATGTGTCCCTCCTCCCTTGACAAAGCAACCTCTGGGATACTGGTGAAGAGTCAACTGACCCCATCTTATCTGATGAAGTCCAATGACCGTTCAATTCCTGGGGCTGAAGAAATAATCTAGTTTTGGTTTGAATTTTATGTTCTTTTCCCTAGATTAGTTTGTGAGTCTATATTGTAAGACCACATTCCTCATTAACGAAAGTGTGTCAGTGGGGGGGGGGGGGATTGAGTTAGGATAAATGAGATTCTTGGGCCTTTCGCTTTTGCCTCAATCTCTGTAATTGATTGTGGCCTGTTCCTCGAGAAACGAACAAAACTTTCTCTTCATACCTTAAGAGATCTCCGAAATTTATTTAAGTGGCAATTGTCCCACACAGTTTGGGGGCTCATACCAGGAGTGCATTCCCATTGGGGACCTCGGCCTCTGAGAACTTGGCAAAAATGCACCACTGCCCCAAATTCTGGCAGTTTGCCATTTTCTGGGAAGCCTTGTTTTCCCCTCTGTGCAAGTGACCCAAAGTGGAGAGACTTGGTAGGAAGAGAACAGCAAATCCACAGCAAGACCCTGACCATCAGCAAGGACAAAGAACAGTCATTAAACTTCTTTGCAGTGACCCAAAAGATGGTAAACCTAGACCTTGGAATCTGAAGGCACTAGATTCCTGGAGGGTCCATTTGGGTGACTGAAGGTTGGGGGTGACCCCTTCCAGGTTTGGGCATAAGAGATTTGGATCTAAGGGCACTTGATCCTGAGAGGTCTCTGTCAATATTTAAAATAGGAATGGCCCTGTCTTAAGCCTTCCCCCATAGTAAATCAGGTAAATAAGACTAAAATATAAAGGGAAAACTAAGAAGAAAATGATTAAGTCTTGCATGGGAAAATAAAGATATAGGAGAAGGAATGCATTTGGTCTGCCTTTGAGAGAAAGAGATTGTCAGATGAGAGACTAAAATCTCCCCTTTCTGCATTCCTGAGATGTCAGGAATTTGCCATTGGCCTATGTTTTGAAATTGTCAGTTTGGAAAATTCTGTTGCGTTTTTGTGTGATCTGTTTTTGTGCCTCATCTGTCTTTATGTGTTTAGAATGTCTATGTCTATTTACTTGTGTGATTTGTTAAACAGAGAAAGGAGGAGTTAGCAAGTTCCCCTAAAGAGTTCTTTGGGTAGCCTCATTTTGGTTTGGATTTTTAGGCAATATTCATCTAACTCTTCCCTTGAGCCTGCTTTCTTCCTGTGTTACAATGGATAATATGATCCCTCCTTCCTCACTCCTAGGTTGTCTCTTGAGTGCTTAAAAGAGGGATTTTTATTTTGGTTAAAAAGGAATTGATTGGGGTAGCTAGGTGGCACAGTGGATAAAGCAACGGCCCTGGAGTCAGGAGTACCTGAGTTCAAATCCGACCTCAGACACTTAATAATTACCTAGCTGTGTGGCCTTGGGCAAGCCACTTAACCCCATTTGCCTTGCAAAAGCCTAAAAAAAGGAATGGATTATGGAGGCCAAACTACTCACCCTGTTATTCTACCATTATGAGAAGGGTCCCCCCTTCCCTGCTTATATTCCCTTCTCTTCCTAGTTCTCCATGATTCTGTGGTGCTAGAATGTTTTTCACCCACTCTCTTTTAGAAAAAGGACTAAGAGAGAGAGAGAGAGAGAGAGTTACTTCAGCAAGAATTAGTAAAATAAATGTTCAAAGGGACCTTATTTTGAAGTTAAAGAAACAGGAAAGAGACAGTGAATATTATCATAGAAAGAAATGCTATTTTAATTTGAAAAAAATAGGTTATTAGAAAATAAATTTCAGAAAGACTAGAGAGTCAGGTTAATCCTAAAGTATATAATGTGGTTACCAAGAGATGCCAATGTAGAGGAAACTAAATTGTTCATCTTTTTCCAGAATGATATGGTAACAGAGCTTCAGGAGTTTATCAATTTAGATTCTGGTAATGTTGGTTATTACAGAAAATTATGGGACATGTAAGGATTTAAGAATAGAAGCTCAGAAAGGATTGTCCTTCTATAAAAGTTATTCAGTTTACTCTATTTGAAGAAGGAGGGGGAGACAAGGAATATTCTGATTAGGCTAAGGGATTTTCGGATGATTCTTTGCCTTCTCCAGGGTTTTAGCAGTTATAATCAAGAAATGCTAACTATTAAAAGCTCGGGATGGAAAATGTATTGTGAAAAGTGGAATCCTATCTGTGGTTTCTATAGCTGGATAAGCTATGTGACTCTAGTTCAGAATAGTATGAAGTAAAGTCAAGAGGAGCTAATGAAAAGGAATTAAGTATGAAAATTGGTTGAAACATGTAGACAGAAAGTTTGAGCAGGTTTGACTTTGTACACCAAAGATTCATTTTGGGAACTTTACAAAGTGGTTTACAAATCATTCTAAGAGGAGAAGGAAGTGGTTGTGCAGCAGCCCCCAGGTAGAAATCAGGCCCTCCATCACTGAGCCGGTGGTAGCTGTGCAGAGTTAAGGGAAGGGAGGGGATTCTTAAAGGGAAAAAAAAAGCTGTGCTTTGGGGAAAGAGTTTAGAAGAAGTTCAAGAGAAGAAGGAACCTTTAAGGGAAAGAGTGAGAAGTCAGAGGAGGGAAGATTTCCTATCCTTATGCTTTCTTCCCTGGGTTGGGGGAAGGGTTGGTGAGACATGTGGTGGTCTCAATCCCATCCGCCATCTTGTTAAGACTTGAACCCTAGACCAAGTCCACCTGAGAGCCCACCCGACAGTGGAGGGAGAGGGGATAGACAGGAGAGCTCAAGTGCTTAAGCCTTAAAGGGAAAGAACCCCTCCACAGGTGGGATATGTGATTAGGAAAGAAGAAAATAAATATATAAGATCCAGGGGTTAAGAGACTCCTTTATTGAAAGGAATCACTTTTAATGAATATCTCTGCTGGCCATGGGGCCTGAGCAATGACTCATTGTTTTTGAAGTTTCTGAAGGAGAGTTTTGGAAAGCACTCTGAGGGTTTTAAAAGAGGGATACTAGTGTTGTAACATTCTGACAAAATTTGTACAGAATGGGAGGAATTAAATAACCTACCTAGATTGTTAATTATTTTGGGATTAAGCTATTTTAACACTATTGTAACTTGCAATGAGTTATGTGGTTTGGAATTTTAAAGTCTATTGTAACACCTTTGGGTTAAAGAAAAGTGGTACTGGGTTAACTAAGAAGAGAAATACCTAGGTTACCAGAAATGTTTACTGATTTCTTTTGGGAAAAAGCTCTAATTGGTTTTAATGTTAAGTTTAATAATGCTAACAATTGTATTTTTGTTTTGGATAGAGCTTTTGGAAGTGAGTGCTGGATTCTCTGTATAAGGTACTCTAAAGCTTTTATCAAACTAAGCTGTTGGGAAGTTAGTTGTGTTGTAATTACATTGGGGTTTTAAATGTGGCATATGTTTGAGATTGGATTCTGAGAATGTGGGTAAAGAGACAAAAGTGTAAAGAACATGGGATATTCATTTTGCTCTTGTTCTAAGGGAAATAAGATGTTTAAATAGGAATCTTATGATTAATGTATATTAACAATGTATGTTTAATTTTCAAGAAGTCCAAAATGTGGACTTCTCTCTTACTGCAGACAGCTGATGGGGGCAGGGGGGGCTCCAAACAAATTGCAATTGTGGGCCCTATTGTAAGGTAACTTATTGATGAATAAGATGTTTTTATCAGTTATGTGATATTCTTTTGTAACCACAAGGACATTATATTTTTAATATTCAACTATCTATTGTGAATATGTTATTTAAATACTGTATTGTTAAGCCTGGGATTAAGGTAATTGCTTTGAAGGGCAATAAGGAAAATATGAAAAAGTATGACCCTTTCTGGGATAGGTCTGTGGATTCATGAATAAGGTAATAATGGAAGGATTGCTTTGTACAATCTAGTAATTTGTGTGTTACTCTGTTACTCTTATTGCTGTCCTCTTATAATGAAATTAGGAACGCATTTTGGAAATTTAAAGCTACCTAAGATGTTTTAATGGTTTTAAAGAATTCTGACAAAGTAATTTGTATGTTAAGGGGCAGCTAGGTGGTGCAGAGGATAGAGCATTATGCCCAGGAGTCAGCAGACCTGAGTTCAAGTCAGGCTTCACTTAGTGATTATCTGGCTGTGTGACCTTCAGCAAATCACTTAACCCCAATTGCCTTGCCAAAACAAAAATAACTATTCATACACTAAGGATGTCTAGTAGGTAAACAAGTTTATGTATAGAAATTTCTAGCTATGTGTGTGAATTGGGAATATTTTAGATCTATATGTATATTCCAAAGTGGTGACTGTGTGCTTTGAAGCAAAAGCATGTGATATGAGAAAGATAAACACAAAAAATTCAAGATTTTCCTCTGCAATCTCCAAAGAAGGCATTTATTTGTTGTAAGACACAACAGGCTAGAGAGAGGTTTCACTAGCCAAGGGGAATCTGATATACCATCTATATATAGAGATGGAGTAGATATGATTTCAGACAAAGGGATGTCTCTAGTAAGAGGTAGGAGACAGGCCTGTAGGGCCAGTCATAGTTAGAATACCTGGTTTTAGGCAAAGACCCAGGAAGGATAATCAAGCTTTAGGTAGGGGTTTGTTAATTGGGACTTCATTAAGATTATAATTGGAATTTAGTGAATTGTATTCACTGGAAGTTCTAACTAGGTAAAACAACCATTTTAGATTGAGGGACTTTTAATTGATTTGCTCTTATGTCAGATACCAGGATGGTCAACAAAAGGAAATGTTATTGGGTAAATGTCATGCTCTTGGAGCCAAGGAAGTCAATGAGCCAAGGATGTCAGGTGACAGGGATGGGTACCCAAAGGGGTGGCTTCTCAGTATGGCTGAGGTTGAACCCCTTTGACTTGATTTCCCCAAAATGACATTTGGATAATATCTCACCTGGAAGAATAAACCTGACCTAAGACATTTGACTTACCCACGTGACCTGCCTGGACACTGACATTCAATACTTATATCTGTAAAGGAATTTTCCATTGATGTCCTGGATCTTTATAGTTAGTTACTAAACAAACTAGAAAAAGAAATTTTAGGTGAATTGCATCTAATAGCCAGAGATGGGTTAGGTGTCTGGCTCTGACACCTGCTATCAGCTACATGCTAAGATAGGAATTAAGTTTTCTTAGTTTTTGTGTCAGGGGGGATATTTAGGTAAGGAGAAGAATGGGAAATTCTTAGGATAATTACAGCTTCAAATTCTAGTTTAAGGAAAGGAATGTGAATTAGATAAGTATACCAGGAAAAAGGAAAATATGGGAATATTTGGGGGAAAAATCATTTTGGTTGAGGATATTTGAGTCATTATTGTAATGAGAACAAAGGTTAAAACTGTTTTATTTTAAACCCGATGCTGGGTACTCTTAGAACAAAGATGACTGTTGAATGTATGTGTTACAAACTTGACTCAATGTGATAATTCTCATTGGGAGTTTGCTCATGTAGTAAAATACTAATGGAAGTTTGTGTTAAAAGTGTGTCAATATGGCAATAAGGCAAACTGTAAATTGTAATAAGCTCCAGAATCTCATTGTTTTGTGATGGAATCATGTTTTGATCTGAATAAGATGTTAAGCAGTTTCTCTACCAGAAGACCAAGGTCTCAAGGAGTCAGAGCTGGAGAGGACTTTTTTGGAACAGATTTAGAAGATGATGAAGGGCATTAGATACCTCCAAGGGAGAAGAGAAGAGAGGAGAGACACTGGACCAGTTATCTCCACCATCTCTCACCTATGTGTACATTGTTTATCTGTAACTTCCCCTTGACTCTGTAAGTGTGACACCCCTACTTATGCCCTTTTCCTTATGGAAAAGAAGAGGGGAGGCAGGGTAAAAATGTTCTCCATTGAGAGAGAAAGAGAGATTAGTGGGTGGCAGTACCCCTGGATCTGACCTAGATTCTCAGTCCCTGATCAGAGGTGCACTGTGGCACAGGATTCTGATCCAGAGGAGAGAAACACCAGTGGCATATGACTGAGTCAGTTCAGGGTGACTATTGTTTATAACTGACTGGCCAGGATATTTACCTAGGGAGTAGAAACTGTCCTAATATGTTCAGAAGTGGGGTGTATATATTCTGGATTGTACAACTTAGAGATAGGTAGCCTCAGACTCATGGGAGATTAATGATGGTACCTGGATCCCTTGTAAAGATGCACAAACTGGGGCATTTGTTAAGGGAAACTGATTATGGGTTAGTATGGACTTACAAGGAAAGTGAGGAAATGGCCATTTATAGGAAAAATAATTTGAGGAACATCACTAAGTATATTAGCTATTCTTGGGGTTGATCCAATGGCACAAAATCAGGAATTTGGTTTGATCAATTTTGGAGCCAGGAAGACCTTTCTAAAGATATTGGTATAAAAACTTGTAGTGGAAAGAGCTGCAGTAACTTTGAAAATGTACCTGTTATCATGGTGATTATAGGGCTTATCTAAAAGGGACCCTGGGAAGTGAGGAGGTGATCAGGGAGTTGTTATTTAGACTTAAGGGCCTACTCAGAAATTTGAAGAAATCTCATCAAAATAAAAGAAGAGGGATTCAGTGGGATAAAGTCTGAGATTTCTTCAGTAGAATATTATAGATTGGAGAATAGTTAACTATGTGTCCCTCCTCCCTTGACAAAGCAACCTCTGGGATATTGGTGAAAGAGTCAACTGACCCCACCTTATCTGTTGCAGTCCAGATGACCATTCAACTCCTGGAGATGAAGAGATAATCTTGTTACTGTTTGAATTTTATGTTCTTTTCCTTAAAATTAATCTAGATTGTAAAACCACATTCCTCAGGGTAGGTGGCAGGAATCAAGTTAGGATAAATGTTATTCTTGGGTCTTTTGCTTTTGCCTCAATCTCTGTAATTGGTTGGGGCCCGTTCCTTGAAAAACAAATAAAGCTTTCTCTTCCTACCTTGAGAGATCTCCGAAATTTATTTAAGTGGCATTTGTCCCACACACTGGGAAGTTGTCAAAAACAAAAAAAAAATCCACAGGAAGGTTTGCTTATTGCAAAGATGAATTGCACTTTTCTAGATTCCTTTCATCTCTCATAAAGCTATTTAAAAAGCTGACCATACTTAATCACCTTTTGGCCTACCTTCCAGTTTTTCTCTTTGTGATCACTTTTTTGGTAGCACCTGTTACTTGTTTCCTGTGGGTGCCCTGTCTGTCTTCACGGTTCTTAACAGAAAGCTGTTGTGAAAATGTGTTTCACTTCTTCCTTCTCCCTGTCCTTGTACCCCTCTCCCACTTAAGAGTCTGAATCCCACTTCCGGCCAAGATGGCAGAGAGAAGACAGGCACAGTTCTAAAGTCTCCTGATCTCTTCCCCATCTATCACATGAAACAAACCTCTTAAAAGAAATCCAACCCACAAAACCCTGAAAGAAAAGCCAGGAGAAAGAACATCTACCTCAGGATTTGTCTCCTCTAGCAGCAGCACTGGACAAATTCAGGCAGGTGAGTCTGGGCTCAGAGGGAGGATCAGCCCTGGATCAGCCAGAATAACAGCTGAATTGGAGCCCGGAGTCTGAGGGCCCGAGAGCTGGACCTGCTGGATCAGCAGTGGGGCTAGATGGCGGGGGCTTGAGTCAACTAGGGAGCAGAGGGACTGGTGTTGGTGCTGTCCCCCGGGAGCTTGTGGACTGGGCTGGAGGAGAGTTCTGGTGCAGGAGAGCTGGGGACACCATCCCTGGGCTCCTCTGGTCTGAGGAACACAGAGTCCCATTACACCTCGGACCTCCTCCAGAACAAACAAACTCAAACTACTTCTGCCTCAGGCCCAGGTGTGTGAGCAGAAGAACAAGCCCAGCTGAGGAATGACCTCAGGCCAGGGTAAAACTCACCATTGATTGAAGGCAAAAGAATTCAATAGCTCCAACTCCTCCCTTCAAGCAAAAGGAGAAGGCCTCAATCAAGGTCACAGACACTCCAGAGAAAGCAACCAACACCTCCTACAGGCCAGCTAGAGGAACTGCACTCAGGGAGTAAAGCCTTTAGCAATCCCAAGCCCCTGGGAACCAGCCCCTCCCCAACTCAAGGTCTTAGCAAAATGAAGAAGGGTCAGTGGAAAGGTGGATTCATAGAAAAATTCTTGGAAGGGAAAGACCCTAACTCAGAGAGACCTGGAACGTCTGAGGAGAATACAATCTGGTCTTCAGCACAGAAAGACTTCCTTGAAGAAATAAGGAAGGAGCTTCAAAATTTGGGAGAGACAATTAATACCTTGCAACAAGAAAACAAAACCTCAGAAAGTACAATTGGACCAATACAAAATGAGAATAAATCTCGCAGATCCCCAATTGGACAAATACAAAATGAGAATAATTCTCTCAGATCCTCAATTGGGCAAATGCAAAAAAGAAATTAATTCTCTCAAAACCTCAATTGGTCAAATGGAAAGCTCTTTCAAAAGTAGAATTGACCAATTGGAAAAGGAGTTGCAAAAGGTTAATGAAGAAAACTCCTCCCCCAAAAAAATAATGGAGTCTACAGAAACTAATGACTCCATGAGACAGCAAGAGTCAGTTAAACAAAATCAAAAAATTGAAAAAAAATAGAAGAAAATGTAAAATACCTCATCAACAAAACCACTGACCTCGAGAATAGATCAAGGAGGAGCAACCTGAAAATTATAGGACTTCCTGAAAACATTGAAGAGAAAAAAAGCCTGGACTTAATATTACAGGATCTAGTGATGGAAAACTGCCCTGATATCATGGAATCGGAGGGCAAAGTAGTTATTGAAAGAGTACATCGCTCCCCACCAGAAAAAGATCCTAAAATGAAAACACCAAGGAATGTTGTGGCCAAAGTCCAGAACTATCAGATAAAAGAGAAAATCCTGCAAGCAGCCAGAAAGAAACAATTTAAATATCAAGGAACCACAGTAAGGATGATGCAGGACCTGGCTACATCAACATTAAGGGATCAAAGGGCCTGGAACAAGATATTTGGAAGAGTAAGGGACCTTGGAGTGCAGCCAAGAGTCTACTTTCCTGCAAAGCTGAGCCTTCTCTTCCAGGGAAAAAGATGGACATTTAATGAAATGGAAGAATTCCAAAAATTTCTGATGAAAAGACCAGAGCTAAACAGAAAATTTGGACATCAAACAGGAGGTTCAAGAGACACATGAAAAGGTAAAAAAAAGGGGGGGGGCAGTAAAAGGAAACAAAAATGCAATACAGTAAATTGAAACTGGCTATATCCCAGCATGGGGGGAAAAAGATTCTCATAAATCTTGAGAATTGTCACTCTAACAGAGAGAATATACCTAGCCAGAAATGATGGACATTCATGACCTAACCATGAGACTGCTATCTAAAGAGATGTAACTGGCTTTAGCCCCACTTGGGAGAAAGACTCTAATAACTCAGCAATTTTGACTCTATTCAATAGAATATACTGAACTAGAAGGGACAGACACTCAGAATTTTCTGTGACTTAGATAGAATGTTCTAAAAAATACTACCTCCTTAAAAAGGGGGACAGGAAAGAGACTGGAAGAGGGAGGGGATTGAATGGGGTAAATCTCATTACACTAAGAGATAACAAAAAACCTTTGGTAATAGAGGGGAAGAAGGGAGCAGATGAGAAACACCTGAATCTTCTCATCAGACTTGGCTTAAAGTCAACCTACACATACTCAGTTAACTTATAAAACATCTAACCTTTCAAGTATTAAAAGGGGAAAAGGGGAGGGGGGATGGAGAAAGGGAAGGGGAGTGGGGGGAAAAAGGGAAAATAACAAAAGGAAGGGAAGGGAGAAGGGAAAAAGGGAAAGGGGAAAGAAAGGAGAGGGGGTGATATAGGAGGGCAAACACACTGAAGGGTGTGGTATTCAGAAACAAAATACTGGGGAATATGGATAAAGGGGTGAAGGGGGAAAAATACAGAGGGAAGATAGCACAGAGGGCAAAAAAGAATTAGTAATCATAACCTTGAATATGAATGGGATGAACTCTCCCTTAAAACATAAGCAAATAACAGAGTGGACTAAAAACCAGAATCCTACAATACGCTGCTTACAAGAAACTCGTTTGAAGCAGAGAGATACATATGGAGTAAAGGTAAAAGGTTGGAGCAAAATATATTTTGCTTCAGCTGAAGTAAAAAAAGCAGGGGCAGCAATCCTTATCTCAAAGCAGCAGCAAAAATAGATAGCCTTAAAAGAGATAAGGAAGGAAACTTTACCCTCCTAAAACCATAGACAATAAAGTCCAGATAAGGAGCTGTGGAGTTTGAACAAAGTTCAAGGACTATTCCCTTTAATTTAGAAAAAAACATATCTTATTGTCTAATCTTGTTACCTCTTAGACTTCTCTTTAAGGATTTGATTTTCTCTCATCACACCCAATTTGGATCTAGGTACAACATGGAAACAAAGTAAAGACTGACAGATTGTTTTCTGTGGGGTGTGGGGAGAGGGAAGTAAGATTGGGGGGAAAATTGTAAAACTCAAATAATATCTTTAATAAAAATAAATTTAAAAAAAGAGTCTGAATCCCTGGGAAATTCTCAGCAAGGGGGAAGAGTAATCTGCTGACTTCAACACAGTCCCACAGTACTGAAGAAAGAAGTATAATAGAGGCTGTTCTGTGTTTGTGTCGAAGTCCCTTGAGCTCTCAGTGCCTCCTTTTCCTCATCTGTAAAATGAGGGTAATTATTTTTTTTTAATTTTCAGTGTTTATTGTCAGAGCAAACTCCTGTTAGTTCTTCTTCCCTGAGATCATGGGCCCCCTCTCCCAAAGGGTTCTTTGGACTTGCTATTTGATGTGTTGAGCTTCAGCAATGTTCCATTTACATTTGCGAAAGAGGCAGTTGTTAAAATAAAGGGGAAATGTGGATTAATCTCTTCTGAATAAACCCTTTTTCTCATTTCTTTCATTGTGAGGAATGTAGGATGTTGGTCTTCACAGGGGGTGGAGGGGAGCCCATAAGAATCCATTATATAGGAGGAATGGCCAAGCCAATCACAAAACTGGGAGAGTTTTCCTAATCCCATTCCAGGGAAAGCAAACCCCAAACCGGTTCTCAACTGGTCAAGAGTGACCTAGAGATCTTGACCTAATGCTACTGAGTTTGCAAGATTAGGTCATTGAATAATAACCCACCCCCCGTGACATTTGGGGCTCTTTAGCATATCAGGCATCCTATGATGTGGGGGGAGATCATATTTGGGGCATGTCATGGAATGGGTGGACCTCTTAGATTGTAACTCAAACTCTGAGAGCCTATGAACATCCAAGAGGGAAGGGAAAGAATTTCTGAAGACCATGAATTACCTGATGTTCCAAGAAAAGTTTGTGCCTCACACCTAGGTGTGAGGTACCCTTATCTTGAAAGGTGTATCTTGCAAGTTTCTTGAATAAAATGTGCAATTTTCTCTCACTCTAGCAGGTTTTTCTTTGCATTCATTTATAACATTCATGATGACCATTCTGTAATGTTTTCCAGAACAATACCAGATGACCCAGATACCACCAGAACCAAGACTTAAGAATTATGCTGTAGTGTATAAATCATCCTTTTTATATTGAAAACACATCCGACAAAACTCCCTTGGGTTGGTGTTGTGAGGGCAAAGTGCTGACTTTTGAGAAACATAGTGCTAAATTAGTCTAAGCCATAGGCCTCAGTTTCTATTTCTCAAGGATCAGCTGAGCATGAGAACCAGGATCTCCACCTAGAAAAATTGTGTCACCCTAACCACATAAGGTATAAACAAGGACAGACCCTCCTGGGAAAGCTTAGGTACACTCCCCTTCTCTTCAAACCATTAAGTTTGACCAATTGTTGTAAGGGTCAGCAGAAAAGAGGAGGGCGAATGGGTTGTGCTTTTTGTGGGGGTTTCTCTCTCTCTCTCTCTCTCTCTCTCTCTCTCTCTCTCTCTCTCTCTCCCTCTCTCTCTCTCTCCCTCAGAGAGTTAGGAACTGCCCACTTCTTGCAAGAACCGAAGTACATTTTAACTCTTTGCTGCCACTTTGAGAGGACTCCAAGTAGTCATTTTGGGGTAGGGTTTCAATTCCCCGCACAGTGTGAACTTAGCTTAGACATAAGTTTTTCAGGAAGTTTAGCCTTCCCCATCTGGACTGCTGCTAGCATGTAGAAATAGTTCCTTTAGCAAAACCCTTTCCTTGCCCCCTAGAACCCCAACTTCTAGTGGTTGCTGAGAGGCAACTACAATTCCTTCATAAATTTCCAGACCCTTTGGGCAAGAATAGATAACCAGGGCGGTGACAATGCTTAATGGAAAATGCTGAGGATGACACCATAGTCCAGGTTTTGTCTCTGCTAAGAACTGCTCTAGGGAAGAAAAGGATCAATTTGGGGGTGAGTATAGCTACTTAGAAACCTCAGTTTTTCATTTAATTTTGCATTTGTTTGTTGTTTTAAATAAAGAAAAGTTCAGGCTGATCCAAAGCCCAGGTTAATTTGCATCCATGGTATAGAAAAAAGTCAAAAGCTAGAAAATATGAAAAATGAAGGTACAGTGGAATGGGGCCTCAGTGAATCTTTTCTTCAAAATAAACTTTATCTTCTAGATGTTAGAATACCATCTCACAGGTTGTGTTCCTCAAGTTTGTATTTTATGTTTTCCCTCGTTGTGCTACTGACGTGACATAGTCACAATGACATTTGAATGTGTTTTTTATAATCTTGTTGGACATTACCTCATTTTTCCTGCTCACTTCCAAACTCCCAAGTGTAATCTCTAAAGATCTGTATTTACTTTAAGTCAGAATGTAAGCTATTTCATGTTTGAGGCTGGGTTGTTTATTTTTTTTCTGATTTGTAACAAACCCATGTAAAGTTGTTTCCTTTCCATGTAAAGGGAAAACTTATTATCTTGGCTTGATTTTGAAGAAACTATAAAAATCTTTTAGTGGGGAAAAAAAAAAGAAAGAGGTGCTGTTGTTCTTCCCATTTGATAGTTGGATAAACAGAGGTTCACAGAATAATTGACTTGTCCAGGGTCACACAGCTAGTAACATGCAAACAATGAAAAAAAAAAGTTGTCTACAGAATAAATTGGAAATCATTAACAGTCTTATGGAGACATTTGCTGCTACCATAAACACAGAAATTGTAGAGGTAAAGTTTTATTATGTTTACATAGGTTGACGTGGGGGTAGGAAAGGAACCCCTACAAGGGTCCTTGTAGACAAATTACATCAGAGAGACATTGAACTAATTCTTTTCTTTGTTCCTTCTTTTTTTAAAAAAAAATTTTTGCAAGGCAATGGGGTTAAGTGACTTGCCCAAGGTCACACAGCTAGGTAATTATTATGTACCTGAGACCATATTTGGACTCAGGACTGCCTGACTCCAGGACCCATGCTCTACTGTGTCACCTAGCTGCCCCTAAACTAATTCTTTTACATATTACAACCTTGTACATTCTTTTAGGCTGATTCCTTCAATGTCATGAAAACTGAACAAACTGAATTAAACAATGTAAATCTAAATTCTAAATCCTCTATGTAAACACATATGGTATCAGCATGTAAACCAAGTATCAGGAAACTAAGTCAGGTTGCAGCTTAAACTACCTTAAGAGAAGTGATAGGAAAATGGGATTTACATGCCTACAGAGTCTACATCAGATAAATCCTTTCTCAAGACAAATTACCTGAGATCTCCTGTTGCCCTTTCTGACTTCTTATCTGAAGAATGGTTAAGTAAACATTTTCATCTCGTGGGACAGGTTTTAGCTAACTCAATGAGCTCTGTAAACCTTAAAAATAAAGGATTTAAATGAAAATGACAGAAAATAAAGGTTGTACATGAAGTTTTATTCTCTAGGACTTACCATGAAATCTATACAGGTGGAGGCCATTGTGGAAAAGAGAAAGAGGATTTGTCCAAAAACAAAGGATGGGAGAAATCATCATCCTCCTTGGAGGCCTGCCTATGAGGTTGCACAATATTGAGTTGCACAGTATCATCCTTGGACAATGCTATTTGATGAATTGTTATCTCTTCCTGAAGATGAAGAATAATGAGGGCAGGACAAGTTGTTCAGGCTTCCTGATCACTCATATAGAGGTAGACTGACTGAGAAGTAAAAGCTGAGTGCTTCTTTCAGCCTTTTTACTAGGAGTATAATTTGAAATACTTATTAAACTTCCTCACCTCCTAACTATGAGAAACTATCCTGACTCCCTCCCCATAAGAGATATTAATTTAAAAAAATCAAAAGGGGCAGCTAGGTGGCACAGTGGATAGAGCACCACCCTGGAGTCGGAAGGACCTGAGTTCAAACAGGACCTCAGACACTTCATAATTACCTAGCTGTGTGACCTTGGGCAAGTCACTTAACCCCACTGCCTTGTTTTAAAAAAAGGTTAAAAATGAACAGAAGGTATTATATGGAATCCTGGAGACAAGAGGGAGCTACTGGAGTTCATTGAATAGGAAAAAGGAACAAAAGGGTAAAGGTTGTGCTTTAGGACAGAAGGGGATAGACAGGAACAAGAAGATCCCAAAGGCTAGTTATACAACAGTCCAAGTAGAAGGCCTTGAGTAATGGGAAGTCACAACTAACCTGGACCCATCCCTGAAGCAATACATTGAGCTGCTCCAGAACAGCCAGACAATGGTGCAGACTGCCAGATGTCCTCAGTTCCTCCCATTGCCTCTGCTGAAGATGTCCACAGAAGGTGAGAAGCTGGGACGCGGGAGGTGACAGTCTGGTCTGTGTCTCGTCCCTTTATCACACTCTTCCTTTCCCTTCCCAGCACTTCTCTCTTCCCTCTTCTTTTCTTTGCCAAAGAAGGTTCTGTACTTTATGAGTAAAACAGAATTTCCTTTGGTCAAGAGAAATGTGAGATGCACAGATCTAGAGCCTTCTCCACCCCAAATGTTTATATGAACTATTTGTGCCTTCTGAGCTTCTCACATTGAGCTAAGATCAAAATAGGTTCATAATTGAAACATAAGTGATGATACCATGGGCAAATTAGGGGACTATGGAATAGTTTCCCTGTCAGATCAATGCATAAGGGAAGAATTTTTGTTCCAATGAGATAGAAAGCATTATCAGATATAAAATGGATCATTTTGATTATATTAAATTAAAATCATTTTGCTCAAACAAAACCAATGCAGCCCAGAGGAGGAAAATAGAAAACTAGAGGAAATTCTTTATAAAGTCACTAATAAAGGCCTCATTTCTCAAACATATAGAGAACTTAGCCAAATTTACAAGAAGCTATTTCCCAAATGATAAACAATTTTCAGAATTAAAAAAAAATCAAAACTCTCTACAGTAAAAGGAAAAACATATTATAAATCACTATTTGTAAATTTAAAAAACTCTGAAGTACTATCTCATACTTATGAGATTGACTAACAAAACAGAAAAGGAGAATGATAAATGTTTTAGGGGATGTGGGAAAATTGGGACACTAATACATTGTTGGTGGAGTTATGACCTAGTTCAACCATTCTGGAGAGCAATTTGGAACTATGCCCAAAAGGCAATAAAATTGTGCATATGCTTTGATCCAGCAATACCACAACTAGGTCTGTATTCCAAAGAGAGCACAAAAAAGGGGGAAAACCCCCCCATGTACAAGAATATTTATAGCAGCCCTTTGTGTGGTAGCAAAAAATGGGAAATTGAGTTGGGGGATGACTAAACTACTTGCAGTATATGAATGTGATGGAGTACTATTGTTCTGTTAGAAATCATGAACTGGGGCAGTTAGGTGGCATAGTGAATAGAGCACCAGCCTTGGAGTCAGAAGACCTGAGTTCAAATCCAGTCTCAGACACTTAATAATTATTTAGCTGTGTGACCTTGGGCAAGTCACTAAACCCCATTATCTTACCAAAAAGTAAAAGATGTCATAAACAGATGAACTTCAGAAAAATTTTCATGTACTGATGGTGAGTAAAGTGAGCAGAAACAGGAAAGCATTGTACACGTTAACAGCAACACTGTAGGATAATGAACTATGATGGACTTCGCTCTTCTCAGCAGTTCAGTGATCAAGGACAATTCTAAAACACTTGTGATAGAAAATGTCATCCACATGCACAGGGAACACTTTGGAGTCTGAATGCAGACCAAAGCTTACGTTTTTCACTTTTTAAAACTGATTTGATTTTTTCTTTTTCTCAGAATTTCATCCCCTTTAATTTTGATTTTTCTTTCACAACATGATTAAAATGGAAATATGCTAAACATGATTGTATATGTGTGTCCATCTCATTATCAATGTGTACTTCCCTGGAAAGTGTATCACCAAGGTAAGTGAATTCATCCACTGTGTTCAAAACTGCTCCATTTACTATCATGGATGGTTCCACATATGGATGGCATGGTGCTGGCTGACGGAGCACCTGGGTTTTCTTGGTGGTGATTGTTATGCCAAAATAAGCACAAGGAGCAGAGAATCAATCCATACTTGTTGCATTTCAGTTTCAGAGGCTGCAGAAAATCATGCACCAACACTCCCTCCACTTTGATCTTGACTTGGAGCTTTTTCAGTTGAAGCCTCTTCAAGTTGAAGAATTTACCATCAGTGCTGTAGCCGACCTTGATGCCGTGTTCATCCTCAGTAAAGGCATTTGATAATATGGCTGAAAACATCATCTAAAAAGCATGGCAACAAGGACACGCTCTTGTTTCACTTCATTGGTGACCGGGAAATCACAAGAGCATTGTCCATTATCCAGAACCCAGACAAGCATGCCATCATGAGACTGACATGCAATATTGATGAACTTCTCCAGAAAGCCAGATTTTGACATAATTTTCCATAAGCCCAATGACCGATAGTATCAGAGGCTTGGTCAGACCCACATACATTATATACAGACCTATGTTCTGCTCCTGGCATTTTCCTGGAGTTATTAGGCAGCAAACACCATATCGACTGTTCCTCGACCCTTCCTAAAGTCACACTGACTCTCAGGGAGGTGATTGTCTCTCAGGTGAATATGTATAAGCTAATTCAGTTACTTGCTGTCATGGGGAGGAGGGAGAGAAGGGAGAAGGGTAGAAAAGTGTGGAACTCAAAAACTTACAAAAAGATGAATATATGAAAAAATGCAAGAAAAACTTTTTGACAAAATATAATACTCATTCCTATTAAAAACACTGGAAATCATAGTATTAAATGAAGTTTTTCTTAAATGACAAATAGTATCTATTTAAAACCAAAAATAAGCATTATTTACATTGGGAATCAACTAGAAGTCTTTCTAATAAGATCAGGATGAAGCAAAAATGTCTATTATCACCATTATTATTCAGTATCATACTAGAAATGCTATCTAAAGCAAAAAGGCAAGAAAAATAAATTTAAGGAATACATATAAGGGAAACTAAACTATCATTTTTTTGCAGATACTATGATGGTATACTTAGAGAACCCTAGAGAATCAACTAAAAAACTACTTGAAACAATTAATAACCTTATTAAAGTTGAAGAATATAAAGTAAAGTGACTGATACATCAGATTTTTCTATATTTTGTCAACAAAACCCAAAAGGAAGGGGCAGCTAGGTGGAGCAGTGGATAAAGCACCGGCCCTGGAGTCAGGAGTACCTGGGTTCAAATCCTACCTCAGACACTTAATAATTACCTAGCTGTGTGGCCTTGGGCAAACCACTTAAGCCCATTTGCCTTGCAAAAACCTAAAAAGAAAAAAGGAGGCCATAGAAAGACAAATTACATTCAAAATAATTGTAGACAAAATATATGAAAGACTACCACAAAGAAACACATAAGAATTATAAAACACTACGTCAATAAAGACAGATCTAAACAATGCAGAGAAACAAATTGCTCATGAGTAGGTTAATTTAATATAATAAATATAATAATTCTATCTAAATCAACTTACTTATTAAGTGCCTTACCAATCACACTACCAAAGAATTGGTGGTTTTTTGAGCTAGAAAAAAATGATAATAAAAGTCATCTGGAGGAGCAAAAGGTCAAGAATATTAGAGAATCAATTTTGAAAAAGGGAAAAGCCAGATCTCAAACTGTGCTAAAAAGAGATAATAATAATAAAAAAATTATTTCTGGATGAAAAATTGAGTAGTTGATGACTGGAAAAGATTAGATACACATTATACATAAGTAAATGATCACAGTAACCTAATGCTTGATAAACCCAAAGATCCTGGCAATTGGGGCAAGAACTCACTATTTGAAAACACAACTGCTGGGAGAACTGGGAAGTGGTCTGGCAGAAAGAAGGCACAGACCTCCTTCTCAACTGAATACTAAGATAAGCTCATGTGTCAGTGATTTAAACCTAAGTTGATATCACAAACAAATGGAACACAGAAAAAATTACCTGTCAGGTCTATGTTTAAGGGAAGAGTTTGTGACCAAACAAGAGATGGAAAAAAAATCACAAAAAGTAAAATGGATAATTTCAATTAAATTACATTTAAAAGAGCCAAAACTAAAAGGAAACTATGAAATACCCTTTATGACAAGCTTTTCTGATAAAAATCTATTTCTCAAACATAGAGGAAATTGAGCAAAATTTATAAGAATAAGAGCTATTCAGAAATGCAAAAAGCTGGAAAATAAATTTCACAACTAGTGTTTCTTTTTTGGCAGGGGGAAGAGGGTTCCCAAGTTTATTGGAAAGAAGGCAAAAGTAAATATTAAATAGCTAGCTCTTCTTAGTGTTTTGAAGTTCATCCTATAAAAATTTCTTTAATGTTATATTTCTGAACAAAAATTCATGTCTTAACCTCTAATTGGGATTTGTACTCTGACTGTTAGTTTCTACTCTTTTCATGGTCTATGTCTCTCCAGCTATAAATTTGAAGACAGGCTCTATCTGTGTGAAACAGCCTGGTCCCCTTCTAACTGTATCTACAAATTTGGCTTTCCCAGTTGTGGCAACAAATAGACAAAATTCAACCTGGTCTGATTATCTCTAGAAGATACTTAAATAAATTCTTATACTTATGATATTTTGGAAAGGGAGAAATCCCAATGTTTTATATGTCTATGTCATATCTGACGAGAACATGAAATAGCAAGTCAGAATAAGAGACAGTAGCCCTGCTGCTAATTGAATCTTTGTCAGTTCTGACATAGGACAGACTTCATGGATGGATAAGAAGGTCATAAAGTAATCAATGACATCTTTATGTATTAATATGCAACCTGATGAGTTGAAAGCCAAAATTTTATGACTCTTTGTGTGATTTCTATAAATAAATAAATACCAGGTGAAGGATCAGCCGATTGAGAAGAATTCTGTTGAGAACCTTACCATCAATGACTAAAAGAGAAACACCCTGTGAGGATGTTCTTTACTAGGAAAAGAATATTGATAGTTTTCATTTTTATTTCACCCTTTATTTCCAAGACTATCTCTCTAACCAGAGAGCCATTCTTCATAACAAAAATTAAAAAAGAAAGGCACCATTGCCATAAGAAACATTTACAGAGGGCTTTAGGAATTGTAAAATAGTCATTCTTCACAACAAATATATGTAGTGCCAGGAAGGATGCTAAATACTTTATAATTATTATCTCATTTGATCCTTACAACAATCCTAAGAAGGTAGGCACCAAGCCAGTCCTCACTTTATGGTTGAGGGTACTGAGACAGACTTTCCTAATGTCACAATCAGAAAGTATTTGAGTATTTCCTTGTCTCCAGGCCCAGTGTTCTAGCCACTGTATCCCCTAACTGCCATCAACCGATTTCAACAATATATTTGGCATTCTACAGAGAAGACAGGGAATAATTACCTAGCTGTGTGACCTTGGACAAGTCACTTAACCCCATTGCCTTGCAAAAAAAACAAAAAAGTTATAACAAAAGAGAGAGGGAGAGGCATTCTATAAGTCTTCCATCAGGACTAAATTTGGCCATTATAAAGAAACAGCATACGATTTCAGTTGTTTGACTATTATTTTTGGGGGCAGTGTATTCCCACTTCTGGTTATGTATTTCTGTTCATTTAAATCCTCTGAAGTAATCATTTTTATAGCACAGTAAAATTCCATTATAATTGTGTACCCCAATTTATTTAGTCATTCACCAATCAATGGGCATCGACTTTGCTTGCATCTGTTACCACCAAAAAATACTGTTGCAAATATTTTGGGGCATATGGAACCTTTCTAAGTTGGGGGAAAGTCTTGGGGTTTTTTTGCCTAGAGGTGTAATGCAATGAATTGCTGTTTCTGCGGTGAGAGTCTGACAACGATCATTTAATATCTAAAAATTGGGAAGGTCCGTTCTTGACTCATATAGGGCCTAGGTGAGGACTAGTCATTGGTGGTGACAGTGAGTCCCGTTCCCGGACTGGGAGAGATTGTGAAATCATGAGTGGTTTGGCTGCGTAATTAAAATCAGGAAATGGGAGACATTGAGTTTCTGAGGGCAAACCTATATATAAGGACAGGGAAGAGCAGCGCTCCTCAGGAAACCCCTCCAAATCGCCAAGAGGAAAGAAGGCACAGACCAGCAGGCTTTTCCTTGCTATCTGCCAGGCCCTGGCCTAACTGTCGCATTTGATCCCCAAACAATCCCGGGAAAGAGGTGCGCTTCTTCCTCGGCAGGGAAACATGCGGCTCCGGACCACCCAGGCCCCGGCCCCGGCCCCGGCTCCCGCCCCGGCCCCGGCCCCCGCCCCGGCCCCGGCCCCGGCCCCGGCCCCGGCCCCGGCCCCGGCCCCGGCCCCGGCCCCGGCCCCGGCCCCCGGCCCCGGCCCCGGTCCCGGCTCCGACTCCTGCCCGTGGGGCACTGGCGACGGGCCCAGGCATGAAGAAAGGAAGGAGGGCGGGCTGTGCCACTCCCCCGCCCGTCGCGACTTCGGAGGTTCTGTCGCGACAAGCCGGGTCTGTACTGAGGCGCCTACAACCTGCGGGGTCAGTCAAGAAAAAAGATATTCTGCAATTGCTCTGCACCATTTCGGAGGAGAAGAAGCTGAAAGTTGCCATTAAGCATTCCTGGGACGGGGCACTGGTGGCGGGGGCTATGGCTTTGGTTGGGGGATTGGTCGGCGGCCCCCCAGGAATAGCTGTTGGGGTGGCAGTGGGTGTCCTCCTTGGTGCTTGGATGACTAGTGGACAATTTAAACCAGTTCCTCAGATCCTCATGGAACTGCCCCCTAATGAGCAACAGCAGCTTTATAAGGAAGCCTTGGCCATTATCAGAGACTTGGACTGGGTGGATGCGGTGCAGCTGACTGTACTGGTCATGAGGAATGGTGCCCTTCAGCAGAAGTTGGCATCAGTGGTGGTAAACTATGTCACCCGAATGCTTCATGCAAAAGTACAGTATGGAGACTAGCCCTCTCCAGTGAACGGTTTTTACTGTGCGATGCAGGGGTTTTCATTTGGATGAGTTTGATGACTTTAGTGTAGAAAATAGTAATTGCTGTTAGTGACGTTGGAGGTATCACCCTCACAGGAACATGTGATCCTGGAATTAGCCCAAAATTGGGTTAAACTGTCTAATTCATATTAAGCTACTGAGAAAGTATTGTTAGACGTTCTCAAAATGATCAACCAGCTGTGGTTTCAGGTCCTACTCAGACAAATTACATCAGAGAGACATTGAACTAATTCTTTTCTTTTTTCTTTCTTTTTTTAAAATTTTTTTGCAAGGCAATGGCGTTAAGTGACTTGCCCAAGGTCACACAGCTAGGTAATTATTATGTATCTGAGACCATATTTGGACTCAGGACCGCCTGACTCCAGGACCCATGCTCTACTGTGCCACCTAGCTGCCCCTAAACTAATTCTTTTACATATTACAACCTTGTACATTCTTTTAGGCTGATTCCTTCAATGTCATGAAAACTGAACAAACTGAATTAAACAATGTAAATCTAAATTCTAAATCCTCTATGTAAACACATATGGTATCAGCATGTAAACCAAGTATCAGGAAACTAAGTCAGGTTGCAGCTTAAACTACCTTAAGAGAAGTGATAGGAAAATGGGATTTACATGCCTACAGAGTCTACATCAGATAAATCCTTTCTCAAGACAAATTACCTGAGATCTCCTGTTGCCCTTTCTGACTTCTTATCTGAAGAATGGTTAAGTAAACATTTTCATCTCATGGGACAGGTTTTAGCTAACTCGATGAGCTCTGTAAACCTTAAAAATAAAGGATTTAAATGAAAATGATGGAAAATAAAGGTTACACACAAAGTTTTATTCTCTAGGACTTACCATGAAATCTATACAGGTGGAGGCCATTGTGGAAAAGAGAAAGAGGATTTGTCCAAAAACAAAGGATGGGAGAAATCATCATCCTCCTTGGAGGCCTGCCTATGAGGTTGCACAATATTGAGTTGCACAGTATCATCCTTGGACAATGCTATTTGATGAATTGTTATCTCTTCCTGAAGATAAAGAATAATGAGGGCAGGACAAGTTGTTCAGGCTTCCGGATCACTTATATAGAGGTAGACTGGCTTCTTATCTAGTGCAAGAAGTGACTGAGAAGTAAAAGCTGAGTGCTTCTTTCAGCCTTTTTACTAGGAGTATAGTTTGAAATACTTATTAAACTTCCTCACCTCCTAACTATGAGAAACTATCCTGACTCCCTCCCCATAAGAGATATTAATTTAAAAAAATCAAAAGGGGCAGCTAGGTGGCACAGTGGATAGAGCACCACCCTGGAGTCGGAAGGACCTGAGTTCAAATCTGAATTCAGACACTTAATAATAACTTAGCTGTGTGACCCTGGGAAAGTCACTTAATCCCATTGCCTTGAAAAAAAAAATCTAAAAAAAATTACACTTAAAAAAATCAAAGATGAAAGGCAAATCAGAAAAGGTTTACTGCAGAATATAACTTTTAAACTGAGTCTAGAAAAAAGTAAGGAAGTATAGAGGACAGCCAGAGAAAATACCCAGAGCTGAGAGATGGCATTATTGTACAAACAATAGCAAATAATATCAGCATCCCTGGATCTCAGCGCGCACAAATGGAGTAAAGTGTAAGAAGACTGGAAAATTCAGTTAGGCAATTTTAGAATCAAACAGAATGACTAGCATTTCCTTAGATAATACTTTCAGATTTCCAAATCACCTTACAAATATTATGTCATTTGATCCTCCTAACAATCCTGAGAAGTAGATGCTGTTATTCCCATTTTAAAGATGAGAAGACTAAGACAATTAGAGGCAGGAGATGAATTCAGGTCATCTCCACTTCAATCCAAAGCTCTATCTGCTGCGCCACCTTACCATGTCACCCTTATGCGACCTATAATTATTTTTTCCCGCAACATATTTCCCTAGTTTTCTGACCTAGCAAGGTCAGACAATAAAAAAGTTGTAACAATAATCTGACCTTGCTCAAGACCACCTTTTTGCTATCACTGCTTCATTTCTTTTCTGGTTTTTTTTTTTTTGGTTTAGTTTTTGCAAGTCAGTGGGGTTAAGTGGCTTGCCCAAGGCCACCCAGCTAGGTCATTATTAAGTGTCTGAGGTCGGATTTGAACTCAGGTTCTCCTGACTCCAGGGCCGGTGCTCTATCCACTGTGCCACCTAGCTGCTCTTCACTGCTTCAATTTCTAAGGCACTGCAAGTAACTGGAGAATAATACAGCTTGCAAATTTTGCCCAAGTGGGCAAAATCAATGACAGAAGTCAATTTTTGGCCAAACTTCTAGGGTTTCTTTATAATATTGGGGAGGATCTCTATCTAGCTTCAATCACCAGCCAAGGGGCATGATCTGAAACCAAGTCTCCATCTGATCCCAGGAAGAGGTGGAAATGGAAACAATCATTATTAGCTCTTTTTCAAGGGGTTAAGTCTAGGGATTCCTCATAGTGCCTCCCCATCTGAAGAAAAGAATTGTAGTGTAGTGGATGTGAGAGGAGTCATACTAGAGGGAGAGAAGAGGGTACAGAGAAAAGTATCAGAAGAATAATGGGAGCTGAAGGTAGCACCTTTTAGATCTTCAAAAGATGCTTCGGTGCCTCCACCATAATCTTGGATCATTAATTGAGTTTAAAGGAAAGTCAGAGTAGAACTAGAGTGACCAGAATAGATTTTTGTTTCTGAGTCTGAGGTCCAATTTCCATTTTTCTCATCAATGTCCTTAAAACTATGATGGATGCAGTTCCTCTCAACAGTTCAGTGATCAAAGACAACTCTGAGGGAGCTGTTATATAAAATTACATCCACATCCAGAAAGGAAAATAAAAAAAATAATAACCAACAACTATGGATTCTGAATATAAAACAAAGTGTACTATGTTTAATTTTTTTTAATTTTTTCTTTCTTTCTCATGGTTTATTTTCCCCTTCGTTCTAATTCCTCTTTCACAACATGACTAATATGGAAATATATTTAAACACGATTTTACCTGTACACTTTTACCAGATTGAATGATGCCTTGGGGAGGGGAGAGGGAAGGGTGAGGAAAAATGTGGAACTCACAAATTTGCAAATGGATGAATGTTAAAAACTATCTTTGCATGTAATGGGGGGGGGTTTAAATCTAAAAAAAAAAAAAAAAAAAAAAAGGAAGGCAAGCCAAGAGAAAACAATTGAGCACTAAGCCCTGTAGGAATCTTGCTCCAAAGAGAGTCTCTGCATAAAGGTACCAATAGAAATTTTCAGTTTCCTGAAGTGCCAGATTACTATTTATTTTTCCATGTTTGTACACTATGTGACTCTCTACTTATAAATTCTATTTCTGTGCCCTCTCTTACTGCAAACAGAGACTATGGTCAATCTTTATTTTGAACTAAAAGTGGAATAACAAAGAGTGTGTGATAAATGTAATTTTATTCTCTAGGATTTACCAAAAAGTCTCTGGGTGAAAGACATTATTAAAGATGTCAACCCTGATACAAAGTTTTTGAGGCATATTTATACAGAAAAGACAAAAAGTCAAAAAATTGAGTTTAGGTAACCAATGAGATTTCATTTGGATGACACAGTTGCACATTATGATCCTCTCATAAATTAATATGTGTTTCAAATTCCTATTGATAAAAATCTCACTTAGTTTGGAGAGGCAATGTTTACAAACATAAGCTTTCTCTCTCCTCTTTCAAGATGTCTCTTATCTTGTGATTTGTTGACACAGGTAAAGGAATTTATTGATGCTATTATGAGACTAACCAGATAGTACTGATGCAAGCTAAATTAACAGGTTATGGAAAAAAAGCAGGTCTTGACATGGCAGATTAACATCTTTTTTTATTTTTACAGCCAGAGACAATATTCAGATTTATAAATCTTGGTTTTTTATCAGAAATATAAGATTAAGGGCAACTAGGTGGCACGGTGGATAGGGCACCAGCCCTGCTGTCAGGAGGATCTGAGTTCAAATCCAGCCTCAGACACTTAGCTGTGTGACCTTGGGCAAATCACTTAACCCCATTGCCTTGAAAGAAAATAAAAAGAAATGTAAGATTAATTTTCACATTTCCCCATTTTGATCAAAGTTGATGCTGTAGTGTCAACTGAAGATTAATCAAATAAAGATGTAGGGAGATGATGGGCATATTAGAAGGAGATTGACATATCTTTGGGATCTAGAATTGCCAAGAGATATAGACAGGCAATGTGAGGTTTATAATGATACATAAAGGTAGGTGATGCATTGGCAATGTCAAATTCCACAGAACAAAAGGGAGCAGTCCCCTTTGATTAAATAAACTGTACAGATCAGAAGCACAAACAGCAAAATTCAGACTCACTCTTCTGGAGCCAGTTGATGCAGTTCTGTGGCTTTAGATGCTGTCCTCTTCAATCCAGTTTACTTGTAGAGAGCTTCCTTTCTAGTAAAAGAATTTCTTACAAATTTTTGAAGAGATTAAAACTTATATTTTCATTATCAGAAAAAGAAATTCTGGAACCTTTAGATCAGGAATATTGACTATTTGGTGTGCCAATTTCCATGCTAATATATACAAAAAATTCAGTTACAAAGAGAAATTTAAATTGGTTTTATATCTGGCATTACTTATGTATCTCCCCCATTTGGAAAATTTAGATTCTATAACAGTATCAGAATATGAATTCCAATACAAAAGAGAATTCATTAAATATTACCAAATGTACATTTAATAATCATTTTAGAAGAGTGTATCTAGTAAGTGTTTTACAAATAAAACAGTTTTAACCTTTTACTAAAGTTTAAAATGAATCAAAATCCTTAATTGAAAATGAATTTCTCACTTTAAAATATTTTTTAAAAGACCACAGTTCATCTTTCTTCTGATATACCTTGTTGACTAACATTCCTTTCCCTAAAAGAGAAACTGAGACTATTATGATAGATAATCACCTCTTAATATCACAAATTTTATCATATTTGATTAAATATCCCCTAGCATTTTTGGAAAAATTAAATTAACTTAATTACCACAGGAACATGTAGCTGATAACAAATGCCAAAGCTATACATTACCCTAGCTGGCTATTATAATTTAGATAATTATAGGACAAATGACCTAAATATCCATATCTGTTTTTAATATTGATCACCTGACATGATTAGAGCAATTTACCATAAAGACCAAGGACATAAGAAAAGGGAAATTCCTTTATTTATTTAAATGCCAGTTTCCAGTCAGAGGTCATGTGGATGGTCAGATGCCTTAAGCTAGATTTTAAATCTACCAGGTGAGACATTTCAAATGTCATATTTGGGAAATATGAGAATCAGAAGAGTACAATCTCCGAATGTGCCAAACAGTTGCTCTCCTAACCTTTCCCAAGGAAACTATTACCTGCAAGTATGCATATACAAATCCCATAGGGTTTCCTGGCATCAATAGAATATTGGTCCAACATTTCCTTTGCTGATCATACTTAGAGTCAGACACAGAATAATATCAGTTGACAGTCACATAAGATCTTTTGGGAGTTTTTTCCCAAGGCAATGGGGTTAAGTGACTTGTCCAAGATCATATAGCTATGCAATTATTCAGTGTCAGAGACTGGATTTGAACTCAGGTCCTCCTGACTCCAGGGCCAGTGCTCTACCCACCGTGCCACTTAGCTTCCCCTACATAAGATCTTAAATAGCAAGTTCCAGATAATCAAAATTTTAGGTGAGTTCAGCTTACAAGGATCAAATATTGATTATATTCTCACATTGGCAATAGAAAACAATTACCACAAAAAATTACAAAATTACTTTTAACCACGTTACACAGGTGATTTTACTTTAAACAACAAAAGTTTTGGAATGTATAACAATAATCCCAAAATGCAGATAGAAATAGATTCTATAAAAATATTTTCACTATTGATATATTCAGATGGCATCCATATTAAAATAAACATAAACAACAAACTATTGCTTCCAGAAACCTTTAAAAAACAATTAGAACATTTTAAGTGACTTTTAAATATTTCCATATGTTTCAACAGGTGTTCTAATTCCAGAGGTAACAACAATATAAAATACATTAGATTTCAAATAAGATAACTTATGGGGGGTGTCTAAGTGGCGCAGTGGATAGAGAAGCAGCCCTGGAGTCAGGAGTACTTGAGTTCAACTCCGGCCTGAGACACTTAATAATTACCTGTGTGGCCTTGGGCAAGCCACCTAACCCCATTTGCCTTGCAAAAAAAAAAAAAAAAGCTAAAAAAAATAAGATGATATGAATTGTTATCCTTTACTAAAAATGTTTGCATGCTGAAATCTTATTTCCTAGAACAAAAACAAAACAATGAATGTTTTTATCTTTGTTTTACAAACTTATTTACTTCTACTAAAAATGTACTCATCTCATTCTCAAAAAAGTAAACAAGATTCTTCAGGAATTTAATCTTACAATATGATAAGTTCAAAACAGCAACTCTTATGCCATGGAATGGCAACAAATTTAGACCAAAACAGCAAGATCTTTCCTACTTGAAATTAGTACAGTAATTTTAAATGATTTTAATATTAACCTAATGACTAACTGATTTAATATTACAATGCTAAAACTTCCAATTTTCTAAGAATAGATATTTTGCTATGAGAGCTATTAGCAATACTACCACATTACTACATTGAATTAACTTGAAAATTTAGTTGGCCCTGCTACATAAAAACTTTTACAAAACAGTCTTTTTTCTGAGAATGTTTCTCACTTAAAAACAGAAATAAATATTCCTGATGCTAAAAGGACAATCACAAAACCTTCATGAAATACATTAGTTGTAAAGTGATAGATATCTCTTCTTCAACCTTAATGAAAAAACAAATCTTTAAAAAATTAGAATTTATCAAACATAAGATAATGTAAAATTATTTAAACATCATAAATAAATAAATCCCAATTACCACCAAGCTTCTAAGTACTATCTTCCTTGAATCAAAAGGTGCTTGTAAAAGGGTCTATTTGTCTAAGACAGGGATAACTTACTCTTATCACAGAAACAGTTTACCAAGGCCTTGAGATGCACTCAAATTCAATTTTTTTGTCTTTACCTTTATCACTAGGAATAATTCCATATTAAATCTTCAAATTTGTTTATATGTAATATATAAAATATATTCTTAAATGAGGCAGGTATGTCTGTGTATTTATAGACACACATGCTTCATTTTATATATATAATATACATATAATATTTTAGGTAAAATATGCTTATGGATTACATCCTATTCTCATGAAAAGGTTTTCCCTTTACTCAATAGAAATTCTGCAGTCCAGAAATCTCTTGAAAAAAGATTTATAATAAAATAGGTCTAAAAATCCCTTTTTTTAAAAAAAAAGATTTTGAGTTTTACAATTTTTCTCCCAATCTTACCTCCCTCCCCCTTCCATGGAAAGCAATCTGTCAATCTTTATTTTGTTTCCATGTTGTACATTGATCCAAATTGAGTGTTGAGAGAGAAATCATATTGTAGGGTTCTGGTTTTTAATCCACTCTGCTATTCGCTTCCGTTTTAAGGGAGAGTTCATCCAATTCACATTCAAAGTTATGATTATTAATTCTTTATTGCCCTCCATGCTATCTTCCCTCTGTTTGTATCCCCCCCCCCTTTCCCCTCCCGCTTTATCCTTATTCCCCAGTATTTTGTTTCTGGATATCACCCCCTTCAGTGTGTTTGCCCTCCTATATCACTCCCTCCTTTCTTTCCCCTCTCCCTTTTCCCTTTTCCCTTCCCTTCCTTTTGTTAATTCCCCTTTTCCCCCCTTTAATACTTGAAAGGTTAGATGTTTTTTAAGTTAACTAAGTATGTGTAAATTGACTTTAAGCCAAGTCTGATGAGCAGAAGATTCAGGTATTTCTCATCTCCTCCCTTCTTCCCCTCTATTACCATAGGTATTTTGTACCTCTTAATGTAATGAGATTTACCCCCATTCAATCCCCTCCCTCCTCCAGTCTCCCTCCTGTCCCCCTTTTTAAGGAGGCAGTGTAAAAATTCCTTTTTTTTAAGATTATAAAATTTTCTTTGTACTTTCATAATCTTATGAATTTCATAAGTCATGGCCAAAAACCTTTAGTTACAATAAGCAATAATAATGCATGAGATTCAGTTTACTAAAATTGCTTCATTCATTCTCTTTATTTTTAACAGCACACTTTTAAATTTCCAAAGGTTGAGTTCATAAGGGGTTTTATCCTTACTAGTAATCATAGCTGATACAATTATTGACCAATGTTTCTTAATATTAGACTTAGGAAAATCTTAATATCATAATCAAAAGGACATTTTTAGATACTTAGAAATTCTTTAATTTAGTTAAATATATTCTCAGATTACTTTACATAGATCAACCCACATATATAGTTATCTATGAAAAGATAATAAAGAAGTTAACATATGCTTTCATACCAAGTATTTTATTTTCTCCTTACCAAATGACAACCTAGAGTAGAGAGAACTTTTTTTTTGTATTGTATAGTTTATAAATGTCTTAATGCCCACGGAGGGTAGTGAAAAGAGGAAGCAGAATTGGCCAATCAGGATAGAGAGACCAGATACAATTTAAACACCTACATAGTACATAATAAAGAATCAGAACAATCCCAACCAAAATTCTCACACTAGAGGAGCATCAGAGACTCAATAATCAAAAGGATACAAATAGATAAAATAAAATACAGCAAGGGAAACTCACTTTACTCCCACACTAGAGGGTCCCACACACCAGACAAAGTACAATACAAACAGTGGACATACAAGAAGGTGCCAGAACAAAATTCCCTACTAGAAGATAGTCAGAGACACCGCATAGAGTGCATCACAGTATTATGAAGCTGGGAGACATAGGTAAGGGCAGGGTACCTCAGAGAGCTCCATCCCAATTAAGGAGATGGAGATGAGGGATGGTAGGACAAAGCCTTGTGGCTAGGGGCAGGAATTTATGGCGTCCTTGCCAGGGAGAGGCAACATATTTTACTAAAAGTTCATTGACTTCATCTCATAACTTTGACAATGGGAGGGGAAGGGGTCAATGTGATGTAAGGAATATGACCAGTGCAGAGGGAACAGAGTAATTATAGGCCATAGTTCTCAGAACATTTCCCTTACTTCACTGACTAGGTCCCCTACAAATTTATAACATAGAATCTCAATTGGACACTCCCTTCTGCCGGGCAATCCTATTACACCTCCCTTATCAACTCACTAAGCCACTCTCCACAGTGGCTTTTCCAGACCTTCTCATCTCTTCTCAAACTTCTCATGGCTCTTCCTCCGATCCTCTCATCTTAGATCCTTACTTCATATTTTACAGAAAAAATTGAGATCATTTGTTATGAGTTCTACCTTACTCCCCTCTTCCTCAGCTTCTATCACTGCTTCCATCTCCTCCTTTGCTCCAACTCACATGAAGAAGTGACCTTCCTTTTGCCATTATCAGCCCTTCTACCTGCACAAGTGATTCCATTTCAGCTCATCTTCAAACAATCTGGAAGTCTTTGGACAAAATGCAAAGACATTACACAGGAAGCATATTGGGATTGGGTAGAGATACAACAATGAATGACCTGTGAGCCTTGGATGAATAGATAATCATTCTCAAAGAAGACCATGACATCAGGGAGGTGATACCATGACAAGCATGTGAAATAGATTTGAGTGAGGAGGGATGTGCTAAGTCACCAGCCTCAAATTCTCCTCCAGTCATCTAAGATCTGACCAGAGAGGAATCAGGATGACTGGAGATGGCAGTCAGGGTGAAGTAACTCACCCAAGGTCACACAGCTAGGAGGTATCTGAGGCTGGATTCAAACTCCCATCCTCCTGACTTGAAGACCAGTGCTCTATCTCCTGTATCACCCAATGTGAATAGAAAGTCAATTAAGAATCCAGCATTTCAGGGCAGCTAGGTGGTGCAGTGGATAGAGCACCGGCCCTGGAGTCAGGAGTACCGGAGTTCAAATCCAATCTCAGACACTTAATAATTACCTAGCTGTGTGGCCTTGGGCAAGCCACTTAACCTCATTTGCCTTGCAAAATCCTAAAGAAAAAAAAAAGAATCCAGCATTTCAAGGTTACATAACAGTGGAACAGTTCCTGCCAAGCTCCTAAGAGGGGCTTGTTTCAAAGGAATACAGTGAGGCTGGATCAGAGAATTACTAATTTACCACAAAACAGAATTCCACCCAAGGGAATAGATGGAGAAAGTGTGCAATTCTTAGATATGATGTTGTTTTACCTTATAACATTACATGAGACAGTGAAATGAATATTGGTGGTGATAAAAACATGTTAAAAGGTTTGATAAGTAACTTGGATTCACAAAGGGGCCACTATATATTTCCCTCAATTACACTCCTGCAGTGGAATTTCCCTTATTTAACTAAAGGTCCCCTGGGTATTTAGCATTCCCAAAATTATACACGCACTACTCAGCTGGTAGGACAGGTGAGTCAAACCCACCTGTTTCTTCTTTCATCCTGTTTCCCTAGAACATTTCCCTGTGGAATTGTATTGTCGGTCACTGGGGAAGATTCTACTTTATGTGAAGACAACTGTGACTGAGGGACTTTATGAACCAAGCGGGCATCATCTGAATTTCTTCATGTCATGTATTCACAGTAGGCACATGAACCTTCATCCTTCTTGGGTTACGGAGCATGTCTTCTGCCTTCCCAGGCCCTCCTCTTCAACTACATCTCCAGTGCTTCAGCCCTCCCAAATCAGGCTCATTTCGATCTCCAGGTCCTGAGTTGTTCCAACCCCTGCCTAGCCACACTCACTCTAGTCTGTTCAGTCATATTCTGACTATTCATAAAGAATATTCCCTCCAGGGATGAGGAAGAATAGGAATGCTTTGTTGATTACATTGTAGATGGACCGCTGGTGGAACTGTGAACTGGTCCAACCATTCTGAAAACAACTTGGAACTGTGCCCAAAAGGTTAAAAAATTGTGTATGTCTTTTGACCCAGAAATAGTACGACTAGGTCTGTAGCTCAAAGAGATCAAAGAAAAAGAAAAAGGACCTATTTTATTCTATTCAAAGCATCCCCTTTTTTTGTGATGGTAAAGAATTGGAAATTGAGAGGATCCCCATTCCCTGGAGAATGGTTGAACAAGTTGCAGCATATGATTGTGATGGAATGCTATTGTGCTGAAAGAAATGATGAGGAGGAGGATTTCAGATAAATCTAGAAAGACCTATATGAACTGATGCAAAGTGAAGTGAGCAGAACCAGGAGAACAATGTATATATTAATTGCAATATTGTAATGACAATCATCTGTGAAAGACTTAGATACTCAGACTGATCCAAGACAATTCCAAATGATACATGAAGAATATAGATAGCTTGATGGTGCAGTGAATTCATATATGACCTCAATCACTGGCCAGGTCATTTAACCTTGTTTGCCTCAGTTTCCTCATCTGTAAGAGGAGTTAGAGAAGAAAATGGCAAACCACTCTTGTATCTTTGCCAAGAAAACTCCAAATAAAGTCATGAAGAGTCAAATGTGACTAAAAACAATTTAACAACCATCATGATAAAAAATGTTATCCACATACAAAGTGTAGATTAAAGAAAACTTTTTTCGCCTTCTTTGTTTCTTGCTTTTCATTGATTTGTTTTTTGCTTTGTTTTCTGTATTAATGTTTTATATAACTTCACATATATAATTTGTATTATATTTCATCTTCTCAATGGGTAAGGGAGAGCCTAGAAGGATGGAAAGAATTTGGAATTTAATTTTTTTAAATAAATGCTAAAAATAAATTTGAAAAAGAATATTTTTTCCCAAAAGTTGGTAGACTCAGGAGCTAGGAGAGTTGAAATATAATGATGCTTTCAAGATATGGCTTTTTTTGATATGGACCTGTGATTTCATCTGTAAAGGGAACACTTAGCTGGAATATCCAGGTGACTTGGGCCTGCTTTGAATACTCTAACTTTTTCAAAGTAAACACTGGTCCAGAGGGACACTCAGATAAAAGTATCTAGAGGGCATAGAGAGGCAGGGACTGGAACTAGTGGAGGCTCACTTCTCAGCAGATTCCCAGCTCAATCCCAAGATCCAACGGCAAACTTTTTAACTGCAGCAACTTTACTTCACACTATTGGAGCTGGAATGACTGGCTCTGCTGGCACCAGACTTGCCCTCCCATGGATCTTTGTAAAAGGATTTAAAGTGTCCTCATTCCACTAGGTCTCAAAAGAATCCTATGTTGTTAATGACCTACTGGGCGGCTTCTGGGAAAACAGTGTCTGAGTTCCAAGAAAAGTATGGTCAAAGGTCTGAAAGGAAAGGCTGCTCTGATGATTAATCCATAGAGAGACAGGTATGGATTAACTGAGATGATAAAGCCCAATGTCGTTGATAAATGAGAGATACAAAAAAAAAAAATCCCAAACTAAAGATTAATCCAAGAAACCAGTTAGACTATACCATGTGTCACTATTTTGTCAACAGATTCCACATACTGACATTTTGCCTAGTGTTGCTAGAATGCTGTGGAGCCTAGCAGATACAAGAGGAGCATGTGTACTCAGAGGCCAAGGACTCCCACAGCATGCAGATCACCACCAGAAGTTGTGTTTCCTAGCAAATCAGGCCATGGGGCAAAATGGTTCTGGAAAAGGCAAGTGAAAAGGATGTCTTTACCTCTCACTATAATAAACATAATGTGCAAGTTATGGCACCAATAACATAGTTGGCATGGTCATCTTCAAAATCAAAGGACAACTATCATTATTAGAGGGAATACTCAAGTAAAGTCAACAAATATTTATGTTACACACTGTGTTGCGATATTGAGACATTAGAATATAAAAAAGGATAAATCTAGTCACTGCTCTCAAGGAATTTAGTTCTAATGGGGGAAATAACATACAAAACTATCCTGACATACATAAGGCAAATTGGAGGTCATCTCAGAGGAAGGCACTAACACTGAGGGGAACATGGGAAAAAGGTGGAATTTTGCATGAGAAGCAAGAGGAGAGTATGAGGAGAGAGAATATTCCAAGCAGAGATTGTGAAAATACATGGAATTGAAAGGAGAGTCTTGTTCAAGGATCAGAAAGGATGCCAGTATCTTTGGATCATTGAGTAAGTACATGAAGAGGAGAGAAGCAGAATTAGACTGGAAAAGTAAGATGGGACCAGATTGTGAAGGGCCTTAAAAATGAAGAGAAGAGGGGCAGCTAGGTGGCACGGTGGATAGAGAACTGGCCTTGGAGTCAGGAGGACCTGAGTTCAAATACGACTTCAGACACTTAATAATTACCTAGCTGGGTGACCTTGGACAAGTCACTTGAACCCATTGCTTTGTAAAGAAAAAGTTAAAAAAAATGAACAGAAGATATTATATGGAATCCTGGAGACAAGAGGGAGCTACTGGAGTTCATTGAACAGGAAAAAGGAACAAAAGGGCAGAGGTTGTGCTTTAGGACAGAAGGGGATAGACAGGAACAAGAAGATCCCAAAGGCTACTTATACAACAGTCCAAGTAGAAGGCCTTGAGTAATGGGAAGTCACAACTAACCTGGACCCATCCCTGAAGCAATACATTGAGCTGCTCCAGAACAGCCAGACAATGGTGCAGACTGCCAGATGTCCTCAGTTCCTCCCATTGCCTCTGCTGAAGATGTCCACAGAAGGTGAGAAGCTGGGACACGGGAGGTGACAGTCTGGTCTGTGTCTCGTCCCTTTATCACACTCTTCCTTTCCCTTCCCAGCACTTCTCTCTTCCCTCTTCTTTTCTTTGCCAAAGAAGGTTCTGTACTTTATGAGTAAAACAGAATTTCCCTTGGTCAAGAGAAATGTGAGATGTACAGATTTAGAGCCTTCTCCACCCCAAATGTTTATATGAACTATTTGTGCCTTCTGAGCTTCTCACATTGAGCTAAGATCAAAATGGGTTCATAATTGAAACATAAGTGATGATACCATGGGCAAATTAGGGGACTATGGGATAGTTTCCCTGTCAGATCAATGCATAAGGGAAGAATTTATGTTCCAACAAGATAGAAAGCATTATTAGATATAAAATGGATCATTTTGATTATATTCATAGTATTAAATGAAGTTTTTTTTAAATGACAAATAGTAACTATTTAAAACCAAAAATAAGCATTATTTACATTGGGAATCAACTAGAAGTCTTTCTAATAAGATCAGGATGAAGCAAAAATGTCTATTATCACCATTATTATTCAGTATCATACTAGAAATGCTATCTAAAGCAAAAAAGACAAGAAAAAGAAATTTAAGGAATACATATAAGGGAAACTAAACTATCATTTTTTGCAGATACTATGATGGTATACTTAGAGAACCCTAGAGAATCAACTAAAAAACTACTTGAAACAATTAATAACCTTGTTAAAGTTGAAGAATATAAAATAAACTGACTGAGGCATCAGATTTTTCTATATTTTGTCAACAAAACCCCAAAGGAGGCAATAGAAAGACAAATTCCATTCAAAATAAGTGTAGATAGTATGAAATATATGAAAGTCTACCACAAACACACAAGAATTAATTACAAAACACTAAAGAAAGACAGATCTAAACAATGTAGAGATACAAATTGCTCATAAGAAGGTTAATTTAATATAATAAATATAATAATTCTATCTAAATCAACTTACTTATTAAGTGCCTTACCAATCACACTACCAAAGAATTGGGGGTTTTTTGATCTAGGAAAAAAATGATAATAAAAGTCATCTGGAGGAAAAGGTCAAAAATATTAGAGAATCAATTAAAAAAAAAAGGAAAAGCCAGATCTCAGACTGATAAAAAGAGATAGTAATAATAGTTTTAAAAAATTATTTTTGGATGAAAAATTGAATAGTTGATGACTGGAAAAGATTAGATGCACATTATACATAAGTAAATGATCACAATAACCTAATGCTTGATAAACCCAAAGATCCTGGCAATTGGGGCAAGAACTCACTATTTGAAAAAAACTGATGGGGAAACTGGGAAGTGGTCTGGCAGAAAGAAGGCACAGACCTCCTTCTCAACTGAATACTAATATAAGCTCATGTGTCAGTGATTTAAACCTAAGTTGATATCACAAACAAATGGAACAGAAAAAATCACCTGTCAGATCTATGTTTAAGGGAAGAGTTTGTGACCAAACAAGAGATGGAAAAAAATCACAAAAAGTAAAATGGATGATTTCAATTAAATTACATTTAAAAGAGCCAAAACTACAAGGAAACTATGAAATACCCTTTATGACAAGTTTTTCTGATAAAATTCTATTTCTCAAACATAGAGGAAATTGAGCATGATTTATAAGAATAAGGGCTATTTAGAAATGCAAAAAGCTGGAAAATAAATTTCACAACTAGTGTTTGGTTTTTTTGGCAGGGGGAAGAGGGTTCCCAAGTTTATTGGAAAGAAGGCAAAAGTAAATATTAAATAGCTAGCTCTTCTTAGTGTTTTGAAGTTCATCCTATAAAAATTTCTTTAATGTTATATTTCTGAACAAAAACTGATTTCTCAACCTCTAATTGGGATTTGTAGTCTGAATGTTGGTTTCTACTCTTTTCATGGTCTATGTCTCTCCAGCTATAAATTTGAAGACAGGCTCTATCTGTGTGAAACAGCCTGGTCCCCCTCTAATTGTATCTACAAATTTGGCTTTTCCAGTTGTGGCAACAAATAGACAAAATTCAACCTGGTCTGGTTATCTCTATAAGATACTTAAATAAATTCTTATATTTATGATCTTTTGGAAAGGAAGAAATCTCAATGTTTTATATGTCTATGTCATATCTGATGATTGTGGGGGTCCAGCCTCCACAGGGTCCTTGGAACCTGACAGGAGGGATAGAGTCGGCGAAATAAATTGAGTCAACACAGGGGTTAAAGGTAGGAGCAGGTTGACAGACTGCTGCTCAGATTTATTTTTATAGCAAGCAAGCTAAGATCATTTCCTTGGTTACAAAAGTTTACAATTTTCATTATCAATCATATAGTTCATATGGTTACAAGTTTGATCATGTAGTTCATGTGGTTACAAATTTCATTATCAATCATGTAGTTAATTTTTATCCCTGCTCAGACCATGATGACCTCAACCTGTCTGCTACCTAGTTTGTTGCTGCATTGTAAAATTATTAATTCATTTAAAATTATTAATTAATAGGGCGGCTAGGTGGCGCAGTGGGTAGAGCACCGGCCCTGGAGTCAGGAGTACCTGGGTTCAAATCCAGTCTCAGACACTTCATAATTACCTAGCTGTGTGGCCTTGGGCAAGCCACTTAACTCCATTGCCTTGCAAAAAAAAAAATAATAAATAAAAAATAAAGTTATTAATTAAGCAATTCATTTAATGGAATGTTTTTTATGTTTCTGTATATGTAATATTTTTTGATACACTCCCTTGACAATCTATATAGTAAGGGAAGTTGTGTTTGTCCACCCATCCATTGACTACTTCAATAATCAATTTCCTTTCAGGCCTTGTTGGTAGATGCCACAGTTTCTATGACTTTCTTATTCTTTCCCTATAAACTAAGGCTGTTAGAGTTCACATATTGGTCACCTATACTGACTATTCTTTCACCATCTTTATCATATATTCCTGGGTATGATAAGGGGGGCAAAGCTGTTGATTTCCTAGGAATCCTACCTAACCCATCTTGTATCTGTTTTCCCTGTATATATTCTGATGTTTCCTTGGAACTCCCAGTGCTGTATTCTCCAAAGATTTCATAATATTGGAACCTTTTGTATGCCTCGGAGGGAGGCAGTCCTGTTAAATTTGGACAAATTTCACAATCTGTTTTATTCAAGGAATTTCTCTGGAATCCTTCCTTTACAGTCATTCCACTATTAGGATGAGTAAATTTTGCAATTAATATTAATCCTACAAATATTGGTATAGAGGGAATCCCTATATATATTGAATAATGAAATATTGTTCCATCAAGTGGTGTGACAGCCTTGAGGCTTCTTGCCGTGACTGTGTCAAGCAGTTTAGAGGCCCTAGCTCCCAACAGATGAGAACATAAAATAGCAAGTCAGAATAAGAGACAGTAGCCCTGCTGCTAATTGGATCTTTGTCAGTTCCAACATAGAACAGACAGGTAAGAAGATATAAAGGGGGGGGGGGGGGGGCGGAGCCAAGATGGTGACAAGAAGGGATCGAGTCTTAGGAGCTCACTGATAGAACTCATCAGCTAAGGACTCTAACTAAACTTTCGAGAGACAGAACCCACAAAGGGACCCAGTGAGGCAGTTCTCCTACTCAAGGTAACCTGGAAAAGAGCAGAAAGGCTCTGCTCCCCGGGGTCGGGGGGGCGGCCTGCCAGAGGGGTGGCCCAACAGAGCAAAAGAACTTCAGCCTCCCGGAGGCAGCCCCAGGGCGCTGGGAGCCCTGGCTCACAGCAGCAGGGGAGTCTCCTGAGCTGCACCCCGGGGAGCACCAGGCACAAAGTGGGGGAACAGCGGGGGACCTTTTCCAGAGCGAGCACATAGAGCCCAGCCCTCAGAGCACACAGCAAGCAGCTCGGCGGAGCCAGTAAGCAGGAGCCCCCAGGGCATGAGCTCATTGAGCTGAGGGAGGGGAGTGAAGAGAGGGAGACTGCCAAGCTCTGTCCTCTGCCCCTGGAACAGGACTCTGGGGCTCTGACCACATTCAGATCCTGATCCCAGTCTAGCCCCCCCCATAGAACAGCAGGGCCCCCCCACCTCAGCCCCGTGGCAGAGGGAGGCGCTTATGGTCATTCACAGACCAGGAGGGAGGACAGAGCTTCACACACTGAGACCCTTGTGGGAGTGTCCCAAAAGCTCAGGAAGCACCCCAAAACCAGGCCCAGGCTGGGAAAATGAGCAAGCAGAGAAATAAGAGGAAGACTATTGAGAAATATTTTGCAAATGAGCCCAAGAAGGATCAAAATACTCAGCCTGAAGATGAGGAAGCACAAGCTCCTGCATCTAAAGAATCCACGAAAAGCAGAAATTGGGCTCAGGCTATGATAGAGCTCAAAAAAAGACTTTGAAAATCAAATGAGGGAGTTGGAAGAAAAACTGGGAAAAGAAAGGAGAGAGATGCAGGAAAAACATGAAAATGAAGTTAGCAGCTTAGTCAAGGAAATCCAAAAAAATGCTAAAGAAAATAGCTTGCTAAAAACCAGCTTAGGTCAAATGGATAAAACAGTTCAAAAAGTTATTGAGGAGAAGAATGCTTTAAAAAGCAAAATTGGCCAGATGGAAAAAGAGATAAGAAAACTCTCTGAGGAGAACAAATCCTTCAGATGAAGAATAGAATTCAGGGAGATTGATGAATTTACCAGAAATCAGGAATCAATACTTCAAAACAAAAAAAATGAAAAATTAGAAGAAAATGTGAAATATCTCATTGAAAAAACAACTGATATGGAAAACAGACTTAGGAAAGATAATTTGAAAATTATTGGAATACCTGAAAGTCATGATCAGGAAAAAGAGCCTTGACATCATTTTCAAAGAATTACTACAGGAAAATTGCCCTGATATTCTAGAAGCAGAGGGCAAAATAGAAATGGAGAGAATCCACCGATCCCCCCGAGAAAGAGATCCCAAAAAACAACCCCTAGGAATATTATAGCCAAGTTCCAGAACTGCCAAGTCAAAGAGAAAATATTACAAGCAGCCAGAAGGACACAGTTCAAATATCGTAGAGCTGCAGTCAGGATCACACTGGACTTAGCAGCAACTACATTGGAAGCTCGTAGGGCTTGGAATACAATATACCGGAAGGCTAAAGAGCTTAGAATGCAGCCAAGAATGAACTACCCAGCAAGGCTGAATGTCTTCTTCCAGGGAAAAAGATGGACTTTCAATGAACCGGGGAAATTTCAAATGTTCCTTTTGGAATGGCCAGAGCTGAACAGAAGGTTTGATCTTCAGATACAGGACTCAGGTGAAGCACGGAGATTGGAGGAGAGGGGGGAAATATGAGGGATTTAATGAGGATGAACTGCATGTATAGAAAAATGATACTGATAATATTCATATGAACCTTCTCAGTTAATAGAGCAGGTAGAGGGAGCTTTTATAGTTGAAGCACAGGAGAAAGCTGAATTTGAAGATAAAATATGGTGAAAAATGGAGTCAGTAGAAAAAAAAGGGAAATGGAATGGGAGAAAGAAAAAGGAGAGGGGGGAATAGTCCAAGATATTTCACATAATAAGATTTCTTTTATTACAATGAGATATTGCAATGATATGGAAGGGGGGAGGCAAGGGGGAATGAGGGAACCTTTGCTCTCATCAGAGATGGCTAGGAGAGGAAACAACAAATATACTCAATGGGGTATAGGCATCTGGAGTAAGAAGGAGGGGGGAGCAGGGGGAAGGGGTGGGGATGTGAATAAAGGAGGAGAGGATGGACCATGCATGGAGAGTGGTCAGATATAACACACTTTCTTTTTTTACTTCTTGCAAGGGGCTGGGATTGGAAGGCCTGCCCAGGACCATAGGGCCAGGTGGATTCTGGGCCTAAGGGGTGGTATGGGGGCTCAGGGCTTCTTGGCACCAGGACCAGGGATCTGTCTGCTGTGCCACTCAGCTATCCTACAGCAGAGTCAGAGTGAAAGGAGAGAGAAAATATAGTACATGGTAGTGGAGAAATAAGAAAGGAGGGAGTTGCAAATCAGCAATGGCAACATTGGAAAAATATGGAAGTAACTTTTGTGATGGACTTTATATCATAAAGAAGGTGATCCACCCATGACAGAGTTGTTGGTGTTGGAACAAAGACTGAAGCACATTTTTTGTTATGATTTGGGGGGAGGGTGCAGGGCAAGTGGGGCTGAGTGGCCTGCCTGGGGCCACATAGCAGGGTGATCTTTGGGTGTCTGGGGCTGGATTTGGACCCAGGTGCTCCTGGCTCAAGGGCCAATGCTCTGTCTACCACCCAGCCACCCCTACTATTTTTTTTTTAGATTTTTGCAAGGCAAACAGGGTTAAGTGGCTTGCCCAAGGCCACACAGTTAGGTAATTATTAAGTGTCTGAGACCAGATTTGAACCCAGGTACTCCTGACTCCAAGGCCAGTGCTTCATCCACTACGCCACCTAGCCGCCCCTCCACCCCTACTATTATTACTATTTTATTTTATTTTGGGTCTTTTTTTTTCCTTCTTTTTGGTTTTTGCAGGGCAGTGGGGATTGGATGGCTTGCATGTCACATGGCTGGGTGATTGTTGGGTGTACGAGGCTAGATATGGACTCAGGTGCTCGTGGCTCCAGGGCTGGTGCTTCCTCCATTGCACCACCTGGTCATACCTACAATTATTACTATTATTTTTTTTAATTTTAATTTTTTTTCTCTCCCCCTTACTTTTTTCACCCAAGCAAGTCTATCTATATTCATGGGGGGAAGGGGTATTTTGTAACAAGAATATTTTATTAATGTAAAAAAATATTTGTACAAAATGAGAATAAAAAAATAAAAAAATAAAAATTTCAACTAAAAAAAATAAGATATAAAGTAATCAATGACATCTTTATGTATTAATATGCAACCTGATGAGTTGAAAGCCAAAATTTTATGACTCTTTGTGTGATTTCTATAAATAAATAAATACCAGGTGAAGGATCAGCCTATTGAGAAGGACTCTGGTGAGAATTTTATCATCAATAACTAAAAGAGAAACACCCTGTGAGGATGATCTATTCCCTTTACCTTTTATTATTTACCTTAAATTACTGGAGGTTATCCTTTTCACGCCAGGAAATCTGGAAAATTTCAGTTAGCCTTTGAATGATTTCAGCTGGAATAGAATCAGCATCAGATACTCTGCCATATGAAAAGAGTCTAATGGCATTAAAAACTTTTTTTTTCAGTTGGAACTTCAGCTAGGGCTGGATTGACTTCAACTTGAGATAAACAGTCCATGGCTTCTGCATCTATTGTTGACAGTCTATTAAGAACCCTATAGAAGTGTTCAGCCCATCTCTCTAGGATCATGTCTCTATCACTAATCAATGTGATTCCATCAGCAATGAGAACTTGAGATGCACCATAGGTGTTTGACCCACAGATAAACTTCAGGGCATCACAAAAGTACTTTGGATAGTTCTATTGACATAAAATTGAATTTCATCTGCCTTCTTACTGAACCAAGAATCCTGCATCTCTCTAAGCTTCACTTGTATTTCCTTTTGATGGAATTAATGCTGCCCTTTTAGAAATAAATGAACTATCCTGCTGGTAAACTATGTGGAGTTCTCATTTTTCATTTAGCAGCTTCTGTATTTTCCCCATCATTTTCAACAAAGCAGTCCTGATGTTTTTCAGTTATGATCCAGATGAGCAAATGCGCTGCTGTATATCAGATCTCTCAAAGCTGCCCACTCCTTTTCTGCTCCATTATTGCCAATTATATTTTGCCTCCGCTTTCCCTCCAAAATAGAAAAAAACTGTTCCTATTCGGAGAACCAATCTAATCTCTTGACATTCATTCTTCAGGTAGTCATTTTGCTTTGGGGCAACAGCTTCAGTTGAACATGAATATTTAGTTTGGCGAGAATGAGTCTATAATCAGTCCAGCACTCTGCACCACACAGTGCTCTCATCATTCTCACATTCTATCTGTCTCTCACAATCACATAGTCTATTAGATGCCAATATTTGCTAAGAGGCTGCATCTAGGAAGTTTTATTGTGTTTAGGTAAATGGAAGACAGTGTTTGTGATGAGGTCATGAAATTCTCAAGTCTTCAGTAGCAGGTGGCCATTGCTGTTGCTGTTTCCAACTTCATTCTTCCCAAGGACTCCCTACGATGTCTGATAGTTTGAACCTACTCTAGCATTAAAGTCTCCCAGAATTACAAACTTGTCCTCTTTTGGTACATTGATGATAAGGGTTTTCAGGTCTTCAGAAAATTTTTCTTTGACTTCACTGATGATGATGGCATGAGGTTTTCCTGCAAGTGGCAATCACATTGTCATGAGCCTGTCATTCAGTCCTTTTGGACTTGTTGACTAGATGGCTTTTAATTGCAAAACCTAACCCAGGGACAGCTAGGTGGCACAGTGGATAAAGCACCAGTCCTGAAGTGAAGAGGACCTGAGTCACTTAATCCCATTGCCTTGCAAAAACCAAAACCACAGTTTCATGGTGCTCCCCTTCACTGCAGCCACTCTAGAAAAATGTGCATCCAGCTCTGACTTCAGTAAGTTGGTCAGAGGAACAGGCAGCTTTTCTCTGAGGAAATTCAAATTATATATAGTCATATGAAAAAGTACTCTAAATTATTGATTAAAGAAATACAAACTAAAACATTGAAATCAGTTTACCCATATTAAAACAACCTTGAGATATCCCTTTACACAAATTAGTTTGGCTAAAATAATTGGAGAAAGCTACAAATATTGGAGGATGTGGAAAAATTGAAACATTAATTTACTGTTGGTGAAACTGTGAACTGATCCAAACATTTTGGAAAGCAAACTGAAATTATGACCAAAGAGTTATTAAACTGCCTATATCCTTTGAGGGCTGATAAACAAGATGATTAGGGAAACAGGAAAATATGTTCTAAAATATTTATAACTGATCTTTGTGATGGAAAAGAAGTAGAAATTGATGGTTTGCCCAGTGATTGGGAAATGGGTAAAAAAGCTGTTATATATTATGGAATACTGGGCTGGGGGCAGCTAGGTGGTGTAGTGGATAAAGCACTGGCCCTGGAGTCAGGTGTACCTGGGTTCAAATCCGGTCTCAGACACTTAATAATTACCTAACTGTGTGGCCTTGGGCAAGCTACTTAACCCCGTTTGCCTTGGAAAAACCAAAAAAAAAAGAAAAAAAAAGAAATAATGGGCTGTTTGACTTTAGAAAAACATGAAATGATTTGCATGAAATAATGAAACAGGACATGAGTAGAACCAAGAGGCTGTTGTATACAATAACAGCATTATTGTTCAAAGAATTATGAACTAACTTATTCTAAGTATAAACTGGGGGTTTTTTTGCCAAGACAAATGGGGTTAAGTGACTTGCCCAAGGCCACACAGCTGGGCAATTATTAAGTGTCTGAGGTCACATTTGAACTCAGGTACTCCTGACTCCAGGGTTGGTGCCCTATCCACTGTGCTACCTAGCTACCCCTTCTAAGTACAAATTCTAAGTATAAGTACTCAAGTCAACTGTAAGGACTAAGGAAGAAAAATGTTATCCACTTCCAGAAAAAGAACTGAAAAATATGTATATTTAGTATGCTTTTATATTTATTTACTATATTTATTTTATATTAATTTGTTTATAAATGTATTTATTTATATAGTTATATAAAATATATTATATGATACATAAAATATATTATATATAAAATATAAAAATTATATTTATATATTATATATGATTATTTATCAATTTATTTATAAATCTGTGGCAAATGGTGGCCTTCTATATAATACAGTGTAGAAAGGGAGAGAGGGAGCGAATTTGTAACTTAAACTATAACTGAAAAAATTAATTTTTTTAAAAAAAGGAATAGAAGGAACAGGGTTTATTGTGAGAACACATTCCCTACTCATGGGTAGAAGACCAGGAAGAGACCAAATGCTTTTTTTTGATAAATATTACTCTACTTGATTTTTTCCAATTACATGCAAAGATAGTTTTTAACATTTATTTTTTTATAAGATTTTGAGTTTCACATTTTTCTATTTTCCTCCCTTCTCTCCCCATTCCCATAAGATTCATTATACATGTATAATCACGTTTAACATATTTCCCTAATAATCATGTGGTGAAAGAATTGGAACTAAAGATGAGAAAGGAAAAATAACCATAAAACAAGTTTTTGAAAGTGAAAGTGTATGCTTCAGTCTGCATTCAGACTCCAGTTTTGTCCTCTGCATGTGGATGGCATTTCCCTTCACAAGAGGTAATGCTTTTACAATTGTCTCTTTTAGACACAATTGCAAGATCTGGTTTCCAAAGACAGCAAGGAATTGTTCTGAGGGTGAACCTTCCTCTGTACTTGCAAAAGGACTGAGGATTTTGAGGAATTGCTACATTCTTAGTCCATCTAGTGAAGTGAAATGATAATGGCTCCCTTTTAGTGTATTCTTTCTTACCCTGTAAGTTAGGCCACAGTAGGTGACTCCTTACAAAAGATGTTCTCATTCCTTGTTAGAAAGGAAGGAATGTTAGTTGTGTGGCCTTGGGCAAGCCACTTCACCCCATTTGCCTTGCAAAAAAAAAAAACCTAAAAGAAAAAAAAGGAAGGAATGTGCCCTTGTTAGCAGCGCCCTCCAAACTAGATTCAGAAAATCCTTGGGATTTTCCAAGTGCTCTTCTGTAAAATAAAACCCTTTTGCTACTAATGGAGGTCAAAAGGAGACATTTTAGGAAGCCTGCTTGCTGTACATTGATGTTGCAGAACCTGCCGGGGAACTATTCAGCTCACTGTGAAGGAGAAAGAGGTCCACACCAAGTTTCTCCATGACTTAGGGGCATTTAACAAACAGATGAAAACGGTGCTTCCTATCAGTCATCTGAATATCTGCCTCCCTGAGAGGGTGGTGGGTGCTCTAGACCCCCTCCAACATCCTCTCAGACCCTGAGGCTCCATTCACCTCCATCCTGGCTACCGATTCTAAAGTTATGGCTAAGAGTATGGAGAAGTCTGGGAGGGTGAGCAGCCTGCCTGGGAAAGTAAAGTTACTAATACTTCAACTCATCACACTGCCCTTTTATTTGGAAAGAGAAGGCTAAGAAGTCTTCTGAGGAAGACATAGCAAGAGTAATATTGGAGGAAGAAGAGGGCCTAGCAACCTGGAAACCACAAAGACCTTGAAGGTGTGATAGAGGACAAGAAGGGTCTCTGGGACATTGTCACTAGTGAAGTCCAAGGCATCATCACTCAAAATCTCCAGCAAGAGATTGGGATGATTGCACATGGTACATATATAACCTATATCAGATTACTGACTATCCCAGGATGGGGGAGGGAAAAAATGAATGTTGAAAGTTATCTTTACATATCTTTGGGAAGATAAATAATAATAATAAAATAATAAACATTAAAGTGCAAAAAAGAGAGATTGCAAACTCTCAGACAAGGCCCAGGCAGAATGATGTGATTATACCAGTTGAATCAAATTGAAGCTCAGTTGTCATAAAGTGAAGTGAATCCTGCCTGAGGCCAACTCCACCTTGAGAGAGCAGGGTTTGGAGGGAAAAGGGAAGAGGAGTCAATAAAATCCAGGCTCAACCCAGTGTGCAGAGACAATTAAAATGAAGTCTCAAATTACCCTGGCATTCAAGTCCTTCCTCTTCCCTCTACCCATCCCCTAAAGCTAGCATAGCATCCTCCCTCCCCTGTATTCACCAGGATCACCCCACCCTTGCTGCTTCTCCCCTTCCTCTAGCACCCAGATCAGATCCAATGACTTCCAAGAAGCCCTCCTTGTCCAGGTCTCTCCTTGCTCTCGGGTTCACACTTCCCTTCTGGATGCTTAGAACAGTAGCTCCTATTTCTATAGCCTTCCAACTCCCCAAGGATCCTTTTCTTCAGATTCACAAAAGGTTGAGGATATATGAATTATGTTCCCCTTTCACAGCTAAGGCTGAGGGGAGAAGGGACTCTTCTGATGTAATTCAATAAAAGAAAAGAGACATGATGCTGCCTAAACATAACCTATCTCTTAGGGATGTTTGGGGTTTTTTTTTGGTTTGTTAAATTCATTTTTTAAAAAGTTTACTTAAAACAGCAGGGAAAAACAGAACTGGGAGGGGCCTCAGAGCAGTGGCTCCCAAAAAATGCTGTCTGGAGATTATACAGACTCTTTGAAGAACTGGCACAGACAAAGCAATTTTCAAAATCCTAAAATATTTTAAATTCTAATATGGTAGCAAAATCTAACCCAAAGGGAAAAAACTTAGGGGGACAAGGGTCCTCATTGTTTATGAGTGTAAAGGGATCCTGGGCCCCAAAGGTTTGAGAATCACCACCATCAATTTATATAAATTGTCTCATTGGTTCTAACAAGGTGGTGATGGCAGAGATGAGTAAACGGAAATTGGGAAAGTCAGTGACTAGTATCACAGACACTAAATGAGGCAGCATTTGTAGCATTCCTAACATCACATCTAGCATCTACATACATTGGAGGGGATCCTGGTGCATGGATTGTTAGATCAACTTTGGAAAGATGTTGGGAGTGTTAGGAACCTTACAAGGATATCAAGTCCCAAACTGACCAGTGGAGCAACCCAACACATCCATCAACAGTAGTCATGATGCCCTCTAGGGTTGAAAGCTCACTGCCTCTCAGAACAGCTCATCCCATTCATAACACTGCTTTGCCAGGTTTTCCCCCATGTGCTGCCAATACCTACTCTCCTATTAGGACATACAGCATGACTGCTCTGCTGTCTCCCTTAGTGGTTGGGCTCTGGCTAGAATGATTATTACCCTAAGGAACCACTTGCTGTTCTCCATTTTTATCACCTCAAATACTGTCATGGCCATGCTTGCTCTTCACTGTTCATTCGGAGTTTTCCTTCAGAGATCTTTTTCCTGGCCAAAGCACAGAACCAAAGTCTCTCTTGGGTACTAACAAGTATAAGGCCAGACCCTGCCTCCTGTTTCTGGCTCAGCTTCAGGGAGGCATGGCAAGCAGCTCTTTAGAGGAAGTTTAGGTAACCACTGGTCAGCCATGGGAGGATATAGCTGGGCTGCACAGGCCAGTCTTTATTGGGCTAACGTCCCAACAACAGACCATCTCCCTGTGTTCCTCAGAAATCCTTATCAAGCAGGTGACCAGAGGCACATGCCATACTAAACACTGCAGATATTAGGAAAAAGCAAGGGCATTCCTGCCCTCCTGGGTCTTACATCCTCTGTTAAAGTGGTCTTCAAGGAGAAACCCTGTAAGGGAGAACTTCCTGCCCAAGGAGGCCAAGAGGGGAGGAGAGTTTGGCATGTCTATCCACCCAACACTGGGACTCTGAATCTACTTTCCTCAAGCCCATCATCTTTTCTCCTAAGAAATGTAGGAGAGATTTACTAAAATTTAGGCAAGTCATCCTCATACAGTCATCTACCATGATCCAAGCCTGATGAAATCCCTCTAGTAAGTACCCCAGCAACTGCTTTCTTTTCACTGGGATTTTATTTTAGACCTTGGCAGACTCGGCTGAACACAATCCTCAGAGATAAGGCTTTTGTGGGAAGGACTGGGGGAACAAAACCTCTCCAAAGGCTCACAGGAACCAGAGCCTAGAGAAAAGACAAACGAAGGATGGACTGAGACTTGGAGCAAAGAACTTTTAATGGAACATCAGGGACCAGGCAGAGCAGGCATCCAAAAGAGTTGCAGCTACAATCTGTGGACAGAAGAAAGTCATGAAATAGTTACAGACAAGCCAGGGGACCAAAGGTTGGGCTGAGGCAAGGGGGCTGGAGGATACTCACTGGAACTCCCGAAAAGACCGCTTCTCCACAAGCTTGACCTTGTATTTCCGCTTGAACCTGGGCACAGAGAGAAGAGGAAGCTCAGAGGTTAGGACTCCTTCCTTCTTTAGACCCTTACCTCCCCTTTCTGCCCATCCATCTGGATTTCACACCTGGCTCTTTCTCGAGGCTCAATCATGTTCCTCCTCTGGAAGCTTTTGAATCGGTCCCTAAGAATGCTACCCTCAGGCTGAGAGAGAGAGAGAAAGAGAGAGTGAGTCAGGTGGACCCATCAGCCCCCAAGGTCCAACCCCAGTCCCCTTATGCCCTCAGCCCCAGGCCCAAGCCAAACCCGGCCTGCCCAGGGGACCCAGAGTGTCGCCCATGGCCCCAAACCACTCTCAGGGTAGAGCCTCAGGCGTGCAAGGATGAGTCTCATCATAGGGCACAAGACTTTCTACTCCTCCATCTCTCTCTCCCCACCCCTCCACCAGGTCCAATACCTTTAGCTTCCTCAAGGAATCTGCCAGTTCGGTGCTAAGCTGCACATCAATGTCTGGAGCCTGATACCTGCCAAAAGGAAGGGAAAGGACATAAGCTGCACAGCCACCTGTAGGGGGTTGGGATGGGAGCTGTCTCACTTTTCCCCAGCTCTGAAATCCTATGGCTCTTTTTAAGAGAGATGCAACACATTCTCCATGGTCCACACGAAGGACCCAGGGCCAGAGGGAGGGACTCACAATGGAAAGAAATGAAAGGGTGAGTGAGTCTGAAGAGTCTTAGACCTGAGGGGGACATGCAGGAAGGGGGACATGCAGGAAAAGGCCTCTCATTCACTCCCCTCCCACCAGAATCAGGGAAAGCAGAGGACAATCAGGAGAGTGCTTACAAAGGCCAGAGATATGGGGGGGGGGGGGGCAGGAAGGAGAGGAAGGAAAGGGTGTTTTTTTTTTAGGTTGTTTTTTTTTTTGCAAGGCAAATGGGTTTAAGTGGCTTGCCCAAGGCCACACAGATAGGAAATTATTAGGTGTCTGAGGCCAGATTTGAACTCAGACACTCCTGATTCCAGGGCCGGTGCTCTATCCAGAGTCACCTAGCTGCCCCAGGAAAGGTTTTGAAGAGAGGAAAAATGGGAATGGACCAGTCAGTACTTTGGATGGAAATGATGCCCCAGCCCCTCATTCTCACTTAAGTCGACCCAGCCGTCGGGGTTTCTCATCTTCTGCCAGTCGTTTCAGCCTCCGCCTCTCTCGCCGCCGGGCCAGCTCTGCCAGTCGCTGAGCCACCTGCAGCCTGATGCCACGAAGTTGGAACACCTCCTGGCGCCGCTTCCTTGCCACTCGCTCTGCTGCCTGTTGGGCTCTCTATGGGGAAGAACCCCACCCCAGGCCCAGGGGTTAGAAGAGCTTTTGTCTGACCAGCCTAGGCCGTTATAAATCACCTAAGCACCTGAGAAACTACAAGCTACAAAAGGAGGAACTTCCCGAGAAAGAGCAGAGATCCACTACCCCAACCCTCCTCAGTTCTGCCCCAAGGAGCCCTCACCAGCTTCCGGGCCTCCTTCTCCCGTCTCCTCTGCTGCTCCGTCTTCTTCTCTGGGCCCAAGGGTTTGTGCACAAGGGAATCCACATCCCCTTCTCCTTCTGGCTCTGCAGGAGCCTCCCCATCCGACTCCTCCAAGAGCCCCTCACACAACTCCTTGAATGCCGACTCCTGGAAGGAAGTACAAGAGTTGCTGGAGTGCCTGTAGACACCTCCCTTTTGCACAATGGCACCCCCCAAGTTCTGGCCTGGATCACAATCTCCTCCATGTTGTCCTGCCTTGAGGCTCTCTCCTCTTTCCCCTTGACCCTATTGCTTCAAGAATAAGATACCAATTTCTCATCTTGGAATTTGAAGGCTTCTGAACACAGCTACAACCCAATCCCAGAGTTAGAGAATCTCTCTAATCAACACACTACATTTCAACCAAGTGATCAGTTTGCTGTTGTCCTTGAGCTTTGCAGCACAATATCCCTCCATGATGGCCCTGCAAGTTTGCCCTCCACTCAGAATTTCCAGCTTCCTTCAAAACTCAATTCAAGTGCCCACTCCTCCAGGAAGGCTTTCCTTGTCCCCTTACCCTTTTTTTTAAGTTATTTCTGGGGTCCCAGATTTGAGGCTTCTCTGGGATAGGGAATGCCCAGTGAGCCCCATTCTACTGTTACATATCTCTCGTTCAATCTCTACCTGCACAGACACAGACACCAGCAGAGCCAGACCCACATGTCCTAGTCAAAAGCACCATCCAGGGAGGCCCTGAGCCCCCTCTCAGCTCTGATGTCTTGTCAGGCCCTTCCCTCTGACCCAAGGTATCCCATATTTATCTTTAAAAATTTAGCAAAGTGTGGTCCCCTCTAGTTCAAGTCAACTCTGATGGAAGGGGATGATACCAAGAGTTTTCTCTTTGTGTCTCACACTTTGTGGTGGTGTCTAAAGTGCCTGGGGACACAAGGGTCCCAGATGGTTGCCCAGGTCCCCACAGTTACCTTGGTGGGGGCTTTGTCCACAGTGGGGAAGGCCAGTTGACGACTGAGTTTCTCTTCTACCTTTTGTCTCTGCAGTTCCACTTCATGAGCCTCCAGGAGCAGGGCCTGGCAAGGACAAACAGACACTCCCAGTGAGGAGGCTAACCCCCAACACACTTCAGGACCCACCTAGGGCATCCAGGGAGAGAAAGGGGGTGGTACCTGGTGGGCCTGGAATGAAGGATTGTAAGAGCCTCCCGAAGGTATCACCTCCACAGCTGGGGCCTGAGAGGGCTTGATCTGCAGACGCTGAGGTCGCTAAAAAAAAGGGGAAGGAGAAAAATAGGGTGAAGGGAGGTGAAAGCATCAGAGTCAAGCCCTTCTACAAGCTGGCCAGCCCCAAGAACACTGGGGAAGACCCCAAGGGCTGCAATCTAATCCCAGTGATCTTGCCGTATAGGCCTAAACTTGCAATGAGATCCAGGGAACTGGAGGGGGCAGAAATCATCAAGTACTTAACCTCAGGCTCTCTGGAGCAACCAAAGGCATGCTCACCTAGAACATGGGGCCTTGATAACCACAAAGTTCCTGAGTTCTTGTGGTCTAGGCTCCAAAGGCATCCAAGTCTTTCTCCTTGCACATGTGCCCATAGCTGCTTCTTCCCTATGAACCTTACTCCCCAATCACTTTCTCATCAAGGCCCCACTCCCCCTCACCCTCCTGGCCAATTAGCACGCGCGCGCGCACACACACACACACACACACACACACACACACACACACAGACACGCCTTACTTTGACTCCCTTCTTCTTTGTCTGTTCCAAGAAGAAAGTGTCCTGTCCCACCAAGGGACGGTCCAGAGGATCTAGGAAAAGATGAAGGGAAGGGATAGAAAATCATGTGTCAGGGGATGTGGAATGAAGGAAAATGAGGAATCTCCCTCCAAACTCATTCCCCCAGTGACTCTACAAAGTCCCTTAGGAACTAAAGCTCTAACTACAGACAGAGATCACTCCTTCCATCCCACCCAGTCAATGGAACAAGAACCCAAGTCTTCTACATCTCATGCTAGAGCTTTAGTCAAGTCCATGGACAAGTCGTCCCTCATTTTTCCTCACTTACTGTCCTCAGCCCAGAGGTCATAGAAAGGACGGTCCGCTGTTTCTTCTGCATCAGAGGGCTTGGTCTTTGGCTTTGGGGGCAGACACAGCCGAGCCTGGGCCTTCCGTACCTCCCGGGGAAGCTTTCCCTGTTGGGCCAAGTGCTCCCACAAGTGCTGTTTGCGTTTTAGCTTCTTCCCATTAGGGATCTGGTGGGCAAGGATGCTGCCAAGAAGGGGGCAATGAGAGTGAAGATGAAAGAAGGGAACTCTGGCATAATAAAAACTGGCCTGGATCATGGCCTCAGCTTCCTAACTCGATGGCTCCTCCTTGAGTCTCTCACTCTACCAGGTTCTCAGGCTGCACTCTGTACACCCACTTCTGAGTCATCTCTCTTGTCCCTCATCAGGCTCAGGAGCCTGCCATGACTCCTCACATCCCACATCTTATCTGTACTTTTCAGCTTGACTGCTAGGAGCCCCCAGGCCAGTATCAACCTTCTTTCCCCTAGAATCCTGACCCTCCTGCTGCTTGCTATTCTTAACAAAGTCTGCTTTCTCCCTCAATACTCTTAAAACTGCCCTCTCCCCACAATCTTCCCCCTTCTGAGCACACTCCCTTATCCTCTTCCCAGCTTCTTCCCATTTTTTTAATCCTAATGCAGTCCTGCTCTCTCAATCTGAAAGTCACTCACAGTAGGAAATAAAGATGCATAAATGAAACATAATAAAAAAAATATATTTAAAACGGGAAAAAGCACCGGAAAGGACATCGATCAATGCTGGGAGAGATGTAGGAAATCTGGGATACTAATACATTGTTGGTGGAACTGTGAACACATCCAACCTTTCAGGAGAGCAGTTTGTAATTACACCCAAAGGGCACCAAAAATGTGCATACCCTTTGATCCCACAATACAACGGGAGGGTCTATACTCTGAAGAGATTATGAAAAAGGGTAAAACCATCACTTACACAAAAATATTCTTAGCATCCTGTTTGTGATGGCAAAGAATTAGAAATTAAGTGAATGCCCTTCAACTGAGGGATGGCTTAACAACTGTGGTATATGTATGTCATGGAACTCTATTGTTCTATTAGAAACCAGGAGGGATGAGAATTCAGGGAAGCCTGGAGGGATTTGCATGAACTGATGCTGAGTGAGATGAGCAGAACCAAAAAAACACTGTACACCCTAACAGCAACATGGGGGGTGATGATCAAGGACTTGCTCATTCCATTAGTGCAACAACCAGGGACAATTTTGGACTATCTAAAATGGAGAATACCATCTGTATCCAGAGAATGAACTGTGGAGTTTGAGCAAAGACCAAAGACTATTACCTTCAATTTTAAAAAAACAGTATCTTTTTATGTAATTTTGTATCTCTCATACATTATTCTTCTTCTTCCTTTAAGAATATAATTTCTCTCTCATCACCTGCAACTAGGATCAATATATACCATGAAAACAATGTAAACACTAACAGACTGCCTTCTGTGGCGGTGGGGGGGAAAGAGGCAAGATTAGAGGGAAAACTGTAAAATTCAAAATAAATAAAATCTTTCTTTTATTCAAAAAAAAGGAAAAAACAGTCTTGTGACTGTATCAAAGTAGTGAGGAAACTTTTCCTCTAATCAAAAAAGGTCACTTTTTCTAGGAATTCCTAGAAAGGAAATTCCAAGGAGAATGGAGTCAGGGGAAAAGTAGAGAAGGACACTCACTCACTTCTTTGGGGAAGGTACTTTGGAACGTGACTCTAAAATCCGATCGGTCCAAAAAGGTTTCTTCAGGTCCTGGTTTATCTTCAAGTCTGAAGGCAAAGGAGAAAACAAACTGTGGTCAGTTTTACCTTAATGCAAAATATTTTACTAGATATTTGACATTAAACGTCATTTTTTTTAAAAAAGCTATATTTATTGAACAACCACTTAAATTAACTAATTTCAATAAAGTATTGATAAAATCATTTTTTCCCAAAGGTTTCCTCTAAAATCTACATGATGACTCTGTAAGAGTCTTAATTTCTTTCTTTAGCGTCTGCTTCAGGCTTCTCTAAGGTGTTATCTTGTTTAATCCACAAAACATGAGACTTAAAAAGACTTAAGAAACCATCGAGTCCAATCCCATAATTCCCTACAAATTTCTACTCCTCTTTATTCCTGTTGAAATGTAAGTTTTGGGGGCGGCTGGGTGGCACAGTGGATAAGGCACCGGCCCTGGAGTCAGGAGGACCCGGGTTCAAATCCGGTCTCAGACACTTAATAATGGCCCAGCTGTGTGGCCTTGGGCCACTTAACCCCATTTGCCTTGCAAAGGAGAAGGTAAGCGTCCTGCAAGCGGCGCCTGTTTCTGCCTTTTCCTTCCTTCTCCCTAGATCTCAGTTGTCTGGGGCAAACAAGCGCTCCCGAGGGAGCAGCCCGACTGCGGCCCCGGGGCCGGGGCCCCCCGGGGCTCCCCTCACAGTCGAGCTCTGGGGGCGGCGGGTGTTGCCTTTCTGCTTTCAGACAATCCCTCCCCGGCAGCCCGTGCCAGAGGCGCCCCCGGCCCTCGGCATCTCCCCTGCGCCCCCGGGCCCCCATCCTCACCTTTCTCCTTGTGCCCCGTGTCCACAAAGAAGAGGTTCTCATCCGGGGTTTCCGAGATCAGGCCCCTGGGGGCGAAGAGCGCGCGGGTTGGGGCGGGAAGCTGGCCGGGGGCCCCGACCGCTCATGGCGGAGGCGGGGGGCCCCCTCGGTCCACCCCCCCCCCCGGCCCGGCCTCTCGGGGCTACCGGAAGTCAGGGAAGGCCGAATCGGCGGCACCCGGAAGACGGACCGGAAGGGCGCCCACCCCGGCCGCGCGCTCGGGCCCGGAAGCCCTTCAGCCCCGCCCCCCTCGCGGGCTTACCCGGCCGTGCGCTCCTGCAGCCGCACGTCCTCCAGGAACGTGTCCACCTCCTTCCCCAGGGGCTCCTCGGCCAGACGCCGCCAGCCCCGCTTCTTGTTCCGTGGCCCGCGGCGTCGCCGCCTCCCGGCCCCGGGGTCCGCCGAAACGGACCGGAACCCCAGGAACCCCGAATCGCCCGCATCACGCTGACCGGCTCCCCCGCCCGCCATCTTGCAAAAGGAAAGAGAAGCGTGCTTGCCACCCCGGATATCCGGCCGGCGCCTCTTCCGATCCCTGCACTTCCGGCTGTCGCCGCCATGTTGGTAAAGGAGGAAGCGGAGTTCACGTCCGGTTTCCGCCACCATGTTGGTAAAGGAGGAAGCGGAGTTCACGTCCGGTTTCCGCCACCATGTTGGTAAAGGAGGAAGCGGGGTGCACTTCCGGCTGCCGCTGCCATGTTGGTAAAGGAGGAAGCGGAGCGCTTCTGAGGACCCTGTACTTATGGGGTTTCAAAGTTAATGAACACGAATGAAATTCTCAATTTATAATTGAACGTTAGTGCTGATGCCCGCGGTTACTGCGCTGCACCACACCGCACATCCACCAGCGCGAATTCATATTTTCTTCTTTATATTTTTAGACTTTTTCCATATTTTCCCATTCTCACTTTCATATTTGTTATAGATTTGCATAAGATATTCTTCCCGAGGGGCGGCTAGGTGGGCGCAGTGGACAAAGCACCGGCCCTGGAGTCAGGAGGACCTGGGTTCAAATCAGGGCTCAGACACTTCATAATGACCCAGCCGAGGGGCCTTGGGCAAGTCACTTAACCCCGTTTGCCTTGCAAAAAGCCTAAAAAAAAAAGATATTCTTCCCGAATTCAGATCCGGCCTCAGACGCTCCCTAGCAGGATGACCCTGAGCGGGTGACATCACCCTGTTTGCCTCAGTTTCCTTTTCTGTAAAACGAACTGAAGAAGGAACCGGTCAGCCACGGCAGCATCTCTGCCCAAAAACCCCAGATGGGGTCGTGAAGCGCAACTACTGGGAATTCGTATTTACCTTTGTAGGTTTGTGTGGGGGATAAAAATACACTTTAAAAAAAATAGAGATTCCTCTGAGCAAAAAAGGAAAGCTTAATTTGGCTTTTCTGGAGAAAAGGGCACCCCCAAGTCTCCCCAAGGGGCTCCCCTCCAGCCCCCTCTTCCAACCTCACTGCTTAGGCTTTTCAGAGTTCCAACCTATACTGAAACATCTACCCAGCAACAAAGAGAAGAATGGAAGGTTTTCATAGAATATTACCTCACATCCAGACGGCGAGGGCCCCAGAAGATCTCTGATGACCTTTCGCGGTCTATCTAAGATGAATTAAAGGTCTTAGTACTTATCATCTAACAAGGGGAGGCAGGCTACTGTCCCCCCAGCCCATCACCCGACGGGCGGCTAAGACTGCAAGGTCTCTCCTCTGGAAGTTTTCCACCGTTTCCCTCCCTAACAGGATCAATGCAAGGTCCTGGAAATAGTCCAGTTTCCCAGTTTCCCTCCCTAACAGAATCCGGAGGGTGTCTGGCTGGGAATGCAAGGCCCCTCTCCCTCTTTCTTCTAAGAATAGTCCAAGGGTAATAGTTTGTCTTTGTTTTAATTTTTTTTTATAGATTTTTGCAAGGCAAACGGGGTTAAGTGGCTTGCCCAAGGCCACACAGCTAGGCAATTGTTAAGTGTCTGAGACCGGATTTGAACCCAGGTCCTCCTGACCTGACTCCAAGCCCGGTGCTTTATCCACTGCACCACCTAGCCACCTCCTGTTTTAATGATTTTTAACCCCAGAGGACTTCACCAGGAATATTAACTCAAGAGGGAGTTTTCCACCCATTCGTATAACAAATTTATGTGGCATCCCTTACCATACATATGTAAATTTGTTTTTACATTTGCATATTTGTATTTTATGTGTTATACAAATTTGAATTTATGTATTTGTATAGTATACCAATTGCACAGACATAAATTTGGGACAGTATCAGACACTATATTAAGTATTTTACAATTATCTCATTGGGTTCTCCCATTTTTTTTTACTTTCTCCATTTTACAGATGAGGAAACTGAGGCAAACAAGTGAAATGACTTGCAACTGTTTTAAGGCCAGATTTGAACTGGGGTTTTAATGATTTCAGATCCAGGACTGTCTACTGTACTTCTGGTGGCCTCAGGAGTTAGCAAAAGTGCCCCATTACTGCCTCCTTTTGAATTTTGAGAGTGGGGGGGGGTTCTCCCAAAACACTCTTGAAAGATGATCCATGAGTGATCTTAGGTCTCTACTGACCCATTCACTCACCTTGAAGGTATTAATCCTTGTAACAGAGAAACACAGCCAGCAGCATTTGTTGGGGGCCTTAAGGTTTTCAGCAAATAGTCAGTATCTTTTTCTCACCTCCAGAGCCCTGGAGGTAGAAACTATTATTATTTCCATTTTGCATACAAGGGAACTCAGGTATACAGGTTAAAGGACTTAGCTAGGATCAGATGTGTCTGGTGAGGGATTTGAATTCAGATCTTCCTGATTCCAGGCTCAGGGTTCTCTCCTCTGCACTGCCTCCCTGCCAAGCTAAGCAAACCCACACATTCCCTTCGAAGCATATGTCTTGTTCTCAGGTCAGGTTAACAAGCATTTATTAAGTGTGTGCGTGCTTGGGGTGCATCAAAAGAAAACCCCAAACCGCAATCCTGCTTTTCAGGAGCTTATGATCTAATTGGGGAGACAACAGGCAAACGGCTCTGTACCAATAAGCCAAAGACAGCAGGAACTGGGGGTAATAAGGTGTGGGACTCGAGGGTGATGAGAGGAAGCAGGGTGTTCTCTGGTAAGGAATCCAGGAGAGCCCTCCAGACGTGGCGGGGGGCCATTGGAAATGTCTGGAGCCAAGAGGTGGAGCGCCTTGTTCCAGAAAAGACAAGAAGCCTGGCCCCATTGACTGAAGAATCCCGGAGGTGATCAGGAGGCGTCAGGGTGACATGGTCAGATTCAGGAAGATCGCTTTGGTAGCCCAGTGAAGGATGGACTGGAACGGAGAACCCACCCCCTCCCCAACAGCTATCACAACAGTCCAGGCTTGAGGTAATAAGGGTATGCCCCAGTCTGGGGCAAGAGGAGAGGAGAGGGCATTTTGGGGAGACGCTGCATCAACAGGCCTTTGCTGCTGGTGGGAGTGAGGACCTCAGTTGTGAGTCTGGGGCACTGAGGGGACAGTGTTGACCTGTGCAGTAATAAGGAATTTAGGGAGCACTTGTTGGGAAAGACAATGAGTCCAGGCTGCATTTGAAATGTCTTTGGAATGTCCAGTTTGAGATGTCTAATAGGGAGTTGGAGACCAGAGGGTCTAGAGGTTAGAGAGAGGTGAGGACTGGACAAAGGAATCTGAGACTCTTCAGCATAGGGATGACCACTGAACTGATAGGAGATCCCCAAGTGAAGCAGCAAAGAAAAGGGTCCAGAACAGCCCTGGGGACCCCTGTAGTTACATGCAGGAGAGCCAACAGGAAGCCTTGACAGGACAAGAGTGACAACTTCTAGTCCATCCTCTGCATCTCATAGGGCCGCCTCAGGGAAGTAAGTGTGTGTCGGAGTGACTAGGAAAGCAGACCAACCTCTGCCTGGCTGGAGTGCCCTCCAGGATGGGACCTGGAAGGGTCAAGCCAGTGAATGCTTACTTACTTCATCAAGGACAAAGCCTCTCCAGGCCCAGAGTCAGGAAAAGCAGAGTTCAAATCCTATCTCAGACACTTACTAGCTATGTGACCCCGGGTAGGTCATTTCACTTAGTTCTGCCTCCGCTTCCTCATCTATAAAACAAGATTAATAACAGCCCCTCCATCCCAGAGTTATTAAGAGGCTCAGATGAGATCATGATTATTATTATCTGATGGGTCATCCAGATTGTACATTCCAGGGATGGGATTTACCCTGGGTAATTTACCCAGGGTAAATTGGTAGGAAAATTTTCCTGACGCTTAAGTGAATCTGTTGATTTGGGAAGTTCCTGCCAACAATGCCAGTTGCCACCCCAATCTGCCTGTCCAGCCTGCCAGGTGTCCCAGGATAGCGGTGGACAGCTCTGGCTGACCACCTGTTGTCCCTTAGCCACTATGTGACCAACCTCCATTTCTATCATACATTTCTTGAATTAAGAAAATGAATTATTAAAAAAAAAAGTCAGATATTTACTGTGTGTGAAGTCCCAGTGACATAGCTTTTATAAAGTACTAATCTTGCAACCAGAAAGTTGTTTTTTTTAGGTTTTTTGCAAGGCAAATGGGGTTAAGTGGCTTGCCCAAGGCCACACAGCTAGGTCATTATTAAGTATCTGAGACCGGATTTGAACCCAAGTACTCCTGACTCCAGGGCCGGTGCTTTATCCACTGTGCCACCTAGCCGCCCCGACCAGAAAGTTTTGAGTTCAAATCTAGCCTCAGCCATTTACTGGCTGTGTGACCCTGGTCAAGTCACTTAACTTCTGTCTTCCTTCGTTTCCTTTTCTGTAAAATGAAGGCAAGAATAGCACCTCACTCTCATGGCTATCATGAGGATCAGAGGAGAGAATATTTGTAAAACATTTTCAAAGCTTGAATGCTATATAAAAGTAAGTTAGTTATCGTTATAACTGTGGAAAACAGGAGGAGATTTCACAACTTGGAGTTTGGTAGCATGAAGGGGGATTTTGTTTGGGTGAATTATAGTGAGTAGATAAATGCCCCTTTCCAGGAGCAGTGGAGGAGTTGCCTCAATAATGGTTCCAGGACTAGAGCAGGGAGAAAGGAAGGGAAAGAGGAGGGGACGGGACCAGGGTAGGAACATACCTGAGGAGACAGGGCTGTGAGACACCAAGAGATGGGAGATAGAGAAGTTAAAAGATCTTTCACAAGATGATCAACCTAGATGTGTTATTGGTCATTTGTTTCATTCATGTCTGACTTCTCATAACCTCATTTGAGGACTGTTCGGCAAAGATACAGGAGTGATTTGCCATTTATTTCTCCATTTCATTTTTCCAGGTGAGAAAACTGAGGCAAATAGGAATAGGTGACTTGTCCAGGGTCACACAGCTAGTAAGTGTCTGAGGCTAGATTCGAACTCAGGAAGATGAGTCTTCCTGCTCCTGGCTTGGTGTTCTGTGCTCTATGGTCCCACCTAGGGACCATTTAGGGTCAATAAATGTAGTAGGTGACATCTTTTAGTCCTGTTCCCAGCTACCAATGGGGCAGATAAAGCTGGGGCTTGGGTTTAGGAAGACCCAAGACAGAATCCTACCTCAGATGTATGACCCTGACCAAGTCATTTTTATGACTTCGTGTTTCAGTTTCTTCCTCTGTAAAATGGGAGTTAATTAGAACATTTTCCTCAGGACTGTATTTGATTTCAAATTAGTTCATAAATGCAAAGAGCTTTGAAAACCTGAAAATGCCAGAGAAGTGCCAGCTCTTGGTATTATCAGAGTTTCTCCCTGGTTGTATGTCACACCCACCATGTTTCTCTCTTTTGTTCCCCCCCCCATATTTATATTTAGCTATTTCTTATGTTTCCAGTCTCTCTGCCAAACAGTAACACCACTAGAATGCAGGCATTAAACAACAGGCCTTTGTTTCTATGGAAAACATGGGGTTATTACTGGAGCTATGCAGTTTTTCAAAAGTAATTCAACCCAGTATCCACTTGGTCAACTCTTACCCCAACTCTTGTGTCTGTTCTGTATGTCCTGTTTGTGCCAGTTAGACATACTGATGGACAAGCCCTAGAGGTTTTTATCTAAATGCATGTCATCCGTCATCCAGTCAATGGACGCTTTTCATCCACCTGATCTTTCCTGTATGGATGGTCAGGTCTCTTCTGCTGTGTTTCCATGCTTGTAGCCAGCCCATCATCATCCACAAACAGGAGAATCTAGACAACCTCAGTCTCTACCCCCAGAGAATCTCTTCAACTTGGATCTCCCCTTTAGTGAGCATACGCCTCCCTGGTTTCAGCCTCATCTGATACTTCTGGTCAGAGGGCCTTGATTAGGGTGACTTCTCTTGTTAAGACTTTCAAGGAAATTCAATGATTTTGATGATTGGATGACTTATTGTCATAGTGCCTTGAGATTGGCGGTTTGCTTTCCTGAATGGAATGCTTTTTCGTAATCAGTGAACAATAAGCATGGTGGGATCTTAAATTCTCTACCTCCTTAAGCAAATTGTGAAATGGGAGAAATGAGGTCCGTGGTAGAACACTGCTTGTGAAAATCTCCTGGCTTCTTACTGACATCCTCCTCAGACACCTTCAGTTCATGTCTATGATCTGTAGAAAGATTGTATGGATGGGAGTGGGCATTTAGCTTAGTAGCTTTGTAGTAAAGAATCACAGACTTAGAGCTGGAGGCCATCCCTCACATCCAGCTTCTTCCCCCCTCTCATGTCACAGATAAGGAAACTGAAGCTCAGGAAGACTGAGTGAATCTCCTGGGGTCCGGAGCTAGTGGTGTCTGAGGCGGGATTCCTCCTGAGGCCAAGTGCAGTGTCCTCCTATTACATCATCCTGCCTCTCATTAATATGAGACAGATGTGTCCACACAGATGCAGCCTGGGGGTGGATCTGAAGCCTGGCCCCCCTGCAGATACCCACACCATCGGCACCCTTGCCTGGGGTGGCAGGGAAGGCGGGCAGGTCCCAAAACAGCCACGGAAGTCCAGCGCTCATTTTTCTGGTCTCCTAGAGGGTTTGGGGGCCCTCGAAGACTTCTGTATTCTAGAGGCACAATCTTGGATTCAAAAAGAAAACCTCACCCCTCTGTAAATGCTCTTAAAGGGGGTGGATGACCCTTAGCTTTCATTCTCCAGCTTAGTTCTCACCAAAAACTGGCCACCCAAAAGACCCTCACTAATAGCAGATGGGTGAAAGCTCATTTACCCCAGTGAAATAGCACACGTCAGGGCAGCTAGGTGGCACAGTGGGATAGACCACTGGCTCTGGAGTCAGGAGGACCTGAGTGCAGATCCAACCTCAAACACTTAATAATTACCTAGCTGTGTGGCCTTGGGCAAGTCACTTCACCCCATTGCCTTAAATAAAATTTTAAAAAAATAGTAAATATTAGTTATCCAAGTCCTAAGAATTAGAATATACCAGAAAACACACGAGTGAACAAGATCTTCAATCATTATTGATTATTGTATACTGTCTACCGGGTACTCGGCTAATATCTCAGCTCCAATTAGGAGAGAGACTGAGCTCTAAAAATATAACAATAAAGGGCAATGAGGTGACACCTACCCTGGAGTCAGGAGGACCTGAGTACAGATCCAACCTCAAACACTTACTTTTTGTGTTACCTTGGGCATTCACCTCCAAAAAATAAATCACTTCCTATGTGCCAAGGTACTTTACAATCATCTCATTTGATCCTCACAACACCCCAGGGAGATAAGCATGATTATCCCCATTTTACAAATTAGGAAACTGAGGCAAACAGAAGTTAAGTGACTTGTCTCTTGGGTGCTTCTTGTTGGAATGAGAGGTTTGGGACAGACTTGTGAAGAATCTCATTTTTGGCAGGTGTGAAAGGACTGACCATGATGGATCATCAGAAAGAGAAATTCCATTTTTATTGATGTGCTTATCAATTGTCTCATCCACTCTAGTCCAGCCAAGATCTCATAGGCCAAGGGGAGAAGGATGGTAGTCTATATGTGCATGTGAGTGGTGGAACAGAGGGCAAGGCTGTGCGGCATCCTGAGAATGAAACGGGGTTCACAACCTAGCTCTGTCACTTAGGCATGGTGTTGGACACCACTTTGGAGTCTGTTGCCTCATCTTTACTTTTTTAATTTGTAAATTATTATACTTTATTTTAACATTCTTTTAAATTTTGAGTTCCCTATTCTCTCCCTCCTTCCAGCCCCTTCTCCAACCATTGAGAAGGCAGGGAATTGATGTGATACACGTGAAGTGATGCAAAACATAGTTCCACAATAGCCATATCCCCCAGACTTCCAAAAAAAGGCAAGAAAATAAAGTGGGAAAGTCTGCTTTCGTCTGCATTCAGAGGCCATCAATTCTCCCTCTGGATGTGGATAGCATTTTCCATCATGATCTTTTGGCATTGTCCTGGATCCCCGTCTTGCTGATCCCTTACTAGGTATACAGTGTTCTCCTGGTTCTGCTCCCTTCGCTTTGTATCACTTCATTTGGTCATCCTAGGTTTTTCAGAACCCTCCTCAACATTTCTCATAGCACAATAGCATTCCATCATGGCTTAGAATCAGCATAAAAATCGTTTTCTGTTCTGTTCTGAAACTGTGAGGGTTTCATGCTTAATGATGACTTGCTTAGTCCAGAAGCAAAACCAAATAAAAAAGGAGAACACTGGACCCTTTAAAAGAGAGATTTGTCAAGTTATTAATAAGTCACTAAAATCACTCCGAGTCCCTAGTTAGGAATGGTGAATTGCCAGAGACTTCTCATAATCCTCTGTGATTTTCCACTAGCCTTTCTGGCCTCTGCCACAGCATAGACATGGCCAACCACAGATTGAATTCAAAGGGAAAGAAAATCCGAATAAAAAAACACAAATCAGCAAGCAGAACCAGGGAGTAAGTAGTCAGTGATGGGGAGGGAAAATCTGCCTCTTTGAGGGTGTCAAGGACTAAATAAAGCTGATCACACATAACTAAAGCTGATGGGTTGAAGTAGCTGAAGACCAAGTTATTTCCACTGCATGGAATAGACCTCTGTCTATTATTTTCTTTGTTTAAAAAAAATAATACAATTGGGGGGGGAAGCTGGGTGGCATAGTGGATAAAGCACCGGCCCTGGAGTCAGGAGGACCTGGGTTCAAATCCAGTCTCAGACACTTAATAATTACCTGGCCGTGTGGCCTGGGGCAAGCCACTTAACCCTGTTTGCCTTGCAGAAAAAAAAAAAATCTAAAAAAAATAATACAATGGGCGCACCTAGGTGGCACAGTGGATAGAGCACTGGCCCTAGAGTCAGGAGGACCTGAGTTCAAATGCTGCCTCAGACTTAATAATTGCCTAGTTGTCTGACCTTGGGCAAATAACTTAATGCCATTGCCTTAAATTTTAAAAAATTTAAATAATAATAATAAAATGTCCTTTTTAATTGTCTGTACTCTTCATTTTCTGGTAGTTACTAGTAAGTGTAGATCATTTGAAGTTAACATATACTCAGAAAACAGTCGGCATTAAATGCATTAAAAAGAAATAAAAAATACCCTTCTGGGAAAAAATGCTTTTAAAGTATAGTATTCAGTATGAAATGGGCAGAGTAAGATTTATGAGGTGAGAAGTATTTTTTTTTCCTTCTCTTAAATATCACATTTTCTTTTTTGGTTTTTATTCTTTCTGATCTTTGCTCTGCCAAGTCAGTGGCCTGACCATACCCAGACAGCTGATTCAGGGATAATTTCCAAATCAATAGCAAGTTTTTGCCTTTCTGTAGGCCCTATAATCCATTTTGGTTTTTGTAAAGTTATTCATTATTCATCATGTCCATTGTCTACCAATTAGTGGCCCAAATGAAATGCTCATGATAGAAAAGGATGAGACTTCTGGCCAGTCTACATATCCCGCCTAGAGCTCTCACTCCTTTTCCCTGAACCATATATGTTTCACCATCTTCTTTTCCCATTGGTGTTGCCAGGTTTCCAAATACATGTTGCTTTCATTTGAAGGGTCCTGTCAAGTTCTTCATTGAATCTCTGTCTCTGTCTCTCTCTCTCTCTCTATCTCTCTGTCTCTCTGTCTCTCTCTCTCTCTCTCCCTCCCCATTCTCAACCACCGGAATTGATGCGCCAGATGCTTTGAATCTTTTTAAAAATACAAACCATCAATACTTCAGTACAGGTACCCCATGAAGTACTGTCCATCACTGCCTTTGGGAGCACAGTAACACCAACTCTGCCAGCTCTAAGGGGGCCCTGGGAGCCATACTCCATTTGACTACAACTTATTGCTTCTATTTTTGTTTGTAGGGAATGAAACAAGTCGACATCAAGCCTTGATCTGCATCCTTGCCCCCTTCCACCAGTGGTTCCTGACATTGAAAGTTCAGCAACGTTGTTATGGGAAAGATGGATGACTGAAGGGCTTTGAATGCCAAGGCTCAGGAGTTTGGAATTTACCCTGTCTGTCTCAATTCAATTTGATGAGCACCTTCTTTCTAAGGATTATAAAAATGGAGCAGCAGGGCCAGCCCCTCTGAGCACTTCCATTCTGCTGGGAGTTTCCATAAAGGTGGCTGGGACAGCATCTCCTCTCTGTAAGCTAGGCTAGTCTTTCCTAGTAGTCAACCTGGAGACTTAAGTGGTCCAAGGGAGTAAGGCTGACGTTCCCTTGTCTTCTGGGTCATCTGTGTTGTCAGATCCCAGCCATGACCTACTGATCTGGCAAGACCCTCTGAAGCAATGCCCTGGTCTTAACTGCTCAGCATTGTCTTTAAACAATTCCTCTGAATTGCTTTTTTTTCATTCCAGATCTGAGCCTGAAGCACCAGTTGGCCAAGCAAGACAAATGGATCCAAGACCATTTAAGTAGGAATGGCCAGGAAGCTTCTCCTGTGAAGAAGCCTTGAGCCGAGCCTCGAGGGCAGCTATGCAGGCAGAGCAGGGTGGAGGGGTGGAGGAAGAGAGAGTCTTTCAGGTACAGAATTAGCTTATACATAGACAAGATGAACCAACATTTAGTAAGTGCTTACTCCATTCTGAGCTCTCTGCTAAGACCTGGAGATAGAGGAAAAAACCCAAGGCAGCCCCCGACCCTGAGGGACTCCCCCTCCTCTTGGGACAGAGACGAATCAGGGCAGGAGACAAGACCCAAGCACCTGATGCCTTCATCATTAGCTCAGATAACAGTGTCAGGGCTCTGGAAAGTGTCCAGACAGGTTTGATGGTCAGACCCGGAAGACTTTAGGAGGCCTTGAAAAGGAGGTGAGCTTACCTGACAGGGACTCATCATATTGGGGGCTCCCATCTCATCCAAGCTGTGTGAGCAGCCAAGCAGCCCAGATGGGTTCTAGGCAACCTGGTGAGTGGGATTTCTTCAGTAGAATACTATAGATTAGAAAATAGTTGAACTATGGGCCCCTCCTCCCTTGACAAGCAACTTTTGGGATATTGGTGAAGAATCAACTGACCTGTTTTATCTGTTGAAGTCCAGATGACCATTCAATTCCTGGAGCTGAAGGGATAATCCTGTTTCTGTTTGAATTATATGCTTTTTTCCTTAGATTAATTTATGCCTTTAGATTGTGAGAACACATTCCTCATTAATGAGAATGGGTCAGTGGCGTGGGGAGTGGGGGGGGGGGGATCGTGTTAGGATAAATGTGACCCTTGGGTCTTTTCCTTTTGCCTCAGTCTCTGTAATTGGTTGGGGCCCAACTCTTGAGAAATGAATAAAACTTTCTCTTCCTGCCTTGAGAGATCTCTGAAATTTATTTAAGTGGCATTCATCCCAGACACTGGGAAGGGGCAAGGGAGGATACCTTCGGTTTGCTTGGATCGAGTCTGGCAATTCACAGCTTAGGGCAATTCTCTTTGGGCTGGGTTGCTGGAAAACCCTAGTGTGGATTCCATTTCTTGGACTTTTCAACATCTCACAAGACCCCCCATACCAAAGGAAGGAAGAAAAATAAACAGGACATAACCCGCATGCCAGATGCAGAATTTCTGAGAGGGTAGAGGTGGGGTGGGAAGGGTACCCCCCCACAGAAGCTTAGAAAACCATCTTTACATCAAACACACACTCTCTCCAAGCTCCCAGTCTTCCAGCACTTCATGGTCCACAGGAAGGGGGAAGCCCTGTTCAGACTCAGCTGCCACCCCAAAGGTCTTTTCTTTGCCTTTCCAGGACTTGGATTGGAGACCAGAGCAGGTTCCTGCCTATTCTCTGAGCTGGCATGCCCCTAGCTCCTGCCCCCAAGCCTAGGTTACCTTGGGCAAGTCACTTAACCCTATTGCCTTGCAAAAACAAAAATAACAAGCCCAAACAATGCTAGTCTTAGGGGGCTTTGGTTGAGAGTTTTAAATGTAGTCTCAATTTAAGAGAAATATCACTCAAACCATTTGGAAGTCTACCTCGCCTGCTAGAGCCCCTACCCTATGTTGAGCTCCTGGCCTGGCCCTGGCCCTTCTTTCAGGCCGGCCCCATCTTATGGATGGTTCTGGTTTGTTGTTGTTTTTAAGTTTTATTTATTTAAAGCAATGGGGTTAAGTGGCTTGCCCAAGACCACACAGCTAGGTCATTATTAAGTATCTGAAGCTGGATTTGAATCCAGGTCCTCCCAACTCCAGGGTGGTGATCTATCCACTGTGCCACCTAGCTTCCCCATGTTTGTTTTTCTTAAAGGAAAGATTTGACAAATGACTGCATGTGTTGGATAAGGAAGAATGAGAAATCAGGAATGACCCCACAGGGCAAACCTTGGTGACTGGGAGAATGGTGGCATCCTCTGGAGAATTGGAAGGGTGATAGGTTTGAGGGAGAGCTGGAATAAGTTCTATTTTGAACATAATGACTTTGAGGTGCCAGTGGACATCCAAGTTGAAATGTCCAGGGAGTAACTGATTCAGGCCCAGAGGAAAAGAGACTAGGATAAAATATAGCAACCAGGGAGATTCCGGAAAAAACCTAGGATTGCATGTAGGGAAGATAACTGAACTCATAGCAACTGAGGAGCTCATCAAATGGGAGGGCATGGAGAGAACAGAGAAGGCGGCCAGGATAGAACCCTGGGGGGTTATCCCTGGTTAGTGAGCATGTCATGGAGATGAAGAAGGGGTAATGAGCCAGGTGTAATGCGCTGAACCAGAGTCACAAAACCCAGAGAAGAGACAATATCCAGAGATAATCGACCGTAGCAAAGGCTACTGAAAGGTCAAGAAGAATGAAGTTGGAGAAAAGGCCACTGGATTTGGCAATTAAGAGGTCACTGATAATTTGGAGAAGGCAGTTTCACTGAATGACAAGGCTGGAAGCCAGACTAAAGAGGATTAGAAAAGAGTGGAGGCAACACGAATAGATTTTTTCTTCCCAAAGAGTTTGGCTGTGATAAGGAGGAAATATAAAGGACAATAGCTAGTGGGATAGTTGTGCTACCCATAGTATTTTGGAGCTGGGTTCAGGAAGATCTGGGTTCAGAGCAAGTCCTTAACCTTTCTCTGCCTCCATTTCCCCATCTGCAATTTGAGAAGAATAATGGCATTTACCTTCCAGACTTGTCATGAGGATAAAATGAGGTAAGATTTGTAAAGCACTTTGCCCACCTTAGAGTGTTATATAAACACTGGCTCTTGGTGGTTGAGTAAGTCTAGGGTTTTTTAAAGAATAGTAGACACTTGGCACGGTTTCTAGGCAGCAGGGGAATAAACTGATCAACAGGGAGAGAGTAAAGATTCGAGACGCTGATGATCATGGGGACAAATTGCTTGGAAAGATGGAAGGGGAAGGGAGTGAGACTGCACGCAGAGAGGATGACCTTGGGGACAAGAAAGGTCCCCTCTTCATCAAAGAGTAAAGGAGAGAGTGGCGATGACGGCAAATGATTACAAGATGAGAGAAGCATGGATTGAGATTCTCAGCTGGGGTGAGGAAAGGCAGGAAAGGGAAGGGAAATGGTGAGGAAGTCCTAAAGAAAGGAGAGTCGGGAACAGCTGTTAGATGAGTGGGATAGAGAATCTATTAGGGAGGAGTAAAACTAGTGTCTGAGGCACTAGATGGCTCTGTGGATAGAGTCAGGAAGACCTGAGTGCAAATTTGGCTTCCCATACTTACTTAGCTGTGTGATCTTCAAAAGTCACTTAAGTTCTATCTGCCTCAGTTGCCTCAATTGTAAAAACCCTATTACTTCCCAGGATTGTGAGAGTCAGAAAAGATACTATTTGTAAAGTGCTTTTAATCCCATAGGCACTTTTTTGTTGTTGTTCAGTCACATGCAACTCCTTATGATTCCATTTGGGGTTTTCTTGGCAAAGATCCTAAAGTGGTTTCCCTTTTCCTCCTCCAACTCCTTTTACAGAGGAGAAAACTGAGGCAAATGGGGTTAAGTGACTTGCCCAGGATCACATAGCTAAGGTTTTGCCCTTTCCTTCTCTAACTCATTTTATAGATGAGGAAACTGAAGCAAACGGTGTTAAGTGACTTGTCCAGGGTCCCCCAGCTAGGAAGTGCCTGAGGCCAGACTTGAAAAAGTCTTCCTGACCCCAGTCTCAGCACTCTATCCACTGCATCACTTAGCAGTCCTAAGGCACGTTATAAATTATTATTATTATTAATAGACTTGCCTTACTACAGTGAAAAGCCCAGTTGAGATTACATAACCTGAATCCATAAAACCCAAGCCCCAAAGAAATCTCCACTGCAACATACCAACCTGCCCAGGGCTTCTAGTAGGTGCTTGAAGCTTTCCAATGAGAGGGAATCCACTGACTCCTATAGCATTGACGGACAACTCTGGATGAATTTTTTTGACATTAAGCTTAAATCAACATCTTTGCAGTTTCCACCCATTGCTTCCAGTCCTGCCTTGCGGAGCCCACCAGAACAAGGGATTCTTCTTCCACAAGATTTCGTTCAGATACTTGAAGGCAGCCATCGGTCCAGTCGAGAAGCCTTTATTAAATGCCTACCATGTATCAGGCACTGTGCTAGATACAGAGAAAGGCAAAAGACAATCCCTACCCCTGCCCTCAAGGAGCTTACACTCTAATGGGGAAGATACCATACAAATAACTATTTTGTACAAATAAGATATAAGCAGATGAAATGGCAGATAATCAACAGAGGAATGAACATGACCTTCCTGCTATCTCTAAATCAATCAGTAAACATTTATACAGTGCCTACTATAAAAGAATTCATTGTTTTTATGTGAGAATGCAAAAAATATATAGGCTAATTCATGAATTTGCATTTCATCCTAGTTTAAGAAAGAAAAACTACATTAAGGACAAAATTCCAGAGTGATAACTTACTTTAGCCTAGGCCATTCATGATATTTCACCCAAACCCATCATCTAAAATTCACAAAGTCATCCAATTCCATCGGCACACCTCTACGCCCATCGATATTGGGTTCCATGCTAATCATTTCTATCAAGATTCTGAAGTTCACAATACCTTCTAAATAGTACAATAATTCTTAAACTCGGAGCCAAAACAGTGACATCTGGAATAGATTGGGAAAACTCAATCCTGCAAGATAACCCATTTATTCACCCAAGACAACCCACCAAATGCCTCCCTGCCCCCCAAAGTCTTCTCCCCAGGCTGATAACCCCAGTTCTTTCAGTCTTAAGTCTCCTCTCCATTTGCTTCCAGGACACCATAGAGTCTCCTGAATGTGACAATCCATACAAGAAAGAGGATGAAGAATGCTATCATTCTGAAACCAGATGCCCCTAAATGGATTTCTTTCAATTAACTGCAATATTCACCTTGGCCACAAGAGAATGTCCAAACCACACTTTGGCTTTTTTAACGCTTCATCATTAACCCCTTGCTTTTCAAGGTTCTAAGTCTAGGGATGAAATGTTAAAATCTAGATTATAAATGTATTTTGGGTCTTCCCCCACCCTTTCAACTGGCTGCTTTTCTCAGGATCTCCCCTCATGACCCATGATTCACATTCAGTCCCTTATTTATGGAACCCTTTCCCATTGGCATGAGATATTTTTCTAAATGGGTGGGTTGTGGGGGTTCAGTCCTGGTGCTGTGACTTTACTACCCTTGCAACCTTAGGCAAATCACTTGACCCTCTGGGTCTCAGTTTGTAAAATGGGTGGGGGGAGTGGTGATAAGACACCCATAAGAGCTCTCTCAGCTTTTAATGGATGTTCCTGGGAAACTATTGACAGTTTCTCTCCCATCTTGCCCGTATCCCTCCCAGGTCTTCTAAGTGGATGGGAGGAGGACCCAATGACTCATCAGAGAAGAAGGAAAGAATCTGCCTCTCAAGTACAGCAAAACCCAAGGAACAGCCCACCTTGGACCACCATCAGGTGGAAAATAGGCACCTAAGGAACTGGCATTCCTTTTGAACTCTGGGCGGAAAAAGTCTCCTCGCTGAAGCCCAGATGGGTCCCTTGTGGGCTCCAGTCACTCCTCCGGCCAGCTAGCTGCCTGTGTCTTTGGGCCCACCCCCTGCCTGCTCAACCCTGACTCCGGAAGGGAGAAGTGGAGGAAGAGAGTTTATAAACATAGCCTGTGTCCCCTTTTTTCCTCCTCTCTGTTTCAGGAAGATTAATAAAACCCCAGGAACTATCTAGAGGGTCACAGAATCTGCTCCCATTAACTGACTAAATGATTTGGGGCCCACAGAAATATACAAAAAGGTTTGAAACCAAAGTTAAGACTATGGGTGAATGGGCTCTATTAGGAGAAGCCACCCCTTTGAACCATCATATTAAAAAAAGAGTTGCTTTTTTGACCTCTTCCCTCTTTGGAAAAATACAGAAGGTAGCAGAGCAAAGAGACCAGGATGCATTCAAATGTCATCTTCTTACCCAGGGCCCAGGAGAAGGCCACCATTTCCAGTTTTCCCCTTTCTGAACTCAAATGTTCCCAGTCCAAGAAAAGGCACCCAACAGCCAAGACAGTGGTGGGGTAGGAAAAAGAGATGATGGGGTGGCTAGGTGGTGCAGTGGATAAAGCACTGGCCCTGGAGTCAGGAGTACCTGGGTTTAAATCCGGTCTCAGACACTTAATAATTACCTAGCTGTGTGGCCTTGGGCAAGTCACTTTAACCCCATGTGCCTTGCAGAAACCTAAAAGGAAAAAAAAGAGATGATGTGTGTTCCTTTGGTAGGAGGGAGGAAATTATTTCCTTCATTGCACACATATAGTATCAGTTTTAATCCCCTGCCTCTCTGATAGAGCAAGTCTATCCAAAACAACAAGGAACAAAATATGGGTCTTTTGCTCCTTCATGTTGGGGCTTCAGTCCTTCTACAGCTCCAGATGCAGATGCCTCCTGGATGATCCTCTTCTTTGTTGTTACAATAAGGAGTTACAGTGGTACAGGTCTGATGAGAAAGGGTGACCTATGCAGCTGCCCCAAAGTATGTTTCCTGTCTGGGAGGAAGTCCATACCACAAGATAACTTGTTGAATCTGAAGGGCACTATGGGAGAGAATTTCACCTGGAATATCAGGATCTGCTGAGAGCCCCAAAGTCAATTTATTTTTTATTAGATTCCAATCCATAGAGTGTTAAGGAGAAAGACTTTGGGACCTAGGTGGAAGAGTAGGTAGCACCCATGGGAGAGGGAAAAGAATTATTTTGACTATTTGTGGGCTAGATGGAAAATGAAGTCCACATGGTGGCTAGGTGACACTGTTTTGACAGAGCACATGACAGAGTCATGAAGTCTGAGTTCAAATCCAGTGTCAGGTAATTACTAGCCATGACTCTGGTCAGATCACTTTGCTACTGTGTGCCTCAGTTTCCTCAACTATAAAATGAAGACAGAGTTGTTGTATAAAGACTAAATGGAATAACATTTGCAAAGTGTCTGGCCCACTGTTTGGCCCCCTATATAGTGGGCATGCCATCTCTCCCTTCCCTGCTCATTGTTTGATAGGTGTCAGACATACAGTGGGGATACAAAGCAAAGTCTCTGTCCTCGAGGAGCTTACAGTCCAGTGGGGAAGATGACATGGCAACAGCTCAGCAGGGCCAAGATCCATCCAGAGCAGATGGAAAGAGCTCTGAGGGGAGATGAGAAAAGGAGTGGCTGGGTATGCAACTGAGTCTTGAAGACAGATGGAGAGGAGGAGTGGGGAGCATCTCAGACATAAAGGTACAGGGACTGAAGATTGGGGTCATGTTTGAGGAACTTCAGGGGAGCCAACAATCCTACTCCATTACTGGAGCAAGAGGAAAGATGGGAAAGGTAGGAAGGACCTACTGCGTGAGGAAGAGGCCCCAGGCCCTCCCACCCTCAGGGCAACCAGGAAACTTTATTGTTGTCCTTCATTTTCTTTCTTTTTTAAAAAAATTTTATTTATTTAAGGCAATGGGGTTAAGTGACTTGCCCAAGGTCACACAATTAGGCAATAATTAAGTGTCTGAGGCTGGATTTGAACTCAGGTCCTCCTGACTCCAGGGCCTGTGCTCTATTCACTGTGCCACCTAGCTGCCCTTCATTGTCCTTCATTTTCTTTTTTCTTTTTTTAATTTTTTTTTTTTTAGATTTTGCAAAGCAATGGGGTTAAGTGGCTTGCCCAAGGCCACACAACTAGGTAATTATTAAGTGTCTGAGGCTGGATTTGAACTCAGGTCCTCCTGACTCCAAGGTCAGTGCTCTATCCACTGCGCCACCCAGCTGCCCCTTGTCCTTCATTTTCAAAAAAGATCATGACATCAGGGAAGAGATGACATGACATGTTCTGTGAACAGGATGTAAGTGAGGAGGCACTGTGCCAAGTCACCAACCTCACTTTCTCCTCCAGAGCCATCTGGGTCCAGGGACCAGTTATGGATCAGGACAACTAGAGTTGGTCCTGGATCAGAGCCAGTCAGGGTTAAGTGACTTCCCCAAGGTCACACAACTAGAAAGCGTCTGAGGTCACATTTGGACTCAAGACCTCTGATTCTGATTTTGCAGGCTTCATTTTCATATCTCAGCTGCTATCTCTCTCTGGAACTTCCCTAGGAAGGTACTTGGGGCTTTCTGATCCTGCAACATTTCTCCATCATATCAACCCACTTCTCCTATTGGTGAACTACTCCAGGGTCTCCACCTTGGGAAGAGGCACAGGCACACCATCCTTCATGCCCCTCTCGGCTCTGCCACAGAGAAGATACCACTTCCCCATGCTCCCCAGCTGCTTTATGTGTGGTCTTCCCCTACCAGAGTGTAAGCTCCTTGAGAGAGCTCTTCTTTTTCTCTTGCTTCTATTTGTATTTCCAAGCATTAAGCATAGGGTTTAGTTTACAGTTAGAACCTAATAAATGCTTATTGCCTTGCTTTACTTAATGGAAACCACTTTACCTTTGAGTCTATTCTCCCCAAGTACCAAGGCAATAGCTAGGAAGAAGAGTGAGCCCTGATCCAAGAGGAAATGTTCTTGCTGAATCTTCTCAATAATTTCCCTTTGAGAAAGTGGATTGCTGTTAGTCAAAAGAATTTCTAATTTCTGAGACAATCAATGATATCAAAGAGATGACTAGAGAGTGATATTGGAGAGAATCCATTGGAATGGGGATTTGAGCCACTGACCCTCAGGAATACCCCTAGAATCCTAAGGTATCTAGTTACCCCATTGGGGCCTGATTTGTCAGAATGAATGGCAGACAGGATAAAGATCCCAGGTGGGATCAGCCTGACCAGGAATGAAAAGTGAATTGGAGAGGGCTAGCCTTGAGGCCTTAGAGAGCCATTAAAGACTTTGGAGTGATATTCCCACATTTGTTGCTCCAAAGTACATTAAAGGATCCCAGAGAGGGGTTAGTGCCTTGGCCAGGATCACACCACTAGTGTTTGAGGCAACATTCGAACCCAGGTCTAAGGTTGTATCCTTGTCTATTTATACTGTGCCACACCACTCCCCAGCCCACACAAAAATGGGGGAGTGTTGGAGTCTTACAGTCACTATCCAAGAGCATATAGCCCAACCTCAAAAGGCTCTTGCCATAGCCACAGGGGCTAGGTGAGGGCTGGGGAGGCAGGGGGTGGGCATTCTGAGGTGGGCCAGTGGGGTGGTAGAATTCCCCAGTGGTATCTGCACAGCTGTTGCTGTAGGTTCCCTGCCCAGACCTGGTTGGTTTCTCACTGTCCTGAGGGCCATGTTCACACAGAGAGGGAGTAAGAGGGGGAGAGGGATAAAGGTATGTGAGGTTGTGTTGGAGACAAGCTCCCTAGCAATCAGAAAAAAGAGTAGATGTGACCCATCTTCTCAGCCTCTGATTGGTTGACTAGGCCATCCTTGGGGTCAAGCCATGGCCTTCCCACTGGCCCCGGCCTTACATTGAAAACCATTGACTTAAGGAGGCTCCAGCCCTCTTAGGTCCAACACAACACACTTTTATTCAGGGCAGCTACCCAGAAGAATGACTTCATTAGGAAGTGCCTCAAGTTGTCTGGAGAAGGGTCCCTGGCACCAAAATCCCAATTCCAATGACAGAGGAATGAGCAGTTAACCTCTCCCAACCTTGACCTTCCAAACCAAGTGCTACATTCATCCTGCTTGATACTGAGACCCCAAGATCACTTTCTGTAATGGACCATGGGCAGCTCTCCTAGGCAGGACCTCCCCCGCAACTTGGTCTAAGGTATTCCAGAGGAGAAATACAGGGTGAAGGTCATTTGGAGAAGCTGGCAGGCACCACCCACCACTTACTTAACTCAAGTTTGGGGGAAGTGCAGGCTGAGCCAGGATTTTGCGAAAAAGCAAGTAGAGTCTGGAGACACTGGCCTCCCTTTGCCAAGGAAGGCTAGAACTTGGCTGCAGGACGCTGCATTGCCCCACTGCTAGTGGGTGTTTTCCAGGTGGGGTCTGCCTCTAGAGATTAGCAAGTATTCTGCAACTTGTCAGCAGGAGAGTTGTCTGGGACTTTTGAGAGGTTAAAGAATTTATGCAGAATTACAGTCAGAACATGTAAGAAGGGAAGATTCAGGGGCGGCTAGGTGGTGTAGTGGATAGAGCACCGGCCCTGGAGTCAGGAGTACCTGGGTTCAAATCTGGACGCTTAATAATTACCCAGCTGTGTGGCCTTGGGCAAGCCACTTAACCCCATTTGCCTTGCAAAAACCTAAAAAAAAGAAGGGAAGATTTAAACCCACAGCTTTCTAACTATGCCAGTATTCTATCTATTATATTTACCACATGAAGACATTATGGGGAAGTTAAGTGGCACAGTGAATAGAGCACCAGCCCTGGAGTCACAAGGACCTGAGTTCAAATCTGAACTCTGACACTTAATAATGACCTAGCTGTGTGACCTTGGGCAAGTCAATTAACCCCATTGCCTTGCAAAAACATTTTTTTTTTCAAAAGACATATGGCATAATGGTAAAAGTCCTAGGTTTGGATTTCGAATTCAACCTCAGAAACATGGGCAAATCACTTAACCTCACTTTCCCCACCTAGCTTGCAATGTCAAACCATAAAGAGTTATGTAAATATTTCCTAAGATTATTGTTTGTTATCATTATGACATCAAAAGAAAAGAAATCACACTGGCTATAAGACTCAGGAAGACCAGAATTCATATCTCTAAAGCTCTTAGGGCCCTCTCTGACAATTTCTAAGACAATAAGTAGCAGAGAATAGGGTTGGTTCTCTGGATGATTTGAGGGATTCCCTTAGCAGGAGTTCCCCAAAAAGATGAAATCTTGAGACCAGATTTTTAAAAATCCATTCTTGGGCACACAAATATTTATAGTTGCTGGGATGCCCATTGGATGTCCATGGAATACTATTGTTCCATAAGAAATCATGAACGGGGGCAGTTAGGTGGCACAGTGGATAGAGCACCAGCCCCAGAGTCAGAAGGGCCTGAATTCAAATCCAGCCTCAGACACTTATTAATTGCCTAACTTTCAAAAAAAATGTTTTAAATTAAAAAAAAAATAATTGCTTAACTGTGTGATCTTGGGTAAGCCACTTAACCTCATTGCCTTGCAAAAAAGGGGGAAAAAAGAAATCATAAACAGTCTGATTTCAGAAAAGCTTGGAAGCAGCTAGGTGGCACAGTGGATAGAGCACCAGCCCCCAGGGTCAGGAGGACCTGAGTTCAAATCCAGACTCAGACACTTAATAATTGCCTAGCTGTATGATCTTGGGCAAGTCACTCAACCCCATTGCCTTAAATAAAAATTTTTTTAAATGATTTAAAAAAAAAAAAGAAGGAAGAAAAAAAAAGAAGGGAGGGGGTGGCTAGGTGACAGTAGGGGATAAAGCACCGGCCTTGGAGTCAGGAGTACCTGGGTTCAAATCAGTTCTCAGACACTTAATAATTACCTAGCTGTGTGGCCTGGGGCAAGCCACTTAACCCCATTGCCTTGCAAAAACCAAAACCAAAAACAAAAACAAAACAAAAAAGAAAAGAAAAGCCTGGAAAGACTTGGAAAAAAAAAACTGATGCTGAGTAAAGTGAGCAGAACCAGGAGAACATTGTACACAGTAGAAGCAACATTGTACAGTGAGAAACTATGAAAGTCTTAGCAACACAATGATCTGAGGCCCATGGTGGAAAATGCTACCCATCTCCAGAGGAATAACTGATGGAGTGAAACTGAAGTCAGAATGAAACATAATCTTTTCACTTTCTTTGTTGCTGGTTTTTCCATAGTTTTCCCCCGCTTTTGTTCTGTTTCTTTTTTTTAGAACATGACTAATATAGAAATATGTTTAATGTGATCGCACAAGTATATCAGATTACTTGCCATCTTGGGGAGGGTAGATAGAAGGGAAAGAGGGAGAGAATTTTAAACTCAAAAATTTTTGTAAAGAATAAATGTTGATGGGAGTGATGATCAACCTTGAAGGACTCGCTCATTCCATCAGTGCAACAATCAGGGACTATTTGGGGCTGTCTGTGATGCAGAATACAGTCTGTATCCAGAGAAAGAGCCATGGAGTTAGAACAAAGTTCAAGGACTATTCCCTTTAATTTAGGGGGGAAAAGCAGATCTTTTATTGTCTGATCTTGTTATCTCTTAGACTTTTTGTTTCTTCCTTAAGGATATGGTTTCTCTCTCATCACACCCAATTTGGATCAAGGTACAACATGGAAACAAAGTAAAGACTGACAGATTGCTTTCTGGTGGGGGGGGGAGGGAAGTAAGATTGGGGGAAAATTTTAAAACTCAAATAATATCTTTAATAAAAATAAATTTAAAAAAAGAATAAATGTTGAAAATTGTTTTTACATGTAATTGAAAAAATAAAATGCTATTTATATTTTTAAAGGAAAGAAAAAAAGAACACTAGATTTGAAAAGTTAGACAAGCTAGTTTGAAATTCCAGAATGGCTATTGACTACTCATATGTGCCCTTGCGAAAGTTACTCACCTTGATAGGCTTAAAACCAATGTCTTTAAAATGGCCAAAGTAGAAAAGATGGCCTCCCAAGTCATTTTCAGCTCCAAATTTATGACACTGTGACTTTTGCTGCATTTGTAGGTTGTCACCAACTTGGGAATTTTCCTGTTAATTCATGTGCTAGATAATCCTCATTTAATATCTATCAAGTAAATTTGTATATTTAGTGGGGGAAAAGCCATTATCAATATTCACTGAGGTCACAACCGTCTTTGCAGACTATTTAATACAGAATATAAAAAGCCAGAATCATCCAAATAAATTACTTTATATACATTTTTTACTTCTCTATCAACATATTGTTTTCTTCCATATAGAATGCAAGCTGCTTGAGGGCAGGGACTGTTGGCTTTTTCTTCTATGGATGCCTAGAACTAAGGGTCTGGGAATAATACTTGCTTGATAAATTATGGGAATGAAGAAATGAGTGAATGGAGAAGTGAGTTGAATTAATGAATGAATGAAAAAAGAATGAATGAAGATGCAATGGATATAAAGTAAATAAATAAAAGTAAGTAAATAAATGAATTGATTGATGATTTAACAAGTGATTAATGGGTAAATGCTCAGTAGCTAGATGGTGCAGTGAATAAAATGCCAGCCCTGAAGTTAGGAGGATCTGAATTCAAATACCACCTCAAATACTAGCTGTGTGAGCTTGGACAAGTCACTCAACCCAGATTGCCTCACATCCAGGGCCATCTCCAGTCAACCTGATCCATATCTGGTCACTGGACCCAGCTGACTCTGGAGGAGAAAGTGAGTCTGGGGACTTTACACAGTCCCCCCTCTCTCAAATCCAATTCATTGCTTGTCATGGCATCACCTCCCTGATGACATGGTCTTCTTTGAGAAAGAACGACTAACATCATCCTCAATGGGCGAATGAATAAATGAACAAATGGGAGTGAATGTGAGTGAATTATCCAGTAAATGAATGAATTAATCAGTGAATAAAGGAATGAATGGCACAGGAAATGGAATGGAATGGATCTTTCAGCCATTTCTTGTTGTAGTCCAGCTCTTCCTGGGGTTTTCTTGGCAAGACATTGGAGTGGTTTGCCATTTCCCTCTCCAATTCATTTTGCAGAGGAGGAAACTGAGGCAAACAGAGCTCAAAGTTACCTAGCTATGTCTGATGCTGGATTCAGGAAGAGGAGCTACCATAAGCCATAAGTTTGAGCCCTGACTGACACTTACCAGCTGCGTGACCTTAGACTGGTCACCACTCATCAAGGTGGCATAGCGGATAGAGCATCAGACCTGGAGTCAGGAAGACCAGGCTGCCCCTGCCTTAAGTCTTGATGTCTGAGCATGTCCTGGTTTTTGTTTCCAGGTGGGTGTTGAGTGACCAGGTCACATCACCTCTCTCCTGCCTCTTTTGATGCATCATCTTCCCCCTTTAGATCAGGAGCTCCTTGAGGGCAGGAACTATCTTTTGTCTTTCTTTGTACCCCCAGGGTTTAGCACTGCCCCAAATTTAACAAATGTTTATCAGCTCACTGACTGAAATCCTATACCAGACACTAATTAGCTGTGTGACTCTCAATGAATCACTTAACCCTTTTCTGCCTCAGTTTCCTCAACTGTAAAATGCAGATAGAAACAGCACCTCCCTCCTAGGGTTGCTGTGAGGATTAAAGGAATAATATTTGTAAAGTGCTGAGCACACGGTACAATGGGGGCTTAACAAATATTCGTTTCCTTCCTATTAAAAATGTTTCCATTTCCTAGTTCCTATACTCGACTGCTAAGGATTTGGGCTTTTAGTTTGGGGGTTTTGTCCTTCATTCTTGAAAAAGACCACAACATCAGGGAGGTGATGCCATGACAAGCACATGAATTGGAGTTGAGAGAGGAGGGACTGTGCTTAGTCCCCAGCCTCATTTCTCCTTCAGAACCATCTGGGTCCAGTGGTTAGATATGAATCAGGATGGCTGGAGATGGCCCTGGATGTGAGGCAAGCAGGGTTAAGTGACCTACCCAAGGTCATACAGCGAGTAAATAAATGTCTGAGGCTGGATTTGAACTTGACTGTTAACCTTAGAGGTCTGTTGGTTAAACTTCTATCAGAAGCTTATATAAATATAACATTATATTTATATATAAATAACATAATTAATTATTGCTATACTATGAATTAAAATATAATATAAATTTATATTCATATATAATATAACTTTATATAATAAATTAAAATATAAGTTTATATTTATATATAATAATATCCATTTATGCAATGGATTAAAATATAATATAAATTTATATTCATATGCAATATAAATTTATATAATAAATTAAAATATAAAATTTTATTTGTATGCAATATAATATAGATTTATGTAATCAAATAATAATATAAATTTATGTAATGAATTAAAATATTATATAAATTTATATTTACATGCAATATAAATTTATATATAAATTTGTATTTCTATCTATAAAACAAATATAATGATAATATCAATTAATAATATAAAATTGAAGTGAATGAATGTGGTGAATGACTAGCCGGAAAGTAGTTTTGCTGGGTGACTTTGATCTAATCCTTTGCCCTGGGCCTTTGAGTAGAAGGCACCATAGAATCTCCAAGGATCCTCCTGGTATTAAATCTCTCTGGGATCCCTGGGGGGCTGAGAGGGTCTGTGCTGGCACATTTGAACACCAGGGGGAGCCTGCCTCCAGAGAAGGGGGAACCCAGCCCTAAGAGTGTCTCCAGGGAAGCATGGGGAGGGGATGCGGGGATGGGCAGGGCTGGGCAGGGCTAGGCTGGGCAGGGAGGGCAGAGCTGGGGCAATGTGGCTGCCTGAAGGCTCTTAACATTGTTTGAAATCTACAGTTTTGTGCTGGTGTTCCCCAACATCCTTTGGGGGTCCACTAACCTCCCACACTCTGCCAGAAGCCTTGCAGGGCCTCCTTAATCTTAACACCTTTTCTCTAGAATGCCTCTGATTTCTCCTGGCCAGAGTGTGTTTGCCCATAGAGCCCATTAGACTGAGCTCCTAGGGCCCCTCCTTTTGCCCTGCATACAGTAGGCACTTAATACATCCTGACTTGATGCCTTGAGTCTTGATGTCTGAGCATGCCCTGATTTTTGTTTCCAGCTTGTGGGGTCCCCTGTGGGTGTTGAGTGGAGGGAGAGCTCCTTATTGGGGCGTCCAGCTTGGCCTTTGGTCTGTTGCTATTTCTCTATTGGTCTCCCAGAGAGGCAGACACGTCCCTGCTGTGTCCCCGCATGTCTCACGTAGCCCCCCTCCTTCCAGTGAATGGTTTCCATGTGAGTGTGTCCCAACCCAATTCACTGCTTATCCCACACGTGTTTTATGTGGACACTCATGTCCTGGCTGGGTTGGGACACATGTGCCCCCCTACACGCCCACACGTTAGCGTTGCCCACTCAGTCAAAGCTGGACCTGGGCCAGTTGGCCCAAGGCCCTACTCCCCACCAGGCTCTCTTCCCAGGCCCAGGGAGGGGAAAGGGGCTGGGCTGGGGTGGAGCCAGAGGGTCCCACAGGAGGGTGGAGGGCGGGAAGAGAATGTTAACTTTTCTTTGGAAAATATGTCCCAGCTGGCAGTACGCCCGGCCCTGAGTCATCAGGGCCAGGCAGCCCCTCTGAATCACCAGCACCCTTGGCACCCCCTCCCCCACACAGGGAGGGCCAGGCCCGCCAAACTGTGAGAAGCAGTTTTATTATTGAACATCACACTCTCCTATTACATGTCACAGAGCCTAGAGAATTACCTCGGTCCCCAGGAGGTCCCGTGGCCCGAGGCCTAGGCCCGGGCAGCAGGCTGGAGGATTCACTGCTTATTCCACACTGCTTATCCCCCTCTCCCTGGCTGGTTTCTGGGCCTGGTAACTACTTCTTTTTCCCAACTGTTCTGAAGTCCAGCAAAGAAACCAAGAACCTGCCCTTCCCTTCCAGAGCAATCTTGAGCCAGAAACAGAGGCCCAAGAACAGCTCTCTTTCCCTCAGGATGGGTAGGGAGTCCATGGGGGTGTACAAATCCCCTACCCCTCATCCACCCAACCCCCCCCCGGGGCTAGGCTTCACTTCAGGGGTCAGCTGTGCCACACACACACCCCAGCAGCCTAGATAGGGAATATCCCCTGGGGATCTCTAAGCATGGGGGGGGTGCAAGGGGTGTAGGTATAAGGGTGGGGTGTCCCCCCTTTGAGTAAAAAGAAGGCCTACATATTCCTCCACACCCATCTCAAGAACCCCAGGGGAGAGGGAGCAAGTTCTGGGTCCCTCCTCTTCCTAGTTAACACACCAGGTGATTATTCTCTAGTACAGGCAGCAGCAGGCTAGAGTACTGGACTTCAAGGCAGGAAGGACCGAGTTCCAATCCCACTTCAGACACTTACTATGTGGCAACTCTGGCCAGTCACATAACCTAGCTCAGTCTCAGTTTCCTCGTCTATAATACAAAGGGGTTGGATGTGATGACATCTGAGGTCCCTTCCATCCCTCAATCTATGATCCCATGATTCTGTTAAGAGTTGGGTCAAAGGGGTGGCTAGGTGGCCCAGTGGATGGAGCACCAGCCCTGGAGTCAGGAGTACCGCAGTTCAAATGCAGCCTCAGACACTTAATAATGACCTAGCTGTGTGGCCTTGGGCAAGTCACTTAACCCCATTGCCTTGCAAAAAAAAAAAAAAGAGAGTTGGGTCAGAATCAGGGAGGAACTCTGGATATCTTACATATGGATTCCCCTAGTTCTTTAAGGACAAATAGGTCAACTGTTGGGGAAAAGCACACAACAAAAATAAAGAACCCCCTCCCCAATTCCATATGATAAATTGAGTCAATGAGCTTGGGGGGGGGGTGCTGCCTTTTCCTCTCTTAAATTCTGCAAATAGATAAGGCTAATGGGCCAGGTCAACCCAGATAAAGTATTTAAATAGAGAGAGAAAGGAGCAGATCCCTGGGCTCCTAATTCTCTATAGCTCCTACTAGGGATCTGCCTACACGGACCCCATTCCAAGCAACCCCTGGGAAGTCTCCAGACCAGCCACCTGGGAGGGGCTGGGACAAGGAGCAGATCTTATAAAGGAACTTCATTGTCTTTCATCTCTTAAATCACTTTCCAGGGCTTAGCTTTGGGGCAATCACATCCCTCCTTCTGAACTTGCCCTTGACGCTTAAATCAATGACCTCGTTCACCACCTAAGAGGATTGGATGGAGAGGGAGAAGGGTCAAATCTGTCGATCTGGGTCCTCACTGGTCCCCTTATCAACCCCTACACCTTCCATATGGACCCATGGGTCAGTCAAGTTGGGGGCCAGAAGGATTTCTTCTATCAGTCATACAACCAAGGGATCAATCACCTGCTATATACCTCATGTTTACACAATATCACATTTACTTAAAACTTCTGACTTATGCCCCTCACCTTGGTCCTTATACTATATCTACTACTGCTCAACCAGATGTGTGTGTGTGTGTGTGTGTGTGTGTGTGTGTGTGTGTGTGTGTGTGTTGGGAAGGGAGGTATTAATCTGTGTGTTGGGGCTGAAACATGTGGAAAGAAATCCTCTCCCCCAACTTCTTATCAAATCCAAAGACCCATCACAGGTTGGAGTTGGGGTAGAAGTGGAAGAGGGGGGAGGACGTATTTTAGACCATAGAACTAAAATACAAGCAGGTCCCTCAATAAGGTCTGTATGAAGGGACTACCCCCGGCAAGGCAGGAGGAAAAGCATAATGATTCACATTTGGGGTAGGTGTGAGCAAGGTACAAGTCTGTTTGATGAGGGAGAGTGAGGGACTTGATGAGCCAGGAGGGGATTTGAACTAGCAGGAGACTGGCTGGGAAATAAGAAAAAGATAGGGATCTCCGAATGGGACAAAGATTGGGCTTCTCGGTACTGGAAAGAAAAGAGCTTCCAAGGGAGAAACTAGCAGTCATAAGGTGACAAAGATAGGTGATCAGAGAGGAAGAAAGAGGGGGGAAGCATAATGAGAGTTCAGAGAGAAAAGGGCTGGAGGGGTCCAAAAAATAAAGAATGACAGTACAGGTCAGGGGATTTAGACAGGAACAGATGGAGACTCAGTGGGATAGACAGAGAGGCTAGTTGGTAGTTAAGGGAGAGATCCTAGAGACCCAAGGAGGGTCAGAGATATTAGCACAGATTGGAGGTTAAGAGAAAAATAAATGGGGGTTCAGAGTTGGACAGAGATCAGGAGGAAGTTTGGAGCTTGGGAGATGTAGAGATGGGACCTCAAAGAGGGACAGACTTGGGGGCTCAAAGAGATGAGAGTTCAGAGTTTGGGGCTCAGAGGAGAACAGACCAGTCATGGAGATTCACAGAATATAGAGATGGCTCAGAAAGAGAAAGAAGATGGGAACACAAGAGATCATCAAGTTGGAGATTGAGAGACAACAGAGATGGGAGCTCAGAAAAGTCCAGATCTAGGATCACCAGTCAGCTGCAAGGGACACAAGCTAAAAGTGGGCTTTGAGAGGAACAGAGCATCGGGGGCCAGTTTGGTGCAGGGGAGGCAGGCCCCCTTGGAGGCCCTCACTCAGCAGATCCCTTGTGGCGGCGTTTGGAGGGCGGCACCAGGTGCCGGGGCAGGTCAGCGGGTAACCCGTGGCCCTCCAGTTTGGCCTCAATGAGGTGACTGGCCAAGGCAAACTCCTCATCATCCAGCATGCCGTCACGGTCCACGTCACTCAGCTTCCAGATGCGGCCCAGGACCGAATTGGGCAGCTTGGTGCCCACCATCCATGTCTTGGCCTTGGAGCCGCTGAGCTTGCCGTCAGCAGGAGCCAGGTTATAGAAGATTTCATCATATTTGGATTTGTCCTTGGTCACCACCCATTCTGCTTCCTCATCCCCGTCTTCCCCCCCTTCGCCCAGGGCCTCTCCAGGACCCAGCTCCACAAAGGGACCCATGTGGGTGCCCTCGAAGGCCCCACCCTGCACGCCCACCTCGGGGCTCTCCAGCTCTTCCTGGCGAAGCAGGGGCATCAGCTTGGCGATGTCCTGGGTCAGCATCTCATCCAAGGCCTCCAGTAGTTTGGGTTTCAGAGAGTGGAACTTGGTGAAATCATGAATCATGAGGAGTTCCTGCCCAGAGAGACCAGGAGGGTCAGAGAGAAGCAGGGTTCCATGGGTAGGGGAGGAAAAGCTAGGGAATGAGGATGGATGTGGGCCACAGGCAAGGCAGAGAAGGGAAGAGATAAGGAATGATGAGGCGCACTAAGGAGGGAGAAAGGATAGGAGAACCCTGAAGAAAGATGAACAGCAGAGGACAAAGAAAGAATGGAGATGGACTAGGAGAGGAACAGGGAAAAGTATGGGGAGAGACAAAAGCAAGGGGAGAGAGCTTACTGGGAAAGAATGAGAGTAGGGGAAGAGGGATGGGGAAGGTTGAGGAAGGAGGCAAAAGGAACAAAGACAAATTTCAGGTGAGGGAGGGTCAAGGGAAGAATAAGAAGGGCCCAGAGCAAGAACAAAGGACAGCAGAGATTGATGGAGGAAGCACCTGGCTGGGCCCACCAGACCCTCCCCAGTCTTGGATCCTGTCTCCAGACACTGTCCCCTTTAAATGAGAAGGAATGAGGGAAGGAAAAGAGTACTTGTGGATATTCCCCATCATAGATACAACAGAGAGAGCCTCAGAGAAGGAAGAAGATTGTCTAAGGGACCCCAAATCTAAACTGAAAATGCAAGAAAGGACCCAGGAGTAAAACCAATATCCTCTATCCACAAATGGCCAAAATTTAGCCAACAACCCAAATGACCCAGAAGTTCCAACTCAAGGAAGGAAAAACGGCCATCCTAGGAAGGCATCACTAAGACTTGGGGTGGAGGGATAGTACTTACAACTGGGTCATGGCTCTGTATGGAGATAACTCATTCCAAAGGGACAGGATACACAAAAGGTGAAGTATAATTGTGTATCAAGGAAATACAGTTATGCGAGGGGATCCAGGAACCAAAGAACAGGATGAGGAAACATAAAAGAAAGTATTTGGGTGAAGGTCAGAGGAGGCAGAAATAGCAATGATTTTGTCATTGGAGTAGACTACAGACCACAGGGACAGCAAGGAGAGATAGATGAGAAGTCCAGGACTACACTACTTCTCCCCCTCCCTCCACCAAAAACAAAGCAGTGAAATAACTTATTGAATTGCCTTTAATGATTATTTCAGCTTTCAAAAGACGGAGGAACTAACAAGGGGAAATTCTATTCTGGATCTAATTCTCTCTACCAAAGGAACTGCTGTGGGGTGGAAATGAAGGGACCCTTGGGGGGAAGTGACCACTCCCTCCAAGAGTTTGTGATAGAACAGAGGAAATAGTCCGACATGCCCCCCGGGATGGAGGGGAAAGCAGATTTCAAAGGAAAGATAGGTGAGATTCCATGACCTCAAATGCATCAGGGGAAAACCACCCAAGAAAAATGGGAGATGCTTAAGGAAGGAATTTGAAGCCAACAAGGGTAATAAATCCACCAAGGAGGAAAAATGGAATTTGTCTGAAATGACTAGTGGGGATGCTCAGGGAAGTTTCCAACTAACTTAGATTTGGAAAAAAACAAGAAGAAAATGGAAGCAAGGCCAAGGAATAGAAGAAAATAGAGTCATGGCATGATCCTATAAAAATGTGGACAGGAATGACAGCACTCAGGAGCTGAGGGTGGTGAGAGAAGGGAGGGATAATAGAAGAAGGTGGGGGTTTGGAGTCGGCCTACTGGAAAAAAAGAAGTGACAAAGGTTTGGATGGATGGAACGATGACAACCCACAACAGAGAAAAAGGCAGAGTAGCTCCAGTCTTAATTTTCTCCTGTTTTATCTGCAAAAACAATGACTTTTACACTGGAAATGATAGAATCAAAAATGATTAAGAGAGAGTTGATACCCAAGATCATTATTGAGATAGAAGAGAAACCCTCACTGCCCTTGATGAATTCTAATCCCTTGGCTCTGAGGAACTCCTTCCTCAGATCCTGAAGGAAGAAATACAAGCCAGTTTTCAAAAAAAAAAAGGAATAGACAAGGCTAGTGGTTTTATTGTGGAATCTATGACAATTCTAGAAGAGATTTCTAAAACAATGCTGGACAGATTTCCAAAAAGCAAAATAGTGATCACCAAGAAGCAACATGGCTTCATTGCAGACAGGTCATGTCAAGAGTAATATTATTTTCTTTTTGACAGGATGAATAAACTAAAAGATGAGGGAAATGCTGTGACTTACAGTTTATCTGAGTTTTAGCAAAGCTTTTATTAAAGATCTCATGCATCTCATGCCATTCTTGCAGAGAAGCTATGGATTTGAAAATAATATGGATGGGGGCAGCTAGGTGGAATAGTGAATAGAGTACCGGCCCTGGAGTTCAGAGGACCTGAGTTCAAATCTGACTTCAGACACTTAATAATTGCCTGTGTGACTTTGGGCAAGTCATTTAACCCCATTGCCTTGCAAAAAAACCCCAAACAAACAAAATAAAACAAAGAAAATAATATAGATAGTATAGGAGTGGGTTGACTGGCAAGGAAGTTGTCACTGGTTCCATGCCAATGTATCTGGAGGTTCCCAGGACAGTGGTTCAGGGATTTGTACTTGACCATCTAACACTTTTCATCAATGACTTAAAGGGGTGGAGGGCATGCTCATCAACTATGAAGATAACAGCAAGCTGAACAGGAAAGTTTACACAATAGATAGCAGTCAGGGTCAAATGGGATACTGAAAGACTACAGGGCAGCCAGGTGGCATAGTGGATAGAGCACTGGCCCTGGAGTCAGAAGGACCCAAGTTCAAATCTGGCCTCAGATATATAATGATTGCCTAGCTGTATGACCTAGGGCAAGTCAATTACCTGCATTGCCTTACCAAAAGAAAAAAGAAAAAGAAAGAAAGACTACAAAAGGATGGGGCTAAATCTTATAAGATGAAATTTGATAGAGAAATAAATGTTGTACTTGGGTAACAGAAACCAATGCCACAAGCTTAAGATAGGGAAGGCATGGGAAAAAAGTCATTGTTCCAAAAAGAATCTGTGAGTTTTAGTGGGCTACAAGCTCAATACAAGTCAGTCATATAGTAAGAGGGGCAGAGCTTCCAGGAATAGGGAGCTGATGGTCTGAGGTCTGGATACCATGTTCTAAATGGGATATTGAGACGTTGAAAAGCATCAAGGAGTGGCTAATCAAAATGGCTAGGGGTCTTGACTCCATGACATGGAAAGATCAGCTGAAAGAACTAAGGGGGGGGGTTCATTCTGAAGACAAGAAGCCTCAGGGAAAATATGAGAGCTGTCTAAAGTCTCTGAAGAGCTGTCATTGTGCAGGGGAGGGATGTGGTTTGTTTAGTTTGGCTCCGAAGGGCGGAACCAGGAACAATGAGTTGCAAAGAAGCCAATTGAGTCTCAATATCAGAAAAGGCTTTCTAACAACAAGAGATGTCCCAAAGGGGAATGAGCTATCCCTAGAGGTAAGGGCTTCTCTCTCCTTGGTGGTCTTCAAGCAGAAGCTGGATGACCTCCTGTCAGTTACATATCCTGGGTGTTCCTTTGGTATATGGGAGTAAGGGTTGGATGATCATGGAGGTCCTGTCCAGCTCTTAAGATTTCTAATTCAGGGATCACCAAACCCCCTCACCAGTTCCTCCTCCTCCAGGAAGCTCCCCCAGATCACTCTTCCTCCTCCTCTTCCTCCCAGAAGTCATCCTGGATTCCCCCCATCCTCCCTCCCAAGGGCAGACCTTGCTTTGCTTTGATCTACTTCTTAGATGGTCCCATCCCTTTGCCCCACTGACCTGCATCTTCTCACAGTCGGGGAAGTCTCCCGGGGAGATGTTATTTTCCAGCTGAATCTTGGCAAAGATGACAGGCAGGTTATTAATAAGTTGCTTTTTCTTGTTCTCCTTTCCAAACACAGAAGGCATCTCCTTCTTCAGGTAGCTGATGATGTAGGCATGCACCTGGGGGATAACCAAGTCAGTAGGCTCACCCACCCAGCCCCTGACCCAGATATGAGCCCCAGAAAATTAAATGAGATATTAATAAAACATTTGGTACACATTAGGCACTTAATAAATGCTGCTCTCTTCCAGAATCCAGAACAGAGGGCGGAGATGGAAAAGAAGCAGCCTACTTCCCATTTCCCAGGAAAAAGGGGGCAAGGGTTTGTGTGTTTGTTTCCACCTCTCTAAGATGATAATAAAAGAATGAGGAATGTAGAGGCAGAGTACACCTAACAGCTGGCAGGAATCAGGAAGACACTGTCTGTTTGACCTTCACAAATTATTCACCACTCAGGAGTCAAGGATTCTCTCTTTGGAAAGAAAGGACCCATGCCTGAACTGGCGGATGGATTTTCCTTACCTGGAAATTCCCCATGCCAACAAAGTCATAGGTAGGATCTTAACAATAAGAGGGTAACAACCAGACCTGTGATTTCGGTGACAGAAGAATCTCCAGGTAAGGAGGCAACCCTTTTGGTAAAACTCATGGTCTTAGAGAGTTGTACCCGGGGCCATCAGACCATCAGCCAATGGGGATCAGAGGCACAGTGTTCTTCCCACTATTTATAATAGCAATATCATTATTACTCTAATCATAAATCTTTCAGTAAAAAAATCATAAAGGAACATCATTTGAGCTAATGTAGACTATTAATAGTAGGAGAAACCTTCAAGATTCACCAAGAACTTTTTTGTTGATAGGTCATTTCAGTCATAGCTGACTCTCCATGACCCCACTTGGCAGAGATCTTGGAGTGATTGGCCATTAACTCTCCAGCTCATTTTACAGATGGGGAAACTGAGGCAAATAGGATGATGTGATTTGCCCAAGATCAGCTGAAGGAACTAAGGGCATTTCATTTGAAGATAGGAAGACTCAGGGAAAATATGAAAGATGTCTTTGCTCAGGATCACACAGCTAGGAAGTGTCCAAGGATAGCCTTGAATCTGGGTCTTCCTGATTCTTATGAAGGATCCCTAGCTGGGCTTCAAAGAGTTTCACATTATTGTTTCTGATCATCTGCTTCAGAGTCAGATGGGACCTTATCCATATTATCTGGGGCAGCACCTTCATTTTACAGATAGAGAAACTAAGCCTCCTTGAGGGGAATGGGCTGGGACCTGAACAGACTTCACATTCAAGGCTCCTTCCACCCTTTCTGCCTCAGTCTCTAATTCACCTAGTCAGGGGAATGAACTTCCCCTAACAAACCTCCTACCCCAGGGGATCCAATGAGAATCCCTTAGGGATCCCTCCAAGTTGCCTCAGCTCAGGGCTCACTCTGCACCTCAGGGAAGGTGGATGTGGATCTGGAGACCCTGTTGAGGCTGGGGACCATGGCTGTAGGGAGGACAGTGATATGGAGAAACTGGATTGGGGGGCAGTGGGGAGGAGAGGAATGAGGTCAAGCAAGCCTTCTCCTGTGATGGGGGAAAGGCAGAGAAATCTGGCAGGGAGCTGGTGGGTGGGGAGAGGGGGCCTGATGGCTTTCACAGGCAGGAAGGAGGGAAAGGTGCCGGGAAGAGATAAGGGGGGAGGGGGAGTTGGCGCCCGGACTCCGGGGTTTCCGGAGCTGCCTCCTGAGAGGGGAGGAGACCCAGGTGTCCAGGACGCCCAGCTACCTCCTGCTATGAGGCAGAAATGGAGATCAGAGGCCCAAAGAGGGTAGTTCAACCTAAGACTTAAAACTCTTTGGAGCCCAGTCCATACATCCATTTGGACCACAGATTAGCCATCTGGGGTGGGTCCCCCACACCTTGCTTCTCCCCAAGGTTCATATACAATTTGATAATATTTGAGGAAGACCTAAGGACAACATGTAATAGGGAGACCCGAGGGAGAAATCAGAGCTCTGGAGGAGTCCTCCACACTGAAGGAAAGAAAAATCTGTTGGTTCCTCTTAGTCTTTGATCTCCATCACTTCCTCCTCCACCCAGTCCTCCAGGCTCTTCCCCTGGCCTAAGATCCCCCCCCCCCCAAGATTCTCCTCTTCCAGGAAGGCCACCCTGCATCCCAGACACCCATAACAAGGTCCCAAGGCTCACCCTGACAAGGCGGGCCCTTTTGACGAGGTCATTGAGCCGACGCAACGCAGCATGGCGAGGCAGGGCCTGGATGTCCCTGAAAAGGTCCTGTTCCTCCAGCTCGAAGAGGCGCCTGTTATCAGGCACCAGCAGGGGCTGGGACCAGAAGCTGCCAATGTAGACCCTCAGGACCTCGGGGGCACCTACCACACGGCCCAGGGCCCACATGAGGGCCCCATACACACGCATCAGCTGCTGTGTCTCCACCAGGTCAGCCTTGTTGAGGACCACACGGATCTTGTCCTCGTGGCCTCGTAATGCCCCGATGGCCTCTGAGAACTCATCGGAGATCTCCAGCTTGTGGGCATCAAACAGGAGAATGATCAGGTCCACTCGCTCAGCAAACCAGCGCAGGACCGCAGGGAAGTCATAGCCTGGCAACAGACAAGGGTTTGTGATGGGCCTACTACCTCTGCCAGGGATGCCCTCTGATCTCTAGTCGGGATGATCTCTAGCCCTGACCTCTTGGGCTGACCCCAGAAGACCTAGAGGCATTGTGGGAATATCCACATCCCCCTTTTTATGGCCCCTCCTTTCAGGAACCTGTCAGAGCCTTAGGGCAGAAATATCCATTGTTCCCTAGGATGGTTATAAATGCTTCCTTCTGCAGGGAAGGAGTCTAGAGTTTGGACCCCCCCCCTTCTCTGTTCTCATTCTCAATACACAATCCCCGGACACAGAAGTTGGGAGAAGGGAGACCAGGGTTCAGAAGGCAGACTTCAGAAGGGCCTCTCCTGATACACAAAAAAATGCTTGGATGGGTCCTGCCCATTGGTGCCCAGCTCAGCTTGCCCCCTCCTCTAGGGTGGTCTCCCCCCACCCCTTCCCAGGCCTAGTGGGAGGGCGGGAGTTTCTAGAAGCCATTGTTCTGGGGAGGAGGAAAGGATCAAGTCATAAGGGACGCACTCCCATCTTTCCCCAGCTCTTCCTCCCCCCTAAGCACATATACCACCACCACCACCCCCCAACCCAGTAACAGAGTCTTGGAAAATGTGCTTCACAGGGAGGAAGGGAAGGTAGGAGGGACCGGTGAGGACTGAGTCAAAGCATACCACAGTCTGACCAGGGAACCAGGATGACGGGGTTTGCTGAGGAAACAGAACAAGGCAGGCCCAGAAACACACCCATGGGCACAAGACCCACAGAGACAGACAGACACACACCCTGGCAGCCCTGGCAGCTCCTTGCCCTTTTCCTGATTCCTCTTATCTCCCTCCTCAGGACCCACCTGATCCCAAACCTCATTGGATGTGGGGGAAAGATACAACAGGAATTCCCTTCCCCTCCACCCCCACCTGGCAGGCCCTTCCCAATCTCTTCTCCAGATGCCTCCAGCCTTGGCCTCCCTCCCTCTTGGGATGGCCTGGGCTCTGGTCCAGGGACACATTAACCCTCCCTTGCCCTCAGCACCCCCCTCCCTCTTTAGGCATCAGCTAGAAAATGTATGTCTCTCCTTCTTGGTTCCCTCTGCCCCAGCTACCTCTGCTCCCTCTTCTTCTTCTAACTAGCCCCTGCCAGGCCCAGGATCTCAGGGCACACAGAGGAGCAGGGATGGGGAAACCCAGGTCTCTACAAGTAGCCAGCTGGGATGGGTCCCCCCACCCTGCTTCTCCCCAAGCTCCAGATACAGTCTGATAATGACAGAGAGATCTAAGTTGAACACGTAATAGGGAGACCTGACAGAGAAATCAGAGCTCTGGGGGAGACCCGGCTGGCCTGCATGAAGGAAAGAGGGGCTGGCCCATCAATGTTCCCACATTCCAACCCCGCCTGCCCTGGCTCAGCCCAGAGCCTGGCTCCTCTTATGGTCTGAGAGCTCTTTGCAGGAATTCACCCCCCCCCCCACCAGCTGTTTATAAATTCCACCAAGGACCTGGCCCCCACCCAGGACCCAAGGCTGCTCCGCCCAGTCAAGGAGAGGGAGCCCCACCCCCACATCTGGGCCCCAGAGGAACCAACCTCAGCTCCCCCCCTTCCCCACCCCAACCTCCCACCAGCCTCTGCTCAGCTCCCCCCACTTTCCCTCCCCCCTCCATCTATCACCCCCTTTCTCTCTCTCTCTCTCTCTCTCTCTCTCTCTCTGTCTGTCTCTCCTCTCTCTCTGTCTCTCTCTCTCTCTCACACACACACACACACACACACACACACACACACACACACACACACACTCTCATTTTCAGTCTTTCCATTATGTTTCACTCTTTCCTCTCTGGGTTGTTCTTTGGTCTTTTATCCACTCTCTCCGTTCTAGTGTCATTTTTCTCCATTCCTTTCTCTCTGTCTCCTTTCTGTCTCTGTCTCTGTATGTCTGTCTGCCCTTGCCTCTCTCCCCCCACTCCTCACTGGTGCTCCCTCTTGTTCTCTCTGCCTGGGCCTGGACATGCTATCTGGGCCCTGACTCGTCACACATGTTCAGTTCTTCCACACACCCCCCCCCAACTCCCTAGCAGTCAACATGCCTCAGCAAGGCATCCCATCATCCCCTGCGCGGCTCCCTGTTCCCGCTTGCCTGTCTGCCCTCCTCCAACTCGCTCTCTGCCCTCGTGGCTAGAAGACAAGTCTTGGGTGGCTAATGGGCCCCGGAACAACAGGACTCCCTGAGAATGCCGGGGTCTGTGCTCCAGGGATTCAGGACTCTGAGCTCCCAGCTCCACCCCCAGCCCATGTCCATCTTGGCCCATGCCCACCTCCCCCTCCAAGCCTTACCTCGGCTCACTCTCTGCTTTGCCCCAGAAAGGATCCCTGGGGTATCAATGATGCTGATGCTCTCCAGAACTTGGTTGGGGAGATGAGCACACATGAACCTGGGGGGCAGGGGGGGGGGGAGAAAACAGGTGAATCCAGGGTCAGGGGGAGGAAGTCAGGAAAAGAACAAAAAGGATTGGTGGCTAGAGGATTCCATGGAGAATCAGTGGAGCAGTGGGGTAGGAAAGAACTGGAAAGGGGATGAGAGGGAGTCAGAAAGGAGGACGAGCATGGAAGGGAATGGGGAGAAGTGAAAGTGGAGATCGGTCAGAATCAGGAAGGGGGGCAGAATTTGGAAAGGGCACAAGGAGGGAGAGGATCTGTGGGAGAAACTGAGGAAGGAAGGGACAAGTCAGGGAGAACATGCGTACAGAGGAAAGGATGAGGGAAGCAGGAAAAAACAATATGGGAGAAGAAGAGAGGTGAGGATCAGGAGGAGAAGGGAGCACCTACCTGTTCAGGAAGGTGTTCCCAAAGGGGTTGAGTTTGCGGAAGGGTTTGTCCGGGTCAACAACGAGGGCGTTTCCAGGCATGGTACCCTCAGTCTCCCCATGCATGACGGCCACGAAGCAGTCAGTCGTAGGCTCGGGGCCCACCCGAGAGCCTGGAACCTCCTGCTCCAGCAAATATTGAATGAAGCTGGTCTTGCCTGTGCTGTATTGGCCGGCCACAAGCACCATAGGCTTGCCATCGAAATCGGCATCCTCCAGGGCCGGTGAATGGAAGGTCCCAAAGCGGTAATGTTCTTCCAATGGCAGCAGCTTGGCTCGATACAACTCCTTGAGGGCTGTGGTCACTGTGCGGATGGCCTCAGCCCGCTGGCCCCGGGCTGCTCCGCCTCCCCCACGCTTCAGCCAGCTAAACATGGCGTGAGCTCCCACTGGAGGGATGACCGTTGGAACCACAAACCCAAGGGGAGGTCCACAGAATGGACAGCTGAATGGATGGAGGGCTGCCTGTAGGAAGCTGCGAACCAAAGGATGAAGACATTTAATTATAGGCTGCATGTGGTACAGTGGGGAAGGTTGGACTTGCAATCAGGTTAGATCTGGGTTCATAGACTGCCTCACATTCTTTGATGTGGGATCTGAGCAAATCACTCACCCTCTCCTAATTTCAGAAAAAATGGGGCCACCTCCAAACCTAAACCTCCCAGAGGTGCTGTGAGACTCAAATGAGATATTTGTAAAGTGCTCAGCAGACAGTGGAGCGCTATATAAAATAATGCTGGCTCTTATGGTAATAAACAGATAAGTAGAAGAGTCCCTGAATGAATGACTAGATGATTCTGGTCCCTCCACTCTGAAGCAAAAAGTTAAGGGATTTTTGGTCTGCATTGAGAAGACTATAGCACCGAGGAGCAGGAAGGATTGGAACCCGCATCCTCTGTCTTGACCTCAGAGGTGGATGTCACCACTAAACTGGACCATGACCGAGAGAGGGGAAAGCAGGATAGCAAAGGGACTGGAGCCCATGCCTCCCTCATGTAAACTGATTGTAAGAACTCAGAATGGTTCAAAGAGGAGACTTAGGGGAAACATGTCTTAGACAACCTTGTGGCTGAAGGCCCAGTTTTATTTTGTTTGGCCCCAAATGGACAAAGAAGGAGCTATGGGTGGAAGCTACAGAGAGGTCGATTCAGGCTGAATATCAGGAAAAAACCTGATAATGATCAGAGCTTGAGAGAACATACTGCCCCAGGGAAGTGGAAGTTTAATATGACTAAGGGCTAAAGTCATTTAGTTTTTCTGAAGGTCATCAGTTTCCTCATCAGAAAAAATGGGGATAATCCTATTGTCACTACTTGCCTCACATAGTTCTCCTGATCCAAGTGGCCTGCAAACCCTATTATTTTTGAAGTTATCATTCTTACTGTTATCTCATTTTTGGATGGGGTACAAGAAGAAATGATTTAAGGACAAGTCACTGGTCCTGATATTATCCTTTGGTACTGAATGTCTCTTGAACAAGCCTACCTCTTGTAACTGAATAAGAGTCTTTAGAATGGCTCATTATTATGACTAGGTTGCTCTTTTTGCAAAGGGGCTTCTTGTTCATGGGTAGGTTGGACTTGCCGGGTTCTGAGTGAGGATCCTCACAGTTCTAGGAAGTTGGAAAAATCTGTGACTAGAGAAGCAGGTGAGAGTCGGGGGAAAAAGTAACTGGAGAGATGCATAGATGAGAGAATAAGTAGAGGGTTTCCTGGGAGGAGGAGAGAGGGCAAAGGGGACGAAGGGGGGTAGGGAGGGAGAGGAAAGAGAGAAAGAGACAGAGAGACAGAGAGATTGAATAGAAGATTGCCTGGGGGAAGAGACAAGGAAGATGGATGGAGGGATGGATGGAGGGATGGATGGATGGATGGATGGATGGATGGATGGATGGATGGATGGATGGATGACCAAAGGAAGAGGAGAGGGTCAAGGAGAAGATACGTGGAGGGATGGAGAGTGGATTGGAAGAAGAGAAGAGGTCCAGGGAACAGACAACTGGAGAACTATCTGGAGGAGAGGCAGTCAGGAAAGAAAGTAGATGAAAGGCAGAGCTATAGCTGGCATAGAGGGAGGAGACTTTTGCCTCAGCATACCAATCAAACAAGCATTTATTATACACCTTCTCTCTGACAAATACTGTACCAAGTAACAAAGAAAGGCAAAAAATCGTCCTTTCTCTCAAGTCTAATGGGTGGGGAGTGGGATCCTTAAGGGTTCTGCTTCCTATTTCCACCCATATCAGCCTGATGGATGCCCAAGCCATCATCACATCAAACTGTTAGACCATCAGCCATGCTGCCCCTCTTCTCGGATCCAATTCCATTACTGATTCCTTTGGGCGGGAGGGGGGGGAGTAAGGGGAAAAGGTTGCCCTCTTTCCTGATATTACTGCATCTCCCATTGAACTATACTCTGGACTTCCACATCAGCCAACCCCACCCTTTGTTTTTGCCCCAGATGCAATAATTTCTCTGATGGATATCCACTGGGACAGGGAAGTCCACATAGTGTACTACAGAGATCCCCCATTGACTGGAGACCGTCAGAGGCGTCTGGATGGAGACTGGACCTGAGCTTTCATTGGTGGAAGGAGAAACCAGTCAAAGCCACACCTTCCTTCAGTGCAGAATGTAGAATCTCTGCCTGCTTCTTCCCCAGGCCGCCCTTCTTACCACCAGGTCCTGCCTGAGGCCCGCTTCTCCCTCTCCTCCCCTGCTTTTCCAGAGACCCTCTCCTCTCCCCTGCTTCCCTGTTCCCCCTTCTCTCCAAGATGCTTCTCTTCTCTTCAGGATCTCTTCAGGATTCTCCCCCCAGAGCCCTTCTCTCTCCCTTCCCCCTGGGCCTCAGTTTTCTCATTTGTTCAGGAAGGGGCAAGGGGGTGGCTCTTACTCTCATTGAATTCAATTCTAAATCCTATGAGAGGTGCCTGGGGAAGCCAGTGGGACCAGGAGTAGAAGGGACAAATAGCATGACTAGAGGGGAGCCAGGGACAGAAAGAGAAGAATTAGGGGCCAAAGGCTATTTAAAGGAGGATTCGTCCTCTGACTCATTTAGAGGAATGGGGATGGGGATTGGACCAGGAGCAACCAGGGAAGTCGGGAAGGGTGAAACTGATGGGGGTGAGCAGATTGCCTGTGGAGGAAGAGGAGGACAGAAGGAAGGAGAGGACGGTGGACAAGGAGGGGGCAACCGGGGAGAGAGGGGTGGATGGAGACAGAAGGCAAGTGGGAGGGAGCAGACCAAGGATGGCAGAGTGGGCCCTGTGTACCACCAAGAGGAGGAGAGAGAGAGAGGCCCAGAGAGGACCCCAGAGCTGGAAGAGAGCTCAGTGGCTGGCTGGTTCAACACTTTCACGGGTAGCAAAATAAATATCAGAAGCAAGATGTAAAGTGGATCTTCTGGGGCCGGAGTTCGGGGGAATAGGGAGAAGAAGGGGTGGAGGGGTGGGGGAGGGGGAGGAGAGGAGATGGGCAAGACTGAGATTCTAATTCTGTGACAGTCCGTAGTCATCAAATGACAACTGTGCCACCGTTCTTCCCGCTCTGCCTGGCGATCCTATGAAGGTGGGGATCTCAGAGGAGGGTCCTGGACTCTAAGAGCAGGGTCCTGGGTTCTAAGAGCAGGGTCTTGGGTTCTAGGAGCAGGGTCCTGGGTTCTAAGAGCAGGGTCTTGGGTTCTAGGAGCAGGCTCTTGGGTTCTAGGCAGGGTCAGTGCCCGATGGATGTGGGGAGCCTGGAAGGGAACCAGGAGGATGGGGGAGGTGGAGGGAAGATAGTATTGGGGGAAAGGGGATAAGGAGAAAGGCTGGGAGGAAAGTGGGGCGATTGAGGAATGGGAGTTGGATGGGGAGGGCGAAGGAGTTACCCACCAAGCCAGGCGGCGCGGGAGGGAGCCTCAAGGAGCTGTCCTGTCCTGTCCTGTCCTGTCCTGCCCTGCCCTGTCTGGTCCTATGGGGGTCCCCGCTGGACTGGCCTGAGTTGGGGCGCTGGGTGCGGTTGCTGTTCCCTGTCCCGTCTCCGACTGAGCCCTGGCGGGCGGGGCAGGGGGAAGGAGGGAGGGAGGGAGGGACTGGGAGGGTCACCGCACCCTCCCCTCCCCAGCAGGCCCCCACCCCGGCCTCTGGCGCCCCCTGGTGAGTAGCTCAGCCTCTCCCCCTACTTTGCTACTTTGTATCTCTCTGGCTGTCTTGGTGTCTCTGTTACTTTGTCTCAATCTCTCTGTTACTTTTCTGTCTTTGAGCCCAGGTCTTCTGAGGCAACGTCGGGGAGGGCGGGGAGCACTGGAGAGACCCCTCAAGGAGCCAGCTGATCTCTCCGAGTTTTGATTGGCTCCTCTGGAACGGGGAGCTAGCTGGAGATGACAGCCTGGCTAGAGAGGAATCTGAGATTCCAATCCTTCCTCTGACTGGGAGACCTTGGGCAAGTCTCATGACTCTGATCTGGTTGGAAAGGAAGAATTCATTCCTATGAATCAGACCCTGTGCTACGTTTTGGGGGTGTAAATACTAACCCCCCCAAAGGTGGTAGAGGGTGTTTCTTCACTGGAAGTTTCCTTTGTCAATTAGACCACAGGCCTGGTTCAAAAAAAAGGGGGGGGGAAGGGGCGGCTAGGTGGCACAGTGGATAAAGCACAGGCCCTGGAGTCAGGAGTACCTGGGTTCAAATCCGACCTCAGACACTTAATAATTACTTAGCTGTGTGGCCTTGGGCAAGCCACTTAACCCCACTGCCTTGCAAAAACCTAAAAAAAAGGGGGGGGGGAGTTACCTGTATGATCGTAATCACTACTATGTGAAAATAATGACCCAAAGCAAAAGATGATTCTGCAGTCATCACATATAGATTCAACTACCCCCTCCCTTCTAGGATTAAAGGGAGATCAAATTGTTTACATTCAGCTGAAAGGGGAAGAGATGCCTATCTCATATTTATATTTAATCTGCAAACAGAAATATGATCTTCTCTCCCCCTCTTTCCACTCCCTTCCCCTCCCTCCTTCATCCCTCTCTCCCTCCTTTCCTCCTTCTGCCTTTCTCTCTCCTTCTCTGTCCTTTATCCCTTTCTCTCCTCACTCTTCCCTTCCTCCTTTCTTCCTTTCTCAATTTTCTCCTCCATCTCTCTCCCTCCTCTCCTCCCTCCCTCTTTCCCATGTCTCTCCCTCAATCCCCCTCTCTATGTGCACACACACAAATATGTATTTGTATGTATGTTGACCCCTGCCCATCATCCTTCTTGCATGACTAGGTAAGGAACAAAGTGGGATTACACATATACACATGAACAGATGGCTAGATAGAGAGCATCGAAATCTCTCTCAGAGAGAGGGTGTAGAAATAGATATATCTCTACATAGATCTTGATAGATCTAGATATGTCCCTATAATTAGATAAGTATATAGTATAGATATCTTTATTTCTCTATATAGATACAGATAGTATAGCTATAGATATTTGATATAAAAATAAAGATATATCTCTCTATAGAGATAGAGAACTGGATCTAGATATATCTCTACATAGAAAGATAAGAAAGAAAGAAAAGAAAGAAAGAAAAGAAAGAAAGAAAGAAAGAAAGAAAGAAAGAAAGAAAGAAAGAAAGAAAGAAAGAAAGAAAGAAAGAAAAAGAAAGATGGATATGGATGGATGAATAAATAGATAGGCATCTAGCTTTAGACAAACACAGATTGCATTCTTACTATACACACACATTTGTGGTCTCACACATGGATTCCTTCAGGGCATCATTATCAGATGAGCTCCTTGAAGGGCCTAGCTTTCCTTCACATCTTGGGGTCCCCAGAGCTCAGCACAAGTTTCATCTGAGTTGGTTTCTTTGACATCCTCATGAGGAAGAGCCCTCTATGGCATTCTGGGTAGAGTTCACAACTTACCCAAGCCTTCTCACCCTGAGCTGTTCTGGTCGATTGAGTCACTATTCTCCGAGAACCCCTCCTCAGAGGATCCTCCCCCTTCCCAGGGCTGGGGTCTCGCCTCTAGGCCTCTCTACATTTGACACCAGTGGCTAGAGAGCTGGTTTCTGAACCAGGAAGGCCTGGACCAAGTCGGACCAAGTCTGGTCTTGGGATTTTTTGGAGTGAAATTTCAGGGGTGTTGCAGTGGCAAGGGGTGGTTCCTTACCCCAGCTTGCAATTCCAGGTCCAATCACATGCCTTTTATTGTATCCCCACTGGTCCCAGGAAGGGGTTTCAGAACAGATAAAGTAGCAGATTCAGAGTCTGGAAGCTCTGGATTTAAATCCTACTTTATCCATTGTTTGTGACCTAAACTGTAAAACCAAGGGGGTTGACTCAGTAGCTTCCCAAGTCCCTTTCAAGGTCAACACACATGACCCTGTGAATCCTACAGCCCTACTTTTGATGCTCCGTGGTCAAAGGTCTAAGAGCAGCATAGTCCTGAGAGGTCGTCTGGCCCCTTCAAATGACAGATGAAGAATCTGAGGTCTGTGGTCCTTAAGTGACTGGTCCCAGCTCAAACAGGCGATGAGGTACTGTGCAGATTTGAACCCAGAGCTGCCACCTGGCTACTCAATCATCCAAGCCTCACAAGGACCCCAGAGGCCATCTGCACATCTGTGTGGAAAGGTCACAGAGCACAAATCCGATTCCTTTACCCTCAGGGATTTGTACTTTTTAAGACTTGTCTTCAGGGAAAGTCAAGCAGGACCCTAATGATCTCAGGGATGATCCTTCCCTCCTCCCTGGACCACCCTCTGCAAAACAAAACACAACAGAATTTTCTAAGTTATGTCTGACATCTCTAATCAAAGGTGATGGGGAACGCTTCATTGTACCATTAATCACAATGAGTACTTTTCCTGTGTTTTTAACCTTGAAAACTTCCCATCATCCTGGGAGGTGGGCACTATAGTTATTACTCCCATTTTTACAGATGAAAGCTCTGACATCCCCAGGGACTGGTTTCCCTGTCACCAACCTCAATTTATTCTGAGCTTTCACTCTCCTGATATTTTTCTTTTTTAAAAAAAAATTTATTTAAGGTAATGGACTTGCCCAAGGTCACACAGCTAGGCAAATTAAGTGGCTGAGGCCAGATTTGAACTCAGGTTCTCCTGACTCCAGGGCCAGTGCTCTATTCACTGAGGCACCTAGCTGCCCCTGATATTTTTCCTAAAGGACCTAACATTATTTTGTGTTCATCTTCCCATGCTCTGTCCCTTCATCACCCTTAACTCTTGAAAATCTAAACTGATTGGGGAACTCCCCAAGGACACTCATTCTAAACATCCACTGGTTTCTTCCTAACTCAGATTGTCTTTTTTGGTATTTTATCCAAGACAGCTTGCAACTGTCATCTTCCCCAATACAATTTTTTTAGATATGGAATTCTACTTGGAGTTGGAAGGGACTTTTAATGGCCAAATCTCGTATTATATGAGAAAACAAGTCCAAAGATATTTGCCCAGGACTATACTGTTTGAGGGGTTTGAACCCCTGTCATGTGTCCATTCTATCCATGCTCCCAAAATTGAGAACTTAGATTTTCCTTTTTTCTCTAGTTCAAAACCCAAGATCATATGGTCACTTCCCTTCAAAGGTTCACCTCAATTTCTGCCGTCTCCCCAAGTCCATTTTTGGAGTCTGTAATTTCCCATCTTGGTCAGGCCAGCAGGGTGTTCCACCCATTGATCAGCATGAGGCCTTTGACTTGATCTATTTGGGACATTTTAACTCAACCTACGTCCATCTGGTGGCCCCGTATTGATGCCTAATTCAATGAGGACACCTCATCGGCTGTCAACTGTAGCTCAGAGCTCCCAAATTCGGGAGAGAGGGTCCTGCAATCTCTCAGCCTCCCCCAGAAGTAGGGGTCACAGGCCTGCACCATCACACCCCACAATTCTGCTGCAGCAATTCCCATTGGCTAGAATCAAGCAGCCCCACTATCATTTTCTCCGCCATTTTTACTCTTCAAAAGGTAATTTAAGAGTAGTCAAAAAATAGATAACTGGTTTGCATTTCTAGGATAGTTGAAGTCCTCCCCTCCAATCTGTCCCAGTTCATATGTATTCCGATGTAAGGATCCTCTTCCCCCCTTCTTCCCTGTCTCCTCCCAAAAATCCATCTCGCTCCTCTCAGGGAAGGAAGAAGGGCTGTATGTCAAGTGTGTTTGTGATTTTTTGCTTAATTGCTGTGTGATTTTGGCCAAGTCCTTTTTTAAATTCTCTAAGCCCATTTCCTTTTCTGGAAGGTGGAGACAAGAGATCACATATAGATTAGGGTTTCTCTGATCAGAGATAGAGAATGTTATAGAATATTATAGAAACACTCCTAGCTTGAAACGGTTTGGAAACATCGGCCATCCCATGGTGATTTCCTGCCATTTCTCTAAATTTCCTCATGTTTCCATCTCTTCCTGGTCTGGGTCAACCTGATTATCCTCTTCTCTTAGAGATTCAACAGGGAGGTCCTGTAGCCCCACCACCACCAAGAGCTGCAAAGGGGAAAGTCCCCCACCCTCACCCCATCCCTGCAAAGACCAGAAAGAAGGGAGTGGAGACAGGGCAGGGCAAGAATCCCGGTTTAAAAAGAGGACTGGTTTTAATTTACAGGGGAATACTAAATGTACAGGATTCCTTAAAAAATCGTTATACACAATAAATACAGTACAAAATATGTTACAGTACTAGTTTGTCTCCGAGATCTCAAAGCCCGGCAATGGGTGGGAGCAAGGGCAGGGCTGGAAGGGCGGGAAGAGAGTGGTCTGCTTCGGCTTTGGGAGACTCTCTGACTTGGGAGGGGTGGGGAGTGGGGGGCAGCTCGCATCCATGCACACACACACACACACACACACACACACACACACACACACACACACACACACACACACACACACACACACACACACACACACACACAAAACAACACACAGAGCTCCTCAGAGGGCTAGAAAAGACAGCCCCCTTTGTGAAGAGACACAGTGGGAGGCACGGTGGTGCAAGTAATCTGGCAAGCTGGGGGACAGTTCTGCTCCACTGGGACAGGTCCCCTCCCTGGGGCAGGCCTCAGTTTCCCCAGGGCAATGAGACAGATGGCTTCGAAGGTCCCTCCCAGCTGGAAATCCACCTCTAGAGCAGCGCCTGATCGGTCGGCCCGCAGTAGGCTCTGGCTAAATCCTTTTCCCTCTCTCTGGACTCCATGGTCCCTCAGGCTCCTCTCCCTGCTCTCTATCTCTCTCACACTCAGACACACAGATAGGACACACAGTGGCAGTAATCAGCGTCCCCTCCTGGCCCCTCCCTGGAGCTGGAGCGGAACCCAAGGACCCACTGAGATCACCGGTTGTGGGTACCGGGGTTCCCAAAGGGCCTCCCAGAGACCTAGGGACCTTGCTTGCTCGCTCCATGGCCCCATCCCCCCCACCTCCTTTTCTTAGTGTTTTGGGGCTGGAGCCAGGTTGGGGGGGTATTGATAAATCGAATAACTTAGGAAAGAAACAGCAAGTTGTTTGGGGAAGAAGGAAGAAGGGTGAACCCTGACCTGACCCTCCCTGGGGGCTGGAGGTCGGGGGGGGGGGCAGCGGGCTAGTGATCTCCCCCAGTGTCCTCAGGGCCATTTGCAGGGGACCGTGGAGGGAAGGGAGGGGGAGATGCTCTGCTGTTATCTATTCAACGTCCTGGCGCCCAGGCCCCCATTGTGGCTGGGGCCCAGGTAGCCATCAGGCCGATGCAGGGGAGGGGAGGTGGCGGTGCTGGCGGTGGTGGCCGGGTGGGGGTGGGAAGGGCCCCCCGCAGTCCGGCCTGAGGCCTGAGGGGCCGCCTGCTGGAGGTTGAGGATGCTGTCGATGGCACTCTGAAGATGCTCCGTCAGAGAGTCATCCTGGGGGCTGTCGCTCGAGAAGCTGGCATTGTCCATGTCCGGAGACTCCGATTTGCGCCTCTTGGCGGGTGGCAAGGGAGGCGCCTCCCAGGCGGGTTCCCCTCCGGGCCCAGACCCGGCTCCGGCCCCAGTGGTCACCACCTCCAGGGGGGCTGCCTTCATTACCCGCTGGTATAGCTCGTCCTCCACCTCCGCCAGCTCCCGGATGAGGCCACTGGTGGTGTCGTCCGATTTTATGAGGGGGGCCGGGCTCCCCCCAGAGGCTGCCCGGGGGACCCCAGCCCGGCAGCTAGTGAAGGCATCCACGTTCTCCCGGTAGGTCTTGCGGAGGGGCAGCCTGGGGCACTGAGAAGTGGGTGGGGCTGGCTTCCTATCCGTGGGTGCAGGGGGGTGCTCCACCGTCCCATTCATCTGACCCGAAGAGGCTGGGGCAGGGGCCTGAGGTGGCAGTGAGGCTGGGGGCTCAGGCCCCTTGGGTCCTGGAGAGGGGTGGTGTACGGGGTCCAAGGCTGTGTTGTGGACCACCTTGCTGAGTCCGGCCTCCTGCTTTATTTTAAGCTTGAGGCCGATCCGACTTCGGGCCTCATAGGTTTTGATGGGCGGACGGCTCCGGGAAGGCAGGGGCGTGTCCTCATCGGCATCCAGCGAAGAAGCGGCAGAGGAAGAAGAAGAGGAGGAGGAAGAGGAGGAAGCTCGGGCCCAGGTCACAGATGGAGAGCCACCTGCCCCACCATGCCGAATCACCAACTTGGTGGGTGGGTGCGGAGGCATCTGGGTCGGAGCCCCCGAGGAGGAGGAAGAAGAGAGTGGGGGGTGGGCTGGGGTGCAGGAGAGCCGGTGGGCACTGTGGCTCTCTGATCCCAAGACGGGGAGGCCGTGGGGCCTGGAGGAAGACACATACTCATCTGCAAGTAGTAAGGAGGGAGAAATGGGGGGTCACTAAGAAGAGAGGACCTCTCTCCCAGCTCCAGGGGGAGGGTCTGCCCTCCACATCCCCCTGTCAAAGCATCCCTCCCCCCAAGTTTCAGGACAGAGCCAGCAGGTATACTCAGCACCTCCCTAGCTAGATCCCAGTGATGCCCCTCTTGGACTGAGAGTTAAATGAGGGCAGGGAAGGTCCAGTCCTCCAGTATTCAAGGCTTATTTAAATATTTGTGGAATCTGCTGCCTGCCATGGTTATTCAATGACTTCTATTCAACCACCTGCCCCCGACTCCTTAACATCACAGGGAGGAAGAACAGGATAAGGGGGGAGAAGCAGGAAAGCCCTCCTTTTTCTCTAGGGAGAAGGTACTTTCCCACAAGTCCCAGTGAAAAAGTTAGGGAACAGATGGGCCAGTTAGGAAGCCCAGGTGCTTCCAGGTCTGCCCCAAGCAGGCCACCACGCCACCCCCTCCCCCAACCCAGCCTGGAACAAGGGTCCATTCTCACCTGGCTTCTCCTTGGCCAACTGCTTGTCCAGAGCCAGTGTGGTTTTCTCTTCTTGGATAAACATTCGATCGATCATAACCATCTCTGCAGAAGGACTCACCCTCTGGAGGGGAAAAAGGGCAGAGAATCAGTGGCGGGTCTCCTGCCGCCCCCCCCAATCTAGCTCTTTAGGATTCCTTGGTCTCCCCCTCCCCAACAGGTGAGCCCATTAGCTTAGGTATCAGCATTGAGGCAAGGGCCCAGTGAAATCCAGGAATCCAAGCTGAAAGGACCAGAAGCCAGCTAGTCCAGGAGGAGACTAACCCATCGGCCCCAAGATCACCTGGGCAGTAAGCATCAGATGCAGAATTTGAACCCGGGATCCCTGGGACGTGCCCCATTCTGCCAGTGGGGATACCCAATGCCTCCTCCCAGCCTGGCGGTTGTGGACTGGCAGGTAGAAACCTGGGACAGAGGGTGGGCTTACCCGGGACTCCTCCAGAAGAAGCAGGCGATACTTATTCAACATGGCCTGGGTGCGTCTCAACAGCTGCGTGGAAACAGTCTCAAACTCTTCATCCACTGCCAGAGAGAGGTGACAGAGGCACAGAATCAAACTCTTTCCCTTTCACCATGTGTCTTTCATCAACATGGTGATGGAGGAAGAAATCGTTGGGGTGATCTCTTATAGGGTCCTTCCATCTCCCCTCCCTTCCACACCCCCCCCCCCAGGACCCTCAGCAATGCCAAGCACACAGATGGTCTGAGACAATGGCCCTCCTCAGGAGAGTCATCACTAAGTCCCCACCTCAGAAACCAACTGTCCCATTTAACAGAAGAGGAAACCGAGGCCCAGAAAGATTCAATGACTCAGGATTACAATCTACAGCCAAAAGGGACCTCCAAGCACACCCCAATGGAGAAGCAGAGAGGAGGAGCCCCCGAGAGCTTCCCAGAGCACTCCCAACAGGTCCTCACCTCTTCGGTGGTCATGGGGAGAGGGAAGGGCTCCCTGGTAGACGTGATAGGGCAGCAGGCGACGCAGAGCATCCTCAAAGGAAGGGAAGGCGGTCTTGTAGTCAGGATGCAGAACAGAACCTTGATGGCGATGAAGATGCTCCAGAAAACTGGGGCCAAGGGTGTAAAAATGGTGAGACAGAAGAAAGACACTCCCATATACACACCCAAACATCAGGCCAGTACTTTGTGTGGAAGGAAGAAACTGGAAACAAAGTCATTGATGACCCATCCAAAGGGAAAATCGCCTAGGCCACGGCTGTAAATAATACCCCATCAGAAAAAACAAACTTACTAATATGAAAATCTGTTAAACACAATTGTACCACTTTTACCAAACTGCCCACCATCATGGGTGGGGGGAGTGGTAGAAAAATGTGGAACTCAAAAGCTTTCAAAAAAAGATGAATGTTTAAAATTACTTTTGCAGCAGAAAATAAAATTAAATTAAAAAAAGAGGGGCAGCTGGGTGGTGCAGTGGAATAGAGCATCGTCCCTGGAGTCAGGAGTCCCTGAGTTCAAATCCGGTCTCAGACACTTAATAATGACCTAGCTGTGTGGCCTTGGGCAAGCCACTTAACCCTATCTGCCTTGCAAAAACCTAAAAAAAAAAAAAAAAAAAAGAATAACAAAAATGAAAAACCCTAGGGAAACTTAAGGTAAATGGAGAGAGAGCAAAAGGAGCAGGACCAGGAGACCATGACAGAGTCAGATCTGGACATCCTTGCTCCAATGTCATCTCCTCTCTGAGGGCATGGGCAGGCAGATCTCTTCCTTTGCACCCTTAGTTTGGCTCCTAGTTGGTGCTTAGTAATAGTTTTAATGACTGATAATTACTAAAATGATGTAAATTGAAAAAAAAAAAACCCACTAAATTGAACACTATATCCTGGACAAGCTTGTCCTAGAAGAAATGAGAAAAGGCACTTCCCTCCTTCCTTTGCAGAGGTGAGAGACCATGGGTGTGTCATATGATATACTAGCCGTCATGGCGGCCACGCTGGTTGGTTTTGTTGGACTGGATTCTTCTCTTTCCTTTTTAACATTTGTTATAAAGAATGGTTCGTTGGGGAGGGGAGGGGAAGGGATATATTCTAAAATGACAATAATAGCATGAGGCCCTGATAAAAATAATTTGAAAAATAAAAATACTTGTGGGAACAAATTTTAAAAGATAGGAAGAGGAGACCCCAGAGGAGCCAAGGACATTCTTTCTGTCTGCATCATCCACCCTTGGGACCCGGCCCCAGCCCCCACTCACCAGGCCTCCTTGCTGGGTTGTACTGTGGCAGATTTCTTCAGGTTGCTCACTTTGCTCTCATACTTGGGGGACAAAGGGAGGAGAAAGAGAGGGTGAGAGTCTAATGAAGGCAGCTTTGAATATTTCTCTGCTTCCCCCCACATGTTTCATCCCTGCCCGCCACATCCTACCAGTTAAGAACCCCAAGAAAGAGACAGAGATGTCTTCCTGACTTGGGAAGAGAGGGTGATGGACAAATGGTCCTTGGGATTCAAGCACTCAACAAGAGGGGAGTGGTCAGAGATGATCTCACCTGGGCAGGGGGGCTTGGTCTGGACTAGGGGAGCCCCTTCCCCACAACCTAGATCTACAAGAACCCTGTGGGAAGGGCCTAGGCTCATGGCAACAACTTTAGGCTGGGGAGACTTGCGATGGAGGGGGGGGGGGGCATTGATGGGGCACCCAGCCAGGCCAAGTGGGGTATCTGTACCCCAGATTGTTATCTGTACTTCTGCATCTGTCTGTAAGGCCAGGCCCGCATCATTCTCCCTTGGTTTCTGGATGTGTCTCTGAAGGTCTGATCTTTGCCTGTCTCTGAGGGGCTCAGAAGCTCCAATCCAATAGGTACCCAAGCAGCAATCTCACTACCACATCCCTAATGGATCATTGTGCAAAGGCCTCCAGCTATGCAGAGAGCATTCCCCAGGGTAAGCGCCCATTTCGCTCTGGAATGGCTTGAGATTGTAAGATATTATATCAAGTCTAGCTTTTCCTCTTTGTAATTTCTGACATAACTCAGCTACTCAGTAACAATTCTGTCCTGTCCCCACTAAAAAATCTCTTCCCCAGGCTAAATATGCCTAGCTTCTTCATCAGAAATTAATCTGGGCACAGTGGATAGAACACCAGCCCTGGAGTCGGGACAACCTGAGTTCAAATCTGGCCTCAGACACTTAATAATTACCTAGCTGTGTGACCTTGGGCAAGTCCTTAACCTCCATAGCCTTAAATAAAAATAAAATTAAAAAAAGAAATTAAACTGATGGGGGCAGCTAAGTGGCACAATGAATAGGGCAATGACTCTGGATTCAGGAGGACCTGAGTTCACATCTGACCTTAGACACAATAATTACTAGTTGTGTGACCATGGGCAAGTCACTTAACCCCATAGCCTAAAATTAAAATAAAATTAAAAAAAAAAGAAATTAATCTGGTGGGACAGTGTATAACACACTGGCCCTGGAGTTGGGAGGACCTGAGTTCAAATCTGACCTCAGATACTTAACTATTACCTAGCTGTGTGACCTTGGGCAAGCCACTTAACCCCACTGCCTTGCAAAAACCAAAAAAAATTTTTAAAAAAATCTAGCAAGGTCACCAAGCCTCATGCCATCCTAATCACCCTTCCTTGGCTGTTGATATTCTTAAAGCTCCCTATGTGATCTGGCTGGGCAAGGGTCTGAGGGACGGTCACATTACCCCTTTATTATGGATTCTTTGCCTCTCTTAAGGAGTCCCAAAACTGTGTTGGTTTTTCTGGCTGCCATATTGGTCTCCATTCAGCCCTTTTCTATGGGTGCCATTGGCTGGGCTTTGTCCATCCTGGACCAGACCCAAGGATTCTACCGATTAGATTTTGGCCCATGGTCTCTTTCTGGATCCAGGGTCAGGGCCCTATCTCTCCCAGATTACTTCATGAGAAAGAAGAACAGCCATTTCAGCCTAATTTGCTCAATGACCACATTTTGCCCATTTCTGAGCTTGGCTCTGACTCTCCTTCTGGGGTCTGCCCCCTTCACGTCCACCTGATTCTATGCCCAGTCTGCTGTCTCAAGACCTTGGCCAATGAGCTGATCCCTCAGCAGCTCTTACCTGCCCCGGAGATGGGCCGGATGTCTTTCCCTGCCCTGTGACCTTGGCCCCGGCCAAGGTTGAAATGCCGCTGCCAAACACTTTGCTATCTGCAGAGATCAATGAAGGGGCAGTTGAGGATGGGCAGACATGAACACGTGGGGACAAACCCACTGAGAGGCCTCCCTACCCTCCCTCTGCTCCTGGCACTGGTTCCACTTCTAGCAATACACACTATGGGCCTCTAGAAAAAGACCTCCAAAAGCCAGGGTTACTCCCACCCCCCCCCAGACCCCCCAGACTGAGGCTCCTGATAAGGGTGGGGGGGCCACATCTCCCCCTTAGATCGGGGCCTCCCTTGTCTTTTTCTATGCCCCCCCCCAGCATCTCAGTGACACTGAAGATATTTTCACCTCTTGCCCCCACTGGGCTCTACTTCTTCTGTTCACCCCCTCCCCAAGTCCACCAGTCTCCCTCCCACCATGTACCTGTGCTGGCCGCTGGGGCAGGAGGGTGAGTGGAGGTGGCCTGGGTTCCAGGTGGGGCCTGCCCACTAACCAGGATGGAGGGGGTTGAGCTGGCAAGGGGGCCCAGGGTTGGGGGGGTCTGCTGGGTGGCTGGGGGACCTGCAGCTTTCCCCTGCAGAATGAGCCCTGATGGCACCTATGGGGACACAAAGGATAAGAGGTGAGCTTATGCGGAGTAGGGTAAGGTATAAGGATGTAGAAACTCTGGGCCCCCCAGGAGAGACGACTGAGCCCGTCTTCAGAGAGGCAGCCAAAGGTCAGATATGGGACCATGACTGACAGGGAGAGACATGAGAAAAGCTCGCTGCCTTGGGATCCTTGAGTGGCCCCCCTTGGGGCATCACCTTCCTGCCCTCAGTTTCCTCCTTAGTAAATGGAGGTGTTTGGCCCAAATGGCTTCTGAACCTGCATCCTACTGTCCCATGGCAAGGTTGGAGTTTAAAGGGATGGGGTGATCTCACAGTTGGGTCCCCCAGCCCGCCCCCATGCCCCGATCGTCACCTGGTGGAATCTCTCCAGGAGTGGCTTGGATTGAGCCGCTGGGGTGGCCAGGGCCTGGAATGGATTGGGCACCATTTGGAAGGTCCTTGGGGGTGGGGGGGCTGGAGGCTGTGGAGGGGGCTCTGGAGCAAGGTGGACTGCTGGTGTGGGTGTGGGGGGCTTGAGGGGTACTTGGCTTGGGGCAAACTGGAGCTGGAAGTGGGGTGAATTTGAGTGAGGGGCATCAGGGGGTGCTGAGGCAGACAGCCTGGAGGTGTTATCGGAGGTGGTAGTTGCTAACTGAGCTTGCAGGTGTGGAGGGGGAGGTGCAGGGCCCTCAGGAGGTTGTGAGGGGGGTCGGAGAGGGGGAGTAGGGGCTGCAGCTGGAGCTTGAGTAGGGGCACCATGGGAGGAAGGGCCCAGGGGGTTCTGGATGACAAACAGGCCAGGAAGGGGCTGAGGCGGTGGACAAGGGTGCAGGGGGGGCTCTGAGGGCGGTCGGGACACACTCTGCGGTTGGGAGGGTGGGCGGGAGTGGGGCCGGGAAGGGGGCCGGGAGGGGGGCCGGGCAGGGTGGGGGGAAGGCAGGTGAGGGCTATCGCCCAGTGGTGGTGGGTGAGGTAGCGACGGGGACGAGGAAGCCCCTGGGACCTTCTGTTGAGTGGCTGAGATCTGCCAGAGAAGGGGAAAAAGCCAAGTCAGCCCTGGACTCCTCTTCTCCCCATCCACCTATTGAAAAGTCTGAGTTCCCTCATTGTTCTTCTCTGTGGAACCCCCCCACCCAAGGAAAATCCGGCCCTCACCTAGCAGTCCCGCACTCGCCACCCCCCATCCCCAGCCCGGTCCTGCCACAGCTCTCCTCCCCTGACCAGCATCCCACACACCACCTCTCCTTCCAGAGCCCCATCTCTAAGCCAGCCCCTCCCTGCACCCCTCTTATACCCCCCAACAGAAAGAACCCTGAAGCAGGGGTGAGGATGGGGGAGGAGAGGGGCAGCAACAACACTGGGGGTCACAAAAGGTGGCAGCAGGGGGAAGCAGAGAGCAGCAGAGTCGGGGTGGGAAGCCCCTCAGAGGTGTTCCCCTCCCCCCATCATCCTAGCCAGGTCAAGGGAGACACGGACCATAGCAGCAGGTCTGATGCCTGGCAACAGATGGGCACACCCGCAGGAGGGTGCAGTCTAGGAGATGGAGCTCCTCTGCCTTGGCCAATGTGTCTGCCCCTTGGCACAGGGTTTGTGTATGTTCTGGCTTCAATTTCTCCTATGTCCTTGTGTCCGTCTGGGTTCCCTTACCCCTGCCACGCTAGCCACTCCTGGTTTGCCACCCAAAAATGTGGTCATTGGGGCCCATCCCCCAGCCTTATAGGACCATGGGAGAATTCCCCCCATACCCCTAGTTTGCAGGGGAAGAAATTAAGGCCCAGAATCAGAAAGTGCTTTGTCCAACTTCACACGAGGCATGGGCAGGATGTGAACTCAAGTCCAGAGCTCATGTCTTCCCACTCCACCACATGGACTTGGTTCTTGGGGATTCCCAGACCCTTTCCCTCTCAAGGGATGGATGGAGATCTGACATCAGTGAATATAAGTTGGGGGTCCAGACAATCACTCCTAAGACACTCTAAGCTGCAGCCTCAATCTATGTCCCTAGGGAAGTGTTGGGCGGGGGGGGGGGGGGCCTGGGACATTGTGAGAGAGATAATTTTCATTAGGCTTTAAAATAAACCCCAAACCAAAATGACACCAAGCTGGTGATTCCCCCATAGCCACAAGGTGTGCGCAGCTGGGTCTGATACAAACAGACAAGTAGGGGCGCCTGCCCAAAGGCTGATCACCATCCTCCAGGTATCTTCCAGATCCTTTCTAACCTGGGGTACCCACCACAGAACACAATTCCCATGGTGTGGTGTGGTGTGGTGTGGTGTGGCCTGTGTGGGCCAGGGACCAGAGATACCAGTCCTGGCCACAGGGCTGCCCATCCCCCACCACACTGCCCACCCCTCTAAGACTAAGGCTCCTCAATCCTGCCCTCTGACCACGCTTCCCCTGGTTTAAACTTGTGAGTACCCAAGATTTGGATTTGACATGGATTCCAATTAAATGAAATCTTATTAGAATCAATACTTAATCTTCTTAGTTTAACACTTAAATTCCTGGCCAAGGCTTAGTGTTCTAATCTGTAAAATGGGGAGGGAGTCAGCAGCCACCCTCGAAGGGCTTTAGTGAGACTGTTATCATTGGTTGAACGGATCAATGCCTGGGCGTGATCTGTGAATCAGCTCGTATCATATCATGGATCCAAACCTGCATGTCTATATGTGACCATCAACACAGGATACCTTGGGCAGCCATGTATACCTGTGCCTGGTCCTTGGGGGTGGGGGGTTCCTTTCACTAAGGTCACCAACAACTCCCTTCTAGACACAACAATAGCTTTCTGATTACCTCCAATTTCTTTCTTTTTTTTTTTTCAGTTTTTGAGGGCAATGAAGTTAAATGACTTGCCCAAGGTCACACAAGTGACAGGTGGAATTTGAATTCGGGTCCTCCTGATTCCAGGGCATTGTTCCACTGTGCCACCTAGCTGCTCTCTCCAAGTTCTACTAGATATGGCTTGATTGTCCACATTATTTGCCTGCCATTTTTCCCCATTAGAGTGGGAGCTCCTTGAGGACAGGGACTGACTTTTGCCTTTCTTTGTATCTCAATGCACTGACACATATTAAAGCCTCAGTTTCCCTCTGAGAGCACTAGCTGGGGCTGATAAGCCCTATGGCCTCCCCTAGCTCTAGGAGGCTCTGTCTGCCAGATGATTTACCAGCATCTGAGATTGAACACAACTCCAACTTCAATCATTATCTTCCCCCTTCCAAACCCACTGTCCTTTCTGACACATTGGACCCTGCCCATGGTGACATTATTTCCTGCTTAGACATCAAGTCCCCAATGAGAACATTGGTTCCTTAAAGAGGGTCTGTTTTGGCCTTGCTTTGCACCTCAAAGCCCTGAACCTGGTAGGGGTTAATGCTTGATACTACTGTAGAAAATATTTTGTAAAGCAGAGAATCACAACATCTCCTGGCTGGGGGTATCACTGTCTCCCAAGGGGAGATAGAGGTAATGATCTCTCCATGGAGGAAAGTATGGTAGAAATGATGCTGCTAGATATAACCCAGTCATCCAGTCCAAGTCTTACTCAAGAAGGAATCTCCTTTCCAAGAGACCTTCCAATCCCCAATGGAAAAGACACCGCCATCTTCCAGGCCAGGCCAGGCCATGACTGAATGGTGCTAAGAGTTAACACAAACCTGCTCTGCTCTCTTTGTTCATTTTGCCCTTTCTTCCAACTTTTGTCCACCAAAGCTTAATCTCACTTTCAAGACATGGAGATGGTTTTGATGCCCTTTCCTCCCCAAGTCTTGTCTTCTACAGTCTAAACATCCTTTATTCCTTCTGTGGCCAGGGCTCTTTACCAGTCTTGTCTCCTTCTGGATGTTCCAAGTCCTTTCTAAAATCTGGCGTCCTGAACTGATAATAATAGTCAAGGTATAAGCTGACCTTTATTTATAGCTAGAAGCCAAGCCTCTCAAATGTGGTCCAAGATGGCAGCCCTTTCCAAAGAAGCTGACTTGCACTAAATCTGCCAAATATTTTTTTTTGGTTTTTTTCTTTTTTGCAAGGCAAATGGGGTTAAGTGGCTTGCCCAAGGCCACATAGCTAGGTAATTATTGAGTGTCTGAGGCCCCTCAGGTACTCGTGACTCCAGGGCCAGTGCTCTATCCACTGTGCCACCTAGCTGCCCCTGCCAAATCTTTTTCAAACAATTTGCTGTCTGATTTTGTCTCCCAAACCAGAAAATATGAAAAGCCTCCCAGCTACCTCTTTGTTCCCAAAATGACTTGGGAAAAGGTTAGACTCCTTCACCTGGTCTTAGTGCCTTCCACTCTTTCCATTCTCATCTCCCATTCCTCTTCAACACTCTGTTAGAATGCAAACTCCCTGAGAATCAGGGTTGCTTCCTTCATTGTATTTGTATTTGTGGTCATAGTCTGGCACCCAGTAGGTACTTAATATGAGCGCATCTGTGACCATAGCTTCTGGCACACAGTAGGTGCTTAGTAAGAGTTTGCTGATTCATCAGCTGATTCAACAGGCAATCTCACACTCAGAGAAGCAGACATCCCATGGCCCCTCATTCACCAGGTTCATTCTGGTTTCTGTATACACTTGGTGCTTACTCAAAGCTTCCAGAACAGAAGCTTCGAGGGCATATAAGCCCCTTCTCAACACCTATCTGTTGAAGTAAGGGCCTTCATTTTAGGGCCGTCTGGGCAATCTACGCCCAGCCAAACTGGACCGCCCTCCAGAGGTATCCCTTCCATCCTCTCCGGCCTTGAGTCTCCAGACTCCTCTGGGCAGTCTTTCCTGACCCTTCCAGCTGAGAGCTCATTCCCTGCACCTTCCACAGGAGCCTAGCTACAGCTTAAAAGGAACTCAGGGGCCCCCTTCATTTTACAGATAAGGAAACTGAGGCAGAGAAAGTCAAATTCCTGAGATTCGAACCCAGGGCTTCTGATTTCATAACACTTGTCCCATATTTCCTTTCTCTCCCCAAGACTTAAATGACTGCAGCCTCCCCTCCATAATATGGAATGGACTCAGAGGATCTCCTCGTCGTCCTCCTCCTCCCTTCACCCCATGTCTAACAGAGGACTGAGCACACAGTAGGTCCTCAGTGTCTGCTCTCCCTTCCAAGCAAGCGACAGAGGTATAGGCAGAAGGAAAGCAAGGGGTCAAGCAAAAGGGCAAGGAGCCCCTCCCCCCAACCAAAGAAAGCCAACCCCACATGAGACTTTGCCTGGAGATGGGGGTGGAGTGCTGAAGTGGGGGCTGGGGTCTACCTGGGGGGTCAGGGCCGGGGGAGTCTGGCTGGTGGGGAACTGAGGTATGAGGCCGGCTCCTTTGGTGTCGGGGGTGCCCGGAGCGGGGTCGCGGGCCTGCGGCTGGCCCGCACCGCTGCTGACTATGACAGAGGCGGGTGCGCTGCTCGAGGTGCTGGGGGCCGAGACAGCGACGTTGTAGGCGGGCAGAGGCAGGGAGAGGTGGGCGCTCTCCATGGGCAGCGGGAGGTACGGGGGCTGCTGGCTCCTCTCCTTCTGAAACAGCCCCAAAGGGTCAGCAATCCCTGCCCGTGGACGGGCTTCCCCACCCCAGAGACGCTGCCCCTGCCTTCACACAGGTCTAACACAGCATGTCCGTCGAGAGCCGGCCCTCAGGTAGCTCTCCTCCTGCCCGCGGTGGCAGGGTGACCACTGACCGATTTCTTTTCCCTCCTGCTCTCCCATCTCTTCTATCTCCTATCTCTTATTCATCTCTCTGGGAACTTTGTCAACCCCGCCCCAACCCCTCTCCCCTCTTCCCTGTCCAGTCCTCCTGCCCACCCACTCCCCAAGCCTTTCGGTTACCTGAGGCAGGAACATCTGCATGGACTCCTGACCAATAACGGTCGTGGTGGTGGCTGGTTGGCCCAGGACGATCTTCTCCGGGCTGGACGCCAAACTGGGACTCGGCTGGGGAGTCGTGGGCTGGGTGGGGGCCGGAGCCTGGGGGGCTGGGGGTGGTGGCTGCTGCTGGAGGCCCAGAGGCAGTGGGGCCGCAGGAGGCACAGCGGAGGCGGCGGGGGGAGCCTGGGGGGCTGCCTGCACAGTGAGGACGGGAGCTGCCTCGCCACCAGCTGGCGCCGTGGTGGGCTGGACCAGGCCCTCAGCTGCATTGAGCATGGCCACAGCACTAGGGGGAAGCGTGACCCCCTGGAGGACAGTGGCGGTGGCGGTGGGGCCGGCAGGAGCCGGCTGGCTCTGGGTGGGCAGGCTGCTGGCGGCCAGGGACACAGGCATCTGGAAGAGGGTGGGCTGGCCCACCTGGATGGGTGCAGCTGAGAGGATGTGGGCAGCCCCATGGCCACCGGCGTGGGGGGCTAACACAGAGCCCAGGCTGAGTGGCCCTGCCAGGTTCTGGTTGGTGAGGATCGGATTGGCGATGAGTTGGCCCCCTGTGTGGGGGGCAGCGGCCGCCGCAGCCAAGATCTGCCCTCCGACGTTGGCGGGGAGGGCCGAGATGGGCTGCGGGAGTTGGACGGTGGGGGCTCCAGGCAAAAGGAACTGGTTCTGGCCGGGGAGCATGTGCTGGGCGGGAATCACGATACTGCTGCCCTGGTTGAGGAGGTGGACGCTCATGGGCTTGCTGAGGGTGCCCGGTGGAGGAGCTGCTGAGGAGCCCGGCGTGCTGCCCACTGTGGCTGGGGGCGGCTTGAAGACATTGGCTGGCAGCGTGGGTGGGAAGCCAGACAGCACCACATTCTGGCCCGCCTTGCCCGCGGCCATGAAGGTCAGATTAGAGGAGGCCTTAGGGGGCTGGGGAAGGCTGCCCGCCTCGCCCTGGATGGTGAGGGTTGCGCCTGCAGTGCCGAAAGGCTTGGGCGTGAGCTGGTAGAGCTTCGGGGGCAGGACACCTGCCGGCTTAGGCTGGATGGGTGTCGGGGTGCGGTGCAGGATCACGTTGGGCGCTGGCACCAGGGAGGAGGCTCCTAGGCCTGAGGCCACCGCCAGCGGCTGGCCCCCCGGGCCTGCAGGCCCACCCGCAGCCGCAGTCCCCGGCACCCCGCCCCCAGCAAACACCGAGTTCCCATTCAGGGTGGTGGCGACTGCAGCTGGGAGGTTCTTCTGAATGACCAGGCCGGCCCCTTGAGGGGACACCCCAGCAGAGGCCAGCGTCACAGGGCCAGGTTCGGCTGGGGCCGCTGGGGCCAGATAGCCCCCCACGGGCACTTGCTTGGCAAGGAGCTGGGGGGCTGGTGGGTTGAGGGCCATAACAGACTGCCCCACCACCTGGATGGGTGCCAGGCCCAGGGCGGCAGCTGCAGCACCCCCAGGGCTGCCGTTGGGTAAGCCCTGAAGGCCAGGGATGGGCTGCAGGGTCACGTTGCCCAAACCGACAGGCTGCAAGAAGGGTTGGACGCTGAGGGCCTTGTTCACGTTCACCACATCAGGCGGCTGCACCAGGGCCTGGTGTGTCAAGACGGCTGGTGGCTGGAGGCCGAGGAGGTCAGCGCTGCCAGGAAACAGAGCCTGGGCTCCAGCAGCCGCACCCCCAGTCCCACCAGCCCCGCTGCCGTCTGCCGGTTGAAGAGTGGGCAGTTGGAAGGGGCCCAGGTCCAGCTCAGCCTCAGCTTCCAGCGTCTGCTCCGTGATGTTGGCCTCCTGCAGGCTCTGCTGAAGGATGTCACACGGCTGATCGGCACCCCCCGAGCCACCGCCGCCGCCGCCACCACTGGCGGACGGAGAGCCCAGGATGTCATCCTCCAGGAAGTCCAGGTCCACGCTGGTCGCAGGCTGGCTGGGCTCTGGGTTCAAGTGGTTGCCTGGTGCTTCTTGAACATGGAGCTGAAGACAGAGGGAAGTCAGCAGAGACAGGGTTAGAACACAAGCCCAGCTCGAGGTCCTTATACACCAACCTCCAGGTCAGTGGGGCTGCTGTCCAGCCACAGACCACGTACAGACTCCTTAGCTTCAAATCCATGAGTGGTGCCCCACTACCCACAGGTACCTCAGCCTGACACCCCTGGCTCCTTCACCCCAGCACAAGCCTATCACCCCGACTCACCCCAACTATGCCGCACAGTCAAACTTCCCTTCCTTCTAGACTGTATTATTGCTACTTGGAAAAGCTGTTGACTTGGATGGATAAATCTGAATTCTACCACTTAACCTATGGTCTTAACATTATTGCTATGAGCAACAGGGACTAGGGAGAATTCTGAGAAGTTTCTGAAGACTTCAAATGACCTCATTCTCTCGCACTTTTTTACACAAAACCAAACATCACCAGCAAAAACAAAAGTCTGTTGAACCCAGCCCATACCCAGCCAGTAGCCAGAACCTCTGGACTTCCACCCCCCCTTACTCCTCCTGCATTCTGTTCAGCTCACAAAGGAAGCCACCCCCCCCCAAGTTTGGGGTTTGGAGGAGGGAGAAAGGCCAGGATTAAATACCACCTCCCCCATGAACCCTCCCTTGATTTCTAGAGCTGCTAGTGACCTACTCCCATATGGTGATTTTGGGGAATTACTCTAAGAATATTCTTCTCATGTAATAAATATTGTGTATGAGAGTCAACCAGGCTGATGTCTCCTCCCTCAACTTAGAGTGCAGGAGCTTGGAGAGACAGGACTAAGTTTTGCAGCCCAACAGGTAGAGAGTGCCATCTGCCCCAGCAGGAACTTATTACGATGGGGAAGGGTTGCCAGGCACAGCTGTCTTTTTTTTTTTTTTGGTTTGTGCAAGGCAAATGGAGTTAAGTGACTTGCCCAAGGTCACACAGCTAGGCAATTATTACAGATTTGAACTAGGGTCCTCCTGACCACAGGGCCAATGCTCCATCCACTGCGTCACTTAGCCGCCCCCCCCACCAGAGATATTCTAAGAGCTCAAATGATAGACAATGGAGACCCAGAAATTGAGGTCTGCCCACAGTCCCCCAAAAAGTGAGATCTGAATCCAGGTCCCTACCTCCACTGCACCACACAGCTCTCTCTGAATCAGAGGAGATGGATCAGATGCAGAAACAATAATTGACCAATAATAAACCTCACAAGTGCTTCTAGGGCACTTTGGGGTTTGCCAAGTGTTTTTCCTGACTGGAGAAGGCCTTTGTTGGGGATGACGGATGGCTTCTCATTCACGCTTGCACAAAAGCCGCCACATCCCAAGGCAGGAGCAGAGGCGCCTCAGGCTACCTCCAGCCATCATCAGCCTCACCCGAGATTTGTGGGCTCACTAAGCCACAGTCTGGAGGGACCCACTATTTAGCCAGGGCACCACAACGGTTGGCTCATCAG